>NC_140563.1:51467660-51987660 GCF_057381845.1 Rhamphochromis longiceps
AAAAAAACCCCACACCAACACCCCCCCCCCCCCCAAAAAAAAAAAAAAAAAAAACAACCTGTAAAAGGTCTCTCACAACTGTGAAACTTTGGAGTTCATACCTGTGCAAACTGTGAGGGGTTATAAAAGGTGACGCCCCCAGCAGGTGCATTCCCCTGGGCTTGATCGCTCTGTCCAAAGACAAGTTCAGTTACTGAAGTGTGTGTGCAGTGTCACACTAACATCACTTTAGAGCAGAGATGGAAAGCAAGACACAACTCACAAACAGATTTGACCAAAGTATAAAATACAGTGGCTTGCAAAAGTATTTGGCCCCCTTGAACTTTTCCACATTTTGTCACATTACAGCCACAAACATCAGGCAAGGTCTATGGGCAACTGACTGCACTCAGACTAAAGGGGGCTGAATAATTACGCACACCCCACTTTTCAGTTATTTATTTGTAAAAAATGTTTGGAATCATGTATGATTTCCGTTCCACTTCTCACGTGTACACCACTTTGTATTGATCTTTCACATGGAATTCCAATAAAATTGATTCATGTTTGTGGCTGTAATGTGACAAAATGTGGAAAAGTTCAAGGGGTCTGAGAACTTTTGCAAGCCACTGTAGAAGCCAAGGAAATGAGAGGAAGCAGTAAGGACACAGCGAGGCAGCATTACAGATATATATGTGTATGATACATATGTGACCACATTTTCCAAAATATACATCATGCTGTTTTGAAGAAGAATTAAAACTATTGCGTAAAACTGTAAAGTCAATATGAAAAACTCTACTGTGCTCATAAATCACATGGGAAGTAGGATTTTTTCCCCCCCTCTATTTCTTTATAATCAGATTTTTTTCTTGCAACCAGAGACTAACCCCCTGCTGGCCACTGGAAAGAATGCAGATTTAGGACACTTTCATATTGACTTCCCTTTTTAGATCAGATGACATAATTTTACACGCACTAAATCTTAAACCAAATAAATTAAATGATGCCTGAAAACATCAGACAACATGATAGCATGAATCTGTATTTATGTGTAATTTTATGGCACTCCAATTGATGTCAAGGCAATTCATTCTAAATCTCAATACTTTTAACTTGCTAACAGGACTAGGTTAGACAGAGATGACAATCTTTTGAGAACTAGAGGTATGGGACTGGGAGTGCTGCAGTCAATCCATTCAATAAAAACAATATATAACCAAAGTTAATAGAATTCTCATCTTTTCTACTCCACAGAAGTGTGAACACTTTTTTTTGGCGACAATTATATAACTATACTCCGATTTTATTGTCCATTTGTGTTATGTTGAGTTAGTAATGGTGAAGACAACAGGCAGGGTTTAATAGGCAAAGAAGCTTTGGGTGGGTGCAGTGAAGCATGCTACTAGTGATGTGGAGTGAGCTACAAGGGTGGCAGGCAGGGGTGAGTTAACTTAAAGCCCAGCTAGAGGTACCTGGTTTAAATGCTGACTCACTTCGCGTGATAAAGAACTCATTGAACTAGAACGTGACAGCTACAGACAGCAGGAGGAAAATTAAAAAAAACAAACAAACCCATTTTAATAACCTGGCATGCACTGGATTAGTTTTCAGAATGAAAATGAATAAATCAGCATAAAACCATGGTTCATAGAAAAACAGACATGGAAAGAATTATATTAGACCAGCACATGGAACAGAGTATTATTTATCAAGGCGTTTCACATGAATATGAGGAAAGATTTTAATTCTACATGCATATAATATCATGTTCTTTCGCTCCTACATTAATATTACAAAGAGCAAAGTGCGCACACTGGCCACTGGCAGTCGAGCATCATGTTTCAGTTGCATTATGACAGGAGGCTTAGGCTTACCTCTCCAGAATGGGAGCCATCAGGCACTGTAGGACCTTCTGGGGCAGGTGGTAACAACATTGGGGTGAACATCTAGACAGATTTTTAAAAAGCGCAACAGAAGAAGTTTGGATAAGTAGAGCTGTTGCTTTGTACTTATTGATGACTGCCTTACATTCTTTCTCAGTATGCTGCTTATGTTTTGTCTTTTTAATGCATTTTTTCACTTATCTTTTAAAAATGAAGAACAGGAGTAAAGTTCATGATTATAAAGAATGATGAGGATTACTAGTAAAGAGTAGAGATACCTGTGGACCAGCACTGGTGTTTGGTGAGTTCTGCTCCTGATTGCCTCCTTCACTGCCTTCCAGAGGTTGTTGATCATCGGGAGCTAATCCAGGGATACAAATAAACATAGAATTACTTCAATCTTTAAAAGCAGAAAATCCTCTACAGCCACCAAATGCTGCTGGTGAATACAAGTTATTATGCCATCTTGCACATGACACACACCTGAGCTAGGCACAAACAGGTTAGTAGGAATAGGCATTGGTGCCAAAGGAGCAAAGATGTCCGCTGGAGCAGGAGCTGGACCGCCAGGTTTAGCAGCTCTGCTGGGGTTCAAAACATCCACGTATCTACTCTTTGTGCCTGAGAGGGAACAAACACATCTGAGTTAAAAGCGCCCTATAAGAGAAGACATGCTTCTACTTTTAGATGCATTATGCAAGGCGAAGGATGAGGTTTGTTTAGCCAAAAGCCACTCTGAGTAATCCTCATCTCACCTGCCTTCCTGGAAAACATGTTGACAGGAGGAATACTACTCGGTGGTGCAGCAGGCCCTCCAGGACCAGGAACTTGAGGCATCTTGGGGAAGACAGAGGGTGGTGGCGGAGGTGGCTTGCTCTAAAAGTTTAGAAGAAAAACTATTAGAAGTGTTCAATTTGTAAGAATTTCAGGCTTTCTGCACACTACAGGTCCAGCCTGGAGAACACATTTTCAATTTTACAGACCTCCTCCTCAGGCTCGTTCAAGTCGACCCATCTCTGCTTCTTTTCATCCCACACAATCTGACAAAGATCACAGCACTCTCATATTGGCCGCATGTACAAACAAGTGTATGAAATTTGTAGAACAGGTAATGTAAACAAGAAAAAAAAAAAAAAAAAAAAAAAAAAAAAAAAAAAAAAAAAAAAGGTGAACGTGTAAAAGCTATAACTTACAGACTTATTTTTGTCATCTGGCAAGTGAGCTTCATTCTTTCCTTTCCCAATGATCCAACCCAGCCAGCCAACCCCTTTCTGTGTGTGTAAAGATAATAAGTATTCTACTTAGCACAGTGACCACAGTGCACACTGAAAACCTGAGAGCCAGTATGTAAAACTGAACCTTTTTTGGAGAGTCCTTCTTGACTTTCTTGGCCTCTTCTTTAATGGGCTGCTCGGGGATTGAGGGTGGAGGTGGAGAGGCTTGCACCACAGTTGAGTTGCTCCGCTCTCTTCCACCAGAGTGAGTAGAAGACTCCGAGGTGGTACGGGAGCGGCGTCCTGATGACTGGATGACGGAAAATACCAGAAAACACAGATATAAATGAAATGCATAGACCTCCAGATACAACCTCTTTTAATCATCATATAATTTTTTTTAACTTATTACACAGGGATGGTGTTTTATAAATACTGACTTGATTCCTGATATCTTTTTATCTGTTTTAGGAAAACACATACAAGTAAAAAATCAAAACATTGATTAATTTCTAATTTCCCAACAAGAAAATCTAAATGTGTTTTGAATGTGTGCCCCTCTCTTATGTCGTATATATTCCTCCTGTTTGTTATTTATTTGTTCTGTCTTAATATTTCTATTGTATTCCTGCACAGTTTGTGTGAAGCACCCACAATTTTTTTATACCTGTACAAAGACAACAAAGGGCTATTCTATACTGTTCTAAAAATCTATTGTTAAATAGATGGGGTATGTCAGAATAAAACTACTAGGCCTAGATTTAAGTTCTTCCAGGATGTCTTGGTGAAAACATTTATTCCACTGCAGATAATGGGCTAAATCAGATTTTTTTTGTTAAATGAGAATATTAGAAGCAACAAAGTAAACCTAGCAGCAAAAGCTGCATTCTGGGAAATGCAGACAGCAGGTTTTAACTTTGCTATAATCTCTTGATCTTCATCTTAGTTTTTAAAAACTAATCAGGCCTACTTTTTAAGCAAACTGTAGTGATTTGGGGACATTTTACAAAAAAAAATCTAAAGCCAACCTAAAAATAATGTCTTGTATACAATTAGCAGCGTTGCCTTGTTTCTGAGCGGATATGCATAGACAGCCAGTCTTTTATTGCTCATTTTCAGTTCTGATAATGACTAATATAAACTAGAACTGGACAAATTAAGTAGAATTACACATGCTAGCAGTTGAAATTAGAGATGGCACGATACCACTTTTTTTTTATGTCCGATACAGATACCGATATCATAAATTTGGATATCTGCCGATACCGATATGAATCCGATACAGTGTTTTTTAATCAACAAAACTGTTTTTTTTTTTTAAATATCTTGCTGCATTTTGTATAAGTTCATACTCAAGTTTAAAACAACAACTACACTAAAGCTATTCTGTTATACCTGTATGCAAAAAAAAAAAAAAAAAAATATATAATAATAATAATAATAATAATAGGGAACCACCCCTCACGCTCCACCTCATGATGCTTAATCGACGTAATCAACCTTAATTTGATGCAGTGTGGGGGGGTAAAAAAAAAAAAAAAAAAAAAAAAAAAAAAAAAAAAAAAAAAAATGCACAGAAATCAATTTTTCAAGAAATATTAAATAGATTCAACATCTTTCTTCAACAAAATTGCAGACTGCACAGATGGTACCTTCCCAAAGGAAAAAGTACTATAGCTTACTAGGGTATATATATATATTAGACTTAATAGTCACTATATACAGTAATTGACTTCTATTCATTTTACATCAAATTAAAACTTTGGGTGTAAGATTTGGATAATTATTTATTAAAAGCTAGACATTTTAAATGAGAATAAGAAAGAAAAGTATGTCTTTGTGCCCCCTTTTCCCTGTTAATGCCCTATCGGCCCCCCTGGCTAAACTTTGCTAGATCCACCCCTGCACAGTTACAGCCGTCAGCTACGTAGAAAAAAAATCCTCGAGTAGAAAGTAATATTAAATACATTCTAACAACAGCTGATCAAGCTTAAACGTGCTGCTGTTGTTCAGCCGCTGGTTTCCTCTTTCTGGTGCAAAGTGGGCCAAAAACAAACCAGAGAGATGGACTCGCGACAGAAAAGCCGATCAGCTGATCGTTAAGCAGTTTCATGATTGAAGTAGCAGCAAGAAGAGGCAGTCGCTTGTTAAGCTTAACGCAGGAATGCTTTACAAACATTCAGAGATGGACTTACACACTTGCTTTACTTCTCTCGGGGATAACTTTGTCGGAGATGAAATGCCGGGTTGCTAGCGAAGCTCCACATGCTATCCAGACCACCGACAGGTCCCGCATGCCACAGCCGCTCTATCACGTGATGCATACTGCTCCGACGTGCTAACGTTCTGAGGCGAGTTACGGCGTGTTGCAAGTTTTGTGAGGTGCTTTCGTGATATTTAATGGATCGGATTACATTTTTTATTTTTCTCCGATATCCGATCCAGTAATTTAGGTCAGTATCGGACCGATACCGATACGTAATATCGGATCGGTCCATCTCTAGTTGAAATACAAACATACCAAATGCAATGACGATTGTGAAGTAGTCCGAGGTCTCCCGTGACCCTGCAGAAGTAAACATTGTATAAGGCTCTTTACAAAAAATAAATAAATAAAAATAGATATATTCACATTAGCAGATACCGACCATCTTAGCCATCTGATCATAGAAGTCCTTCTGAGGAGTCAGTGAGGTCCTACGTGGTGAGGATGGCATTGACTGGATGTTCGGCATCTCTACTGGGGACTGCGGTGGCTGTTCTACAGGTGGCATGTGCCCAGGAGAAGGGGGCATGTGCGGAGGCATGTGCTGAGGTTGGAAAGTGGGAGAAGCAAAGCCAGGACCCTGTGGGGGGTAGTTTGGGAAGGGAATCTGGGCTTGTGGTCCGCTAGTGGGGACCGGATAGTACTGGGGCACATCACTGGAAGGCGAGAACTGAGGAGGAGCCATTCCATCTTGGAGAATGAAAGTGGAAGCTAAAAGAGAATACAACAGATGAGATTTGATGTATTTTAAATGTACCTGACATTTCAGATAAATAAAAAAAAAAATGCACCAAAGGCCCCCTAAAAACAAACAAACCTGGAGGCATCAACTGGACTCCCTGTGGTGGAGACCCAGGCAGTAATGAGCTCATGAGTGGGTTATCAGGGGCTGGGTTATCTAGCGACATGCTGTTTGGTGGGCTCGGATGGTCCAAGTCAGAGCTAGGGCTGCTGCACTCAAACTGTATCGGAGTTGTTCTGTCTGCATTGTACGTAATCAGACCCGTCTAAGAAACACAAAGCATCAAACATTTGTTTGATCGACACAAACTATTAAAAATGTTCACATAATTATTATACACAGCCTAATTTTTTTTTTTTTTTTTCTATTCAGAAGAAAAGTTTACACAACCTCCCTATATGACAACTGCTTATGTCACAACAGAACTAGAGTACAATGTTTTTCCTTCTCCTCACTTTCATCTGTCCATCCAGCTGTCTCAGGCGAATCAGCCATTCCGGCTCAACGAACAACTCCTGCTCTTGTTTCTCCTTCAGTTGTGGATCGAAGAACCGCAGCTTTTCAGACATCTGTTGGCAAACAGTGTAACAGTAACCTTTGTCTGAATGCAACGCTGCAAAGTATTTAAGTGACTATATTTAGGCAAAAATCACAGCTAAAGAGGAGAATAAGTGTATACCTGTATGATCTGACTGATGAAAACGGGGGAGTAGTAAGAAGGCTGCACGAGGACGGTCTTCGAGATAACTTCGCAATAATGGAAGGCCTGAGCGCTCAAGCCTGCCTCAGCCAAGCGGCATGCATAGATCAATTTAAACACCTAATGAGAAACAAGAAGAACAGAAGAGAGTGATACTTCTTAGTAATATAACATGATAAACATCACTGTAAATAATGCAGTCGTGTATAAAGTTCTTGGTTTATACATATTATTTATTGGTTTGTCAACTGGTTTAAAAAAAAAAAAAAAAAAAAAAAAAAAAAACTCACTTGGAAATTTGGCAGCGAACAAGGTTGGGAGCCTAGAGACTGAGCATACTCATAGGCTTCAGTCCTTTGGATTGCTTCATTAGTCGCAAATTGAGAAAAGGGCAAACTGAAAAAACAAAGATGAGGTTACACATGTTTACTATAAAATGTGAGGACTTAAATTTAACATCTTGGAGCTACGTGGGTGTGGTTATTGCATTAACCTGTGGTTGGAGCCAATCAGGACCATCTTTGTGCTCTTCTTTGTGAAAACGCCAAGACCAACTTGAGCCATCAAATAACAGAAGTGTGCTGCATCAACCAGGCCCTTCGAAGCTGGCGTGAGACAAAATGAGTGCAGACAGAGTTTAAGGGTGCATGTTTGTTGCCAGCGCTCTTGATTACTGAATTCTTGACAAAACCCTACCAAGTGTGTCGCCCATGGTGGTAATTGTGCGAGTATCCAAATCCAGGGTGTGTGTGAGGTTTGACAGCACCATGGCCAAATGAGGACGCCAGTCTCCCCACTTCTCCTCCCCGCAGCACTGTGTGGGAACAAGACATATGTTAGCCAGGGCAAAATAAACACGCCTTTTTTTTTTAAAACAAGTGTCTAAAGCTACAGTACATACTGGAAGCGATTTATTGCCACCAGAGAAAGTGAATGATATTTGGCACCTTCAAGTGACTACAGGTGAAGTGGGTAGGACCTGCAATAAGCTTTCAGGCAAGTGACTGAAGAGACTACCAATGAGAGTGAAGAATACCATTGAATGATATATGGCCTGCTAGTAAATATATTAGAGGGTCATCTAGGCAATCGGAGCCTGTCCACAAGTGACTGAAACACTTCCAGTGTGTTTGGAGGAGGGTAAAACAACACTTACGGTGGCTGACGCAGGCATCCTCCCCGACATCAGCTGGTATACTGTCTGAAGAGGGTCATTTATGGGCAAACTGTTAGCAAACCTACACAACAAAGACACACACACACACACACACACACACACACACACAAAATAATATAATAACAATCATAGAACAAATAGGACCAAAGTTAATTATTCTCACATCTGATTTCTTTACCTCGTCATGACTCGGGCATGAGTCCTGTTGTCCATCTTACTGGCCAATAGCAGGGCATGGCCCCAGAGACCTCCCTTCATGGCTGCTTCTAGTGCATCCTAATTCAACAACGTTCAGGTATTTAAAATCTTGCAAGTTAATACCTCATACTGCATTTCTTATGTACAATTTTACCTTCTTTCGGCCAAACAGCAGCAGCTCCCTGAAGCGTTCTGTTTCTTTGCCAAAATTTTCTGGGACAGTCATGAAAGTGTCCGACAGTAGAGACAGTGGTCCGGCTCCAGGCTCTTCCTCGGCTCTCGCCAGTGGCTCGTTATTAAAATCAATCAAGTTGGCTTCATTAGGACTCTTGCCGGGAAGCCAGACAGAGCGATGCTCCTTCAGCAAGAGGTCAGCAATATCTGTGCCCACAACAGTCTGAGGAAACAGTACGAGTTAAAACGTTGTCTCACGCAAATGTGAAAAGCCACAGTCTTGCCTTAATTTCAATGTATGGTAAGTTTAGTGGTGCCTGCACAGTCTTACCCCATTCTGTCTACATAGCAGCATGATGAAGTCCCAGAGGAGGCGGGCAGAGTCTCTGTCTAAGAGGTTGTTATCACGGGAACACTCCAATGCTTTGTTCTGGGAGAATTTAATCACGTCCACCTTGTGAGTCTCTTCCCTGATGGACAAGATGCAATATTAAAACAGAAAAGCAGTCAATGATGCATTCAATATAAATAGGGAGTTTTAGGCTCTGGCTAGGAATTAGATTTATTTCATTGCTGTTACGGCCCTGGCCATAAGCTGAATCCTGGTGGCCGTTTTAGGTTTTTTCTGTCTGTCTTTAAGAGGCTCTTCAGGTTCTTCCTAATTGGAAAGCTGGCTGCTGCTGATTGGCTTCTTGATCATGTGGCTGCTTTGAAAATCCCTCACCAGCAGTTCTCCCGGGGCAGCAACTGACAGCAGCAGCAGCAGACCCGACCATGGCCTCCAAAACCCTCTGTGATTTTTGTGCTTTCCTGATTATTGAGCTTTGTAAATAAATAGATTATGGATCACATGTAAATAGGGGCACCGTTTTCTCCTGTTTATTCAGTTAGGGGTAGCACCTGTCGTTTGTTTGGTTTGTGTTTCACCTAGGTTTTAGGTAGCACCTCCCTTTTTGAATGTTTGTTATTTTGGCGTTTGTTCACCCCAGAGTTAAGCTTTCAGTTTGGACAAAACAACCTTTCACTTGAAATTTGGCTTCTGGGTATGGTTTTGGGGACAAGGGTGGCATCACTTCCTTTTTGTCTACAGCTTTTGGTTGGCAGTTTTCTGGTAGGGTAGGGGGGTATACTAGCCACAATGACTTTTGATGTGGATGGTTTTGCACAACGGCCCACCATGGATAAGTTGCAATGATGCACGAAGGCAGATTTGTTGTTGGTGGCTAATTTGTTTAATGTTAGTGTCCCCTTAAATGCACAAAAAGCAGAAATTAAGCAGTGTATGGCAGAGCAGCTGGTAGAAAAGGGGATAACTGCAAAGGTGAAACCTCGACTGGTTGATGCTTCTGAGAATTTGGTGGTGGATGTGGGAGCAGAAGCTGCAGCAACCATCCCACAAGCTGTCAGTGGATGGATGACACTGGGGCGGAGGCTCCTGCTGCCATTTAGGTCCCAAACATTGAACCAGCCGGTCAGTTACAGGCAGGAATGGTTACAGAGGATATCAAGCTTGCCCTTTGCCTGAAAGAGGTCGAGCTTGAGACTAAAGCCAAAGAAGCTGAGCTTATGCATCCCCGCGTAAGGGCTATGGAGCTGGATCCTTCCCAGGAACACAATGCTATGTCTACCCCGTGAGCAAAACTTCCGAGACATTCTCCTCTGACCAGTTCAATGCAAGTAAACAAGTTGCCTTAGGGTCACCTTTCAGAGAAAGTGAGGTTGATTCTTACTTTAACGCCTTTGCATCACAACCACTTTAAAGTGGCCCAGTGGTTAGCTGCGAGTAAAGTGAAGGATTTTATTAGCTAAGAGAATTCGTCCTATTGGAAGAATTCAAAATGTGTCTCCCTGAGAATGTTGTTGTGTATCTCAATGAGCAAAAGGTGGTTTCTAAAGCTGCTGTTCTCACAGATGAGTTTTCGTTTTCAGCTGTGCACCATGAAAAGGTTTCTCCTAAGTGTCAAACGCGCCCTGATCTAGTTCCCATGACTCGTCGTGAACACTTTTATTGCCGTGACACTGGACATCTCATTGCTAATTGTCCGTTGCTTCGCCGCAAAGAGCAAGCTCAAACCTCGAAAAAGACAAAAAGTGTTGGTTTCGTTCGGTCTGTGTCCGCTCCTAATCCCGTCAGTGATGAACCAGGAAATGACTGCCTTGACAGCAGTTACTGACCTTTCATTTCAAAAGGGCTCGTCTCACTGAGTGGGAAAGAGGAAGATAATGTGCCGATTGCAATTTTGCACGACACTGGGGCTACCCAGTCTCTCATTTTGGAGAGCGTGGTGCTGACGCTCTCGTATGAGGAGTGAAAATGAGTGTGTTATGGGCTCCGATCGAGAAAACACTAAACACCACTAATTTGAGGGATTTTCTTTCTCCCAAGTACTGAAAACTCAGTGTAACCACCTCTGAAGTTTTCTGATCAGTTTGTTTGTGCAGTGCATTGTCTGAATAGTAGCATGTTTTGTGCTTGGGGTCTGCTCTGTCTTGCTGCCCACAGTAACTGTCCAATCATGGCTGTGGTGCCCTTGTGGGATTAATAGGAATAGGCTGTAGGTTTTTTTTTTTTTAAATGTACATATCTTCTTGTACTGAAGAGAATGAAGCTCTATCCCGACGTAGCTGAAGCTGTTATGTTCTTCTCGTCCAACTTGAAAAGCAGCTTTCAGTTTGGGGATGACTACTGTGGAGAACATGTCTGAACCACCCCACATAAAATCATCTACATGACATGCAAGTACCCCTGTCACCTTATAGAGATCATCTAGCCAGTAGAAGACAGCTGAATCTACTTTTGACACTGTGCCCCCCAGCTTCTGCATGGTTTCTTTCACCCAGTTTTACCTGCATAATGAAGCATCTGCCAGGCCATAAACACATTTATTCAATTTCATGTAGTTCCTTTGCTCTGTGCTTCTACCGGTGGTAACTGAGCCAGTTTACGCAGCTTAAATGTGTTAACGCCGCCATCATGATTAAGGCGATTAAATTTTTTTAACGTACTCAACCAGTCTAGCTTTGGGTACAATGCCCACTGGTGTTTCCTTGAGTGTGCACACCCACCTTGTTGATATACATTTCTGACCCTTGTCTTTCTCCTCTTTAAACACATCGTTTCTTTTCCAGTTGTCAAGTTCAGTTTGTTTGGCTTGTGAGAAGATGTCTTCCTTCACCACTAATCTTTCATCTCTGTCTGTGCATGACTTGGCATCTTCAGACGGTGTCACTTGGAGGTTGTTTATTTGCTGCACATTAATGGAACCCATGGATCCAGCAATTTCCTCGGGCTCACTGTACTCCATGTTGTACCACTTTGTGTTTCCCAGTGGCTTTTCCTGCTCGACTGATTATTTTTCCAGCATATGTTTGACCCGTTTCTTTGTCTGTGTATTTAATTATTTGTCCAACTTTAAGTTTTAGTCCTTCTATATCTGTGGTTGAGTGGGACAGTGTAGGACCTCTTTCTCTAGCTTGTACTGGATCACAGAAGGACTGTTTTCTGTAGTACCAAGCAGTTCATTTTTTGTTGATACCATCTCCTCACGTTTGCTTTCAAAAATCGTGTTCCTCACCAAGTACCACTGCTGGGGTCTTTAAAAGATTTTCATCTGTTTTAATCTGATTTTCCTCTTCAGTTTCTTCCATTTTCACTTGTGGTTCATCCACTTTTCTGAGCCTAGACTGGTGTACTCTGACATAGGTTCCTCCACACCTGGCAAATATTACTACACCTTGGCCAATGACCACACCTGGACCTTTCCACTCATGACAATCTCTCCTTTTATAATGGACTTCGGCCCCAATTTCATATTTGTCAACAATGGATTGCAGCTGTTTGCGAAAAGCTCTTCGTATCTCTCAGAGCATTCAGCTTTCAATGTTAGTCCAATAATCAAAAAATTGACATTAGAAGTCCAACTTTAATGGTCGCCTTCCTTTGCACAACCACCGAAAAGCCAACCCTCCAGACTTCTACTCCCCCCTTTTCCACCTGCGTGTAGCCACCCCCTCCACAGGACACTTGTGCAGTAGGTTACATACATCTTAACACAAAGAAGGTAGAATTCCCTTACTTGACAAGAGGTCCAGGGAAACCTCGCAGTTCTGCCTGATCAGTGGTATCCTGCAGCATGGTCTATAAATACAGGCAAAGGATATAATAATTCTTCAGATGTCCTTCAGATTATGGTCATACACATATATACACACACACACACACACACACACACACACAAAAATCCACAGAAGCATTCAGTCTAAGTTTACGGGCAAATGCTAACAGTTACTTCAGGGCTTCTATCAGAAGATAATGGATATCATCAATACTGTTCCATCTGCTCGTCATTTTTTATGAATGAAGATAAATTCAAATTAACAAGAAGTTAAATCACTGTTAGACAACAGCTGATGGTTTTGAGACTGCATTCTAGCTAATGCAATCTCTCTTTTGCCCTTCGCACAGGATGTTTACCTGCATACTGCTCAAAAGGTTATTGCTCAGTATTACTGGGACTATGAGCAGACATCTCGTCTCTTTCCTACTTTATGGGAAAAGCTGTCTGAATCAACCCATACAATCTAGTGGTCTTTAAGTGTCAGTGATTTCAGATCATTTAGTGTTGTACATTTAACATTTTGTGTCTGCTATAGTAAATCCACCATAATCTTAATGAGATAAATAATGGGAAATAGAAAAAAAGGAAGAATTTTTTCCTTAAAAGACACACAGCTCATTAGTTTTAGTGCTGCTTATTTTGCTAGGTTTATTGAAACCGGAGTAATACAGTTTCAGGAACATCTTCCAAAAGACCCAAAATAAACAAACAAAAAAAGCCAACCAAAAAACAAAACAATATATCAATGAAATATGGTCTGTTAAAGCCATACCTCAAGGTTGTGGATGTCAACTAAAGCAGGCTGTCCTGCTGAGGGCAGATTTGGCAGAACCTGAACAAGATGTCCACCAGGTCCAAAACGAGCACAGCGGTGTGGTATGGTGAACTTTTCTGGGGTTGCAGGACGAGGAGGGGCTAGAGGAGAAAAAAAAAAACAAAGAGAATCAGACCATTCAACTCAGCTAAGGACCCTTAGAAATGAAAAAAATGCTTCAAAGAGTGATGCAGCACTTACGCTGCTCAGGGGCAATCCAGGTGCTTTCGGTGGTATACCCAGAGGGATAGTACTGGCTATAGTTGTGAGATGCATCAGTCTGATCTGGGTACTGCCCATAGGAGTAATCCACAGCCAGAGTGGATGATGTGTTATCATATGTTGCTGACACCAAGTCAGGCTGGCTCCTGTACACTTGGCTCTGTAACAAAGAGAGAATTATTATTTATAATGCAAATGAAACATTTAAAAAAAAAAAATACATGGAAAAAGAATTTGTAAATTAATTTTTGCTTTAACAATATTTCTACAGTGATTACTCATAAATTTTGGCCTGGTCTCCATTTGTGGTTCAGCCAGATAACTGCATACACAGAATACTTGTGAGACATATGTGGGGAAAAAAATTGCCTGTTGCGATCGTGAGCTGAAGCTACTCCGTCTGCTGTGGTGACTGTGGGAGCTGTGGACTGACTGTTCACTGTGGACACTGCGCCGGTCAAAGTCATCACCATAAGCATCTCCCTGACGACGGTAGTCCTCATCAAAGCTAGCATCGTAACCAGGATAGTACTGCCACTGGTCCTCATAGCCAGCCTTCCTGTGAGTGAAATGTTGTAAATTGAATTTAGATTTTCTTTTTCCATGAGACACGCATGAACAATAACACTTCTTACACTGCCTTTTATTACTCACTGTAAATGTACATTAATATTATAACAACTCCATGATGTCCAAACAGTATTCTCTGCATACCTGGTAGGATACATAGATTGATTGCTGTAGCTGTCTCCCCTTCTGCTATCATCATAAGCCCAGTAGGACTGGTCATAGTATCCTCTATATCTGGGGTCATAGTGGCCATAGTATCCTTTACGCAGAAAATATGAAACGGAGACAGGGAAAGACATGAATTAAGAAAAAAATAAATAAATAAATATTCAAAGCTTTCAACACTATGAGCTACGAGCCATACCTCCAAAGTACTTGGCATAATTTGCATAATAATCACTATAGGCACTTTGGTTTGCTCTGTGGTAATCCTCGTGATAGCCTTGCCTTAAGGGGAGAGAAAAAAAACAATTCAAAGATAAGGTAATGATGAATGAAGTAGTACAATGTATTAACACAGATTTTTTTACATCCAACAAAACCAACATCACAGCAGGGAAGTCTTTAACTTGCAAAATCCTCTTAAGATACTTAAAAACTCAATTTATAAATCAGAAACACGTGAAAAGACAGTACACACCATTCAAGTAATCTTGTGAGTTTCACTAACCTGGATGATGGCCTGTCAGAGTACTGGCTGGCTCTAGAGTTAGGACGCTCCGGCTGAGGCTCTCTGTACTGGTAGTTTGTATCACGATAACTTTGGGTCTGCCCCTCATATCTGCCATACCAAGGATCTACTCTGTTCCTGTATGGTCCTGCCTAAGAGATAAGAGCACCAATAGAAATTGGGAAATAAATATTCACATGCTAGGTTAAATAAAAGGACACCTTATACTTACTTGATAATATGGCTGTGCTCTAGGATCCCCAGATGGAGGTGGGTATTGGCCAGAAGGATATGGTGCTCTGCTATCTGGGTAGTCTCCATAATTATTATAATAGCCACTATACATCTGACCCGGTGCTGGTGGAGGCCCATAGCCTTGATGGCTTCCTGCAGAGGACGGTGGGCGAGGTGGCTCCGCAGGAGTTGTCTGTGGAGCCCCTGGAGGACCTTGAGGCCCAGGAGGAGGAGCATTTCCTGCAGATGGCCCCTGTATTGGAGCAGGATACTGGTAACTGGGGGGTTGTGCTCCACTCGCTGTAACAGGAGGAGCATCTTTTTGTCCGTGCTGTGCAGCCTGAGAATCTAATACCTTAGGAGGTTCTGCTGGGGGCTGCTGGGTGTTTGGAGCCGTTTGAGAGGGTGCTGGTGGTACCTGTGTGGTAGATGAAGAAGTTGGAGTCTGGACAGAGGCATTCCCTTCCACTTTTAGAGCATCTTTGGTGACCTGTAGGTAAAATCCATTACTAGATTGTGGAGACTCGTGAAGAGAGGAAGGGTGTCCAGAAGCCTGGCTCTGGGCTTGTGATTGGTGCATAGAAAAATCAAGCAGTTCATAATTTGATGGCTGATTATGATTAGAGGAAGGATCATTCACAAGAGAAGTTTGCAGATTAACTTGGAGAGCAGAGTTACTCTCTCCAGCCACTGATTGACCCCTTGAAAGAGGAGGGCGGACAGGCTGGGGATGCGGCGATGCTGTGATTTCTGATGTCGTAGCTGCTGTGTTGTCTCGAGTCAGATTGAGTGGACTCTGATTAGAAGCCGAAACACTGAAGCTCAGGATTCCAGGAGAAAAAAGTGGATTTTGATTACATGTTACTGAAGCTGGTTGGGAGGTAGTGGGACCCTGCCCCTGTGCAATCAATCTCACAGGTGGGGTAGTTTCCCTAAGGCTACTTTGAGTGGCTGCTTGAGGAGTGGTACTAGGGGGAATCACACTGTAATTGGACACTGGTGGGGCAATGAAAACAGGTTGGTGAAGCGAGCCAGACACAAGGAGAGATGCATAGCCCAGGTTGCCTTGAGAGTCACTTGGCTCTGCCTCACTCACCTTTGGCGGGTTCTCTAGATTCTCTGAGTGCTGATGCGAAGGTGGCTGGGTTCTTTGGGAGGGCTGCAGGTCCAGTGGACCATCCTCTGGAGGTTGGATAACATCAGCACTTGGCTCTCGTAATGGGGCAAGAACTATTGGGGCAGCAGGGGCGAGGAGGATGTTACCGCCCAAGGTCGTAGGATCATTCTGAGCCCACAGAGTAGTGGCAGGACTCTCACAGGGCTGATTAACTCCATGAGCACGGGATGAAGGTCGAGAGTGAGAATAGACCACTGGGTGTGTCAAAGGAGGTACGGCACCTCCAGCACCTGCAGGCAAAGGGTGACCTGAGCCATAAACATTTTCCATATTGTCTGGTGGCTGCTCCATATTACCTGGTGTACAATCTGCACCCCCTTCTGCTACCATTTTAGCCCTGTCAACCTCAGCAGGACGCACCCCGACCCCATGTGAGCGCACAGGTTCGAAAGAGCTGTTAGCACTGGCCTGAAAGATACCGGTTGGTTTGGGAGGGCTAGGCGTAGGGGGCCACATTTGCTCCAGAGAGCTCTGCTGTACACCCACATCTCCAGCTGGAGAAGTGTCAATCTGTTCAAAGTAGCCTCCAGCTGCAGCTGCAGCGACAGGCTGATTAGGATCATCAGAGAGTCGTGAGCTTTCCTGTTGAATAAAGGTGCCCACCACCCCCTGATGTCGACGAGTGCCTGTTCCACTCCCATGGCTCATGTTGCTGTAGTTGGACGACACACTGGCAGATCTCATTGGTCTGGGAATTGAATCTGGAGTCTCCAGGTTGGGTCCAGTTTCAAACTGCTCAGCACTGTGGGGTGCAGTAGCAGCAGTATTACTATGGATTTCACTGGGTAATACTTCTTGGTTTGGAACACACTCCAAATTCTCTACATGGTCAAACTGTGAATCCGATGGCTTCTGAGCATTTCCCTGTGATGGTTGATTGCCATCGATCATGTAAGGTACTTGTGAGTGATCTTGAAGAAAAGCTCCTTGGTAATCTGAAGAAACATCTGCATGACTACTGTGTGCCTGCTGGTTGTTGTGAAGTTGAAAAGTTCCAGCAATACCATTTACTGCCTTATTTCTCTCTGCAGACAGCGTTTCCTCATTTTCCACATCATTGTCTTTGAAGAACATTGAAAGTGTACCGGATTCCTGGTAATGTGGAAGTGGGGCTGGGACAGTACTAGAACTAGGCCCAGGCCCAGTACTGGTTGCAGGCTGAGATCCAGCAGCGTCAAGAAGGGGCTGAGGATGACCCATACCAGTACCCATTTGATGGTAGCCCGAGTCCTGTGGGGGCGGGTTAAACCAAAGATCTGGTGCAGCAGAGCTCTGACTGAAGTAACTCTGTGTTTGGAAATGGGAATTATGCTGTTGGGGACCATTTGGGTCTGGCCACTGAGAAGTAGGAGGTTTTAGTGGATTTTGAGAAGGAAGAGAAGCCTGATTCTGAAGATGTGCAGGTTGGGTCGGAGGGGTAGGGGTGTTGTGAAGGGGTGATGGGCTGTGGGAGGGGTACATCTGGGTTTGTGGAGGCATATAAAATGGCTGTGGTACAGGGTCACTAGTAGGCTGGAAATAGTTCTGAACTGATGGGGGGCGACTTCCGTGATCAGGGGCCCACTGGGAAGAGGAGGTGGTGACCGGTGGCAGTGGCTGGAAGGGCACTGGCAGAGGACCAGACTGTCCTTGAAATTCAGGGTTCAAAGGTGTCTGACTAGGTTCTGAGGCTGTAGCCATAGGTGCTGACTCTGTGGATGCAGATGGTATCTGTTCTCTTGAATTAAAATATCCCTGTTCATTATGTGAGGATACGTATCCAGTTGGACCAAGGGGTGGTGTACTGTGAGGGTTGAAGAGGGTCACTCCAGAAGCAGCAGCTGTGGCACCCTCCAGTGTCTGTGGTTGCGGAGGCAGCCCTGAGCCAGGTTGAGGGTACATGGCATTAGATGGTGTTTGCACTGGTGCAGGGTTGCTGTTAGATACTGTTGGGAGGCCACCTGCAGCCATAGGGGGAGGAGCTCTACTAAAAGCAAAAGGGTCTGTCATGGGTTGAGCAACAGGAGGCATTGTGGCAGGAGCTGCAGCAGCATGCTTGTAAGGCCTGGTCCTGCGGAACATATTGGGCCCAGAAGGAGGAGGGCCAGAGGCTCCTGGTCGTCCAGTCCGGGGAGGGGGCTGCATGTCCGCAGAGTTAACAGGTCCGAGGACCAGGTCACTCTAAGAGATCTCACTGAAGACTGAAGTCAGGCGTAGCTGAATAGAGACGAGAAAGAGGAAGTGATTAACAAAAAGCCCTGCCTCTTTGGGATACTTTACCACACCTTTGTTTGCATTTTAGCCTGTGGTCCTATTCAAACCAAACGTACAACGTGGCAAGTTCTACATCAGCCCTCAAGATGCTGTGGTGGGTAAATACATATAGTGCTCAATTCAATACAACACACTTGATTTACTGTAATGCATACTTGGTATACTAGTATACTATCTACTGTTAATTAAATGGTCTGTAGAGCATTTGATGGTCATCTTACTGGTAATATATTATGAACCAAAGCACTGATGTAAGTCTATACACTTGTATAGTGTATATCACCCAGGTGAGGAAAATATAATATATGAAATTTATGAAAATTTCCTTAAAAAAAATAAACAAAAACAGGAAACTTAAATTAACATCACAGATCTCATGGAGGCTGCAAAGTTGAGTAGCTAAATAGTTTCTTTAAAAAGAAAAAAAAAAAAAAGCACCTGCTTTTGGGTCAAATGCAGCTTTTAGCAGAAAGTCAAACTGAACTGCTCTACTGACAAGAGACCACAGTGCCATTGCATCTATAGTTGTTTCTTGAGTTCAGGTAAGGATGAAATCAGCCAAACAGGGGTGGAAGCTATGATTAAAATTATTTACACTTAGCATTAACTGGTAACTGTCACATGAGTCGTGCCACTACCCTTGTACAACATGTGTACACTTTTCTCAGTTGAAATGCAAAAGTTAATAGTGGACAGTCATTTAAATCACGCCACTACGTAGTATTAAGATCAAGGCCATGTATATTATTTGTCAAACAGAGATACTGAGCGTGTCTCAGTAGGAAGTTGAGTCAAGCTAACACGGCCTGTCAATAAGCATTTCAAATGCTAGATGTTTGGAGAGAAAGAAGACACGGAACTAATGTAACGTAGGGAAGTACATTTGGCCAGACGGGCTCTACCGGGGAGATCCCGGATCTTCCCGGCGCTCTAGGATATAAATTTACCAAGAGCCGTTGCACCCTCTTAAGCTTCGTATCGTTAGCACCGCAGATCTGCCAACTTAGAAAAGTCACAAAGTTAGCGTTGTTAGACATACGCTCCCTACTTCTTATCACTACTTGCCAGTTGTTCCAATATAGATGGCTGCTAAATCTCTTTGGTCTGGCACGACATTGAGATAGTGTTACACATTAAGCGACAGTCGGGTAAAGGTCCGGTGATTGGTACAACAGCTAACGGGAACCGTTCGGTGCTCCGTATGTCCCAAACGCCGGAGCCAGCAAATCACTAACATCTAAAGTCTGCCCGAATTCGTCCTTACACCAGCAGTTCTGTGAGTAACGAAAGGCGTAAAATTTCGGCACAAACTCAACATTGACATGGTTACACCGCGATAAGTTACAAGTCGCTGGCCACTCGTCGACCATAATTTAACAGGTTCACAGCCTGGTCAGCTAGCATTAGCACTGCTGCTTACTTAGCATTCCTGGCTAACTAGCCTGCGCTAATCACAAGGTAACAGTTCCCTGCCTGCCACAGACACCAGATTAAAACACCTAGAGTAAAACATTGTTAATTGTGTTGCAGATATACTCTTACCCGCTGTCGGAAATGTGTACAGAAATGAATAAATTCTTACAAGTATGCTGGAGTGTGACACACCGCCACCATCTTCAATGAACACATCCTACTAGGCTACGTGTACAAGCAGCGTCACGGGCCAAACAACGACTGCGTCGCAAGAGGGTGGGGGTTATTAAATACCCTTTCCGTATATTTATCATCAGATTCTTTTTGAGTGCAAAATTAATTGAAATATGGTATTTTGACGGCAATGCTATAATGAAAACACTAAATAGTCGTGTTTGACTTGGACATGGAAACTGCAACACAATTTTAATGCACTTAAAGGGGAATAAATAGGGACTCCAGATTCTAATAATGACATACCCTATGATATATCAAGTTCATGCTAAGCTATGTGTGCAATAAAAGACTATAACAGGCTGCTCGTGTTGTGTGAGGCATTATAATAGACTACCATAATAGACTATTTGTACCACTCAGTGTACAATTAAAGCATGCAAAACGGGTATTTGTCCACTGGGGAGCACTATCGTATCATCAACCTGAAAGCTTCTCGGATGAGAGGTGAAACGTCTTCAAGCAACTTAAAGAAGTCCAGACGCTTTTCTTTCCAAGCTCTTTAGACAACCTGAAATCCACTTGCTCCTTATTGGCAAAGTAGGTAGGAATGAGCCACCAAAATAAAATGATCTTCACTTGTTCTTGAATATTGTGGCATAGAGTGACAGTTTGTTTAAATACCCGGTTCCACTTTTTACAGATGTCAACTAAAGCTGAAGTATAGTGGGATTTGGTCTCGTTAAATCAAGTCAAGGAAGTCAGAGTAAGTCAAAGTCAACCTTATTGTCAGTTCTGCAACATATACAGAACATAGAAGAATTAAAAAAAATCCCCCAGCCACAGTGCGAAACTATAGTGAATCAAAAATAAGAGAAAATAGGGAGATATAAGAATATGACGTACAGGTATGAATATACATATATATTATATCAAACTACAGCTCTGAATTGCATGAGATATATACAAGTAGTGCCATATATGTCTTAAAGTATATGAATTGTACAAGCATTCTTAAAGTTATATAGATTATTGCTGATTTTTGTATGAAAATATGAAGTATAATTGAATTACTAAAAAGTCTGTGTACAACATTACCGTTGAGACAACATCAGTATGGGACTGAATGTTTAGATAGCAGCAATATTCTCTTCTGCAACCATCAGTAGTAGTAAATATAAAGACTGGATTCAAGACACTTGTGTGCTGTCTTACTGTTGTCTTATTGGGAATGTTGTTGATTTTGAATGTGAACTTCCACAGACATAGTATGTGAAGTTCAGTTTCCACATCAGAAGCAAATGTAGAGGATTGCAAGAAAAAAAATCTCTTGCCACTGCACTCACTATACAGATAAAAATAATTGGCCACACCTCTTGATGGTTGTTTTTTCTGAGCTTTGCCTTCAGCCTCTTAGTTAATTCAGATAAAACTGAGATTATTGTACTTGGCCTTGAAAATCTTAGAAATTTGGTATCTAACCAGATTCTTACTCTGGATGGCATTACCTTGGCCTCCAGTAACGCTGTGAGGAACCTTCGAGTCATTTTTGACCAGGACATGTCCTTCAACGCACATATTAAACAAATATGTAAGACTGCTTTCTTCCATTTGCGCAACATCTCTAAAGTTAGAAAAATCTTGTCTCAGAGTGACGCTGAAAAACTAGTTCATGCATTTATTACTTCCAGGCTGGACTACTGCAATTCGTTATTATCAGGATGTCCAAAAAACTCGCTGAAAAGCCTTCAGTTAATCCAAAATGTTGCAGCAAGAGTACTGACAGGGACTCAAAAGAGAGAGCAGATTTCTCCTGTTTTGGCTTCCCTTCATTGGCTTCCTGTTAAATCCAGAATTGAATTCAAAATCCTGCTCCTCACATACAAGGTCTTAAATAATTGGACCCCATCTTATCTTAATGACCTTGTAGTACCATATCACCCTATTAGAGCACTTCGCTCTCACACTGCAGGCCTACTTGTTGTTCCTAGAGTATTTAAAAGTAGAATGGGAGGGAGAGCCTTCAGTTTTCAGGCCCCTCTTCTGTGAAACCAGCTTCCAGTTTGGATTCAGGAGACAGACACTATCTCTACTTTCAAGATTAGGCTTAAAACTTTCCTTTTTGCTAAAGCATATAGTTAGGGCTGGACCAGGTGACCCTGAATCCTCCCTTAGTTATGCTGCAATAGATGAAGGCTGCCGGGGATTCCCATGATGCATTGAGTTTTTCCTTTCCAGTCACCTTTCTCACTCACTATGTGTTAATAGACCTCTCTGCATTGAATCATATCTGTTATTAACCTCTGTCTCTCTTCCACAGCATGTCTTTACCCTGTCTTCCTTCTCCCACCCCAACCGGTCGCAGCAGATGGCCGCCCCTCCCTGAGCCTGGTTCTGCTGGAGGTTTCTTCCTGTTAAAAGGGAGTTTTTCCTTCCCACTGTCGCCAAAGTGCTTGCTCATAGGGGGTCATATGATTGTTGGGCTTTTCTCTGTATCTACTGTACAATATAAAGCACCTTGAGGCGACTTTTGTGGTGATTTGGCGCTATATAAATAAAATTGAATTGAATTGAATTAGTTCCAGTGAAGGGGAAATCTTATTAATGCGTCAGCTTACCACAACATTTAGGACAATTCTGTGCTTCTAACTTTTTGGAAACAGTTTGAATAAGGCTGTTTCCTGTTCCAGCATGGTTGTTAACTGGTGCACAAAGCAAAGTCCAGAAATACATGGTTGGGTGAGTTTGGTGTGGAAGAACTTGATTGGCTTTCAAAAGAGCCCTGACCTCAACCCTACTGAACACCTTTGGGATGAACTAGAGCAGAGACCGCAAGCATGCAACATTAGTGTCTGGTTTCACAAGCGCTTGTCTTGATGAAAGACCAAAACTTTCCACAGACAATTCGAAAGTGCAGAACATATAGAAACCCTTTCCAGAGAAACAGAAGTTGCGATAGCTGCGAAGTGGGGACTGATGCCATAAAAAAGTTCCTGCTGTTAAAATGTGTAGAAGGCCCAAATACTTTTGTCTGTATTGTGCGTTTAATAAATAGGTAAAAACAAGAGGCCACCGAACATGTGAGGATCTGAAAAAAGTTAAAAGCAAAATGATTAAAAAAAATGTTATTTTTCCAGATTTAGGCACACTGTTGTTGCGTTTCTGAAGATAATCTGAAAGCACAGAACAGAAAGAAAATAATAAAGTACGACAGAAGAAAAACAGTCTTGTGATGAAGTGGCGACCTGACCGGGGTGTAACCCACCTCTGACCTTATGACAAGGATTAGGCTTGAGGCCTCATATGACCTAAATTGGATAATCTGTTAAGAAAATGAAATGGTGGGTGGATGGATAGAGTCCTCATAATTTGAAGGACAGATTCCTTTTCCATGAATTGCATTAGGCATTTCTTTAGCTGAACAAGGTCAAAAGTGTGCACTTTGTTTTGTTCAAGTATATTATTACAAATGTTTCATGTATTAAAATATCAAAATAAGCTGAACAAAAATCACTGAATCTTCTAGAGATAATTTATTCTGACAGATAAATGTACAGTATTAACTCCTGTCGTTGTAAGAATGCATTATAATGCCCCCCCCCCCCTTTTTTTTAAAGCAAATGGAGTCCACCTTGTAAAATTGTGGTTGGGAAAGACAAACAACAGAAACCAAACACTCTCCTTGGCAGAGTTTAAACACCCAGCATGTGAGTATACGACTGTGTGTTGTTCCCCCCCCCTTTTCCTCAACTTTCGCTCAGACTTGTCAACCGAAACCTGCCCTCCCATTAGACTGTGTCAGGAGACTTTGAGGCCATGGGGCAGGTTTGAACAGACCCTCTCGTTTACACCTAAAAAATCCCCCTGGCTTGTCCTTTCCATGCAGGAAAAGTGTCTTGAGTAATGTGGAGCTCCTCCTAAGCCCTGGCTCCTAATAATGTAACAACTCGTTGACATGTGAAAGAAAGTAATTTTAAAAACAAAAAAAACTATATTACATTTATTATTATTATAGTAAAGATTATAATGAAATCTAAAGGAGTATTTCTCATGATTACATTTCCAAGGAACTGCTGCCTGCAAATTAGAAGCTGAAGCAAGTTTCAGGCTTTTCCTAATGATTTTTTTTATATTTTAACACAGTGTTATCATGTTATATCTCCAGTGGAATGTTCAGAGCCAGCATTAAGCAAATTAATTATTTATTTAGATTCCTTTTAGGTCGACCCCTCCTTACCAAACCTACAAAATCAAAGATATGAAGCTACCAGCACTGGTGACCCCTTTGTGAATAAGAAGCAAGAAGTATCTTTATTTATGTCCTTTTATAGCAATTTTAAAGACTGACTCCATAAATATATGAGAAATTTCACTAAAAAACTGCAGTACAGAAATAAGCTCACAACCCACTTTCTTGGGTACATCTGTGGAGCTGCAAATGCAAATATCTAATGAGCCATTTACACTAAAGAAACTCAGTGCATTTATGTAAGCATGTAGACATGGTCAAGATAATGTGCTGTAGTTCATTCTGAGCATTAAGCATGAGCATTACGTGACTCCAAACATGACATGGTTGTTGGTGCCAGATGGCTGGTTTGAGTATTTTAGAAGATGCCTGATGTTCTGTGATTTTCCTGCACACCTATTTCTAGGTTTACAGAGAAAGGATTAAAAAAATAAATAAATTAAATGAGCAGCAGTTTTATGGGCACAAATATCTTGTAGATACCAGAGGTCAAAGGAGAATGGTCAGAGTGCTTTGAAATTTGAGCTAAAGACAAATAAAACTTAAATAACCACTTGTTAAAATGGAAGTAAGCAGAATACCATCTCTGAATATGCAACATGTTGAACCTTGAAGCAGAAAACCACTCCAGGTGACACTCCAGGCTAACAGCAGCAAACTGGACCACGCAAGCTACTATTTGCATGGTCTCACCTTTATGACCACAGTGTACCCATCTTCTGATGTTGCAAAGATCAAACCATCTTAAAATAGTTCCTCTAACATGACAGTGAGCTCACTGTACTCACTGTAACTTGATCTCAAACCAATAAAGCACTTTTGGAATGTGGTGTAACGAAATATTTGCATCATGGATGTGCAGCCACCAAATTTGTGCTACACTATCATGTTAATATGGAACAAAATCTATGAAAAATGAGTTAGAGAAGACATGAAGTATTAAAGCAGTTCTGAAGGCAAAAGGAGGCCCAAACTGTTTTTAACAAGGTATATCTAATTGACCAGTATGTGTGTTTAGTAAATATTTTATTAGGCATAATAACATTTAACATTTTTATGAATGTATTTATCAACAACTAAAACTGTCTTTATAACTTCCCCTATGCATTGTCTTTTAACCTTTTAGGTTTGACACATCTGCACCCTCTTCACACATGAAACCACAAACACATCACTTCCCATTTTATGGTTCATCTTCTCTAGACTTGATTTGCAACACACAACCTTATCACTGCTTTTTAACAGCAATAAAGAATGAAGTACTCTAAGCATTGTGGAAATTGTTCAATAAAATGAAATATTAAAATTGACATATTTATAGAACCTATCTTGTAAACATGCCCCAAACTTAAGTTATCTGAGAACTTGATATTGAAGTTGAGAGATTGACATTTAAATGACAAGCGGTGGCTGCACCTGAAGTCCATTACTCACTCTGCAAATCTCAACACTTCATTGTACACAGCTAATCAGCACTATCTGCCGGGCTCGCTTCCTGTGGGTACACACCAGTTGTGACACTGGTAGCGTTTGTCCTCAGAGACCCTGCCTACCCTGTCATTAAGGTCATGTTTGCAGTAAAGCTGGGAGAGCGGATAATGTTTGGTTAACCACTGTCTCAACTCCAGATAAGCCCCTCAATATCATCCTGAGACCCCGTGGTTTGTTAATGGCACAGGGTCTCCAGATAATAGCGAAGGAATGAGTTTAACCTTGCTGAGGCACGTATGTTTGTGTTCATCTGTCGTCTGTGGCAGGTGTGTGATGACTGAGATAGGAGCAGGGAATAACAAATAAAAACATCTTTTTTTCATTGTTTTTGGTATTTTAACTACTGCTATCTTAACTCTTGTGCTAAAATTAATATCTTCAGTTGGTGTCAGAAGGTGTGAACCGCCCTGAAACCCAAATTGTTCATCACCATGCTAGCAATAAAAGCACAAACACACACACACACACACACACACACACACACACACACACACACACACACACACACACACACACACACACACACACACTTGCTGTTAATGGAGTGATAGAAAAGATTGTATAGGCAGGTGTGGGCCTGGTTTGACAAAGATCAGGGTGATAGTAGACCATCTTCTATCAGAGAATCTCTCACATCCCTTTATAATGACCCAGTGTTCTAGTACGATTCTTCCCAGCATAAAAACCCATCATAGTGCCTTACAGCTCTTACCAGTTGCAGAGATGCTGTCATTTAGAAGCAAATAAAATAGAAAAGGGAGTCACAGTTAGTCTACAATATCTTACAAGTATAATTTGTTGGTTAAGGAAGTCTCAGCACTTTACTCAGAAGCAAACGTGAGATAGCTTTTGTGTTATTCTCCTGTCACAGAACTAATAAAACCAGAACTAGTAACCTCTGAAATTCACTGGTTACAATCCAAGTTTGGATTAAAAATAATGATTCTGGCCTTTTTATCATTATACATTTCACTTGTAAAAGCAGGAATCACTTAAGCATGCTAACAACTACATAGACAGCATAAAAAATGACAGGCTAACCAGCTTCTGGCTCTTGAAAACACCACCAGATGGGGACATTGTTGCTCCGGTGATTGAACATAAGACTGACTTTTGCCTGACTTTCCACGAGATGCACTAAAAAAATCAGTTTTTTTGGTAAATCATTTTTTTAATGCAGAAAGTGCTTCTAGTTGTACGCATCCCAATATATGATACATACATTCACCCAGACAAAAAAGAAACCTAACACACAAGCAATGGTGAGAACTGTGGTCGAAAATAAAGGGCACATGACCACGATAACGAGAACAAGTAGAGAATATTTCCTCAATCAAAAGCCACAGGTGCTGAATTAGATTTATTTTTTATTTAAACTTCATTTGTGTGTGTGTGTGTGTGTGTGTGTGTGTGTGTGTGTGTGTGTGCGCAGTAGGGTACACTGCTGAGTATGTGTGTTGAGTGAAATAAAGTGACAGCTTGAAGTGCACTTATTTGATTATACTCTAACGGTCCTGTATCACATTTACCATTATTTAGGAAAATGAGTGCATGATAAAATTAGGGCTAATTTTGTTTTGGTGTTGATTAAAGTGAGAGTTGTGGGAAGATACCACAGAGGTGGAAAGTAATGTTTTTACAAGTGGAAGATGGATTGTTTTACAAGAGCCAGAGGGAGAAACTAAGTGTGGGAGGGACAGACAGAGAGGGGGAGTGTAGACGTCACATCTGTTCCTGCCACTCCCTAGGGGGCTCTGGGAGCATGGGAACCTTCACCAGCTCCAATAGTTGCAACAAGCTTTGCAAAATGCATTTATCAATTTAAAAGTTTAAAGAAGCAAAAGGACTGCTCGAGTGCATTGAGCAGTGGGAGGAAAAGTCCACACTAAAAACACTAGAAGTCCAGTTTTACAGAGCATCCACTCAAGTTACATAGAATAAACTTTTCATCCTCAGTCTTTGGGTACGCCAGTATAAATAAAGGCATCTGTCATCAGTATCTCAAGCTCGTGGTGTGCTCTGTCGATGTAAATACATCTAATAAAAGTATCTCTAGAATCTTGGGCTTCCTGTCTGTGGCTTGTGGCCTGCATCATGTTCAATGTACTGCGACGGGTTTTGAGTTACCCTTACTGTCATGTCTTGGTTTGGCCCCCCAGAATGGTGACCACCACACTTTAATAAGCCATTTCACAGGGGTCAATTTTCTTTTCTTCACGGCGTCAGCTGGGTTGCCCCATTCACCCTCTTCACCCCTTCCTCACCCACGCTCCCCCATTGGCATGTGTGCGGCCCAATGTTGTTTACTGGACTGAGCATTTAGAGGGGTTAGCGTTTCACCATGGCAGCTGTTGGCACCATGTGCCTCCCCTTCAGGCGGCTGGCCGACGGCACGCAGGCCACAGCTTCACACACCCTTCAGCATCCCCCTGAGGACCCTCACTCCCTCCACTCAGCCCTTCGCTTGGCCTTGGTTGAAACCAGTAGCCTTGATCGGGTATCAGATACCAGTTTAATGTGAAGACATAGTTCTGGCTTTAATTGATGGCTTCCAATTGGTGCTCACAGTCTGTCCGCAGTGCAGAGAAGTAAATTCAGTGACCGCGCACAGGATCCACATACAGTATCAGACATGACTAGACTTTATTTATTTCAGTGCAACAACTATTGCCATGTCTGTCGTTGGTAGGATTAAGGGCTCCTGTTACTACATTTTCCATGTCACCTCTCCCACTGATTTGCTTGACAACTGTAAGTAATCGTAGGGACTCAAGGAAAAATCCTTTAAATAGCTTCACCGTGAGACCGTAAATGGAAGCCTCTAGTCCCCCCCCCAGGCTTTAGAAAAGGCAACGTAATCTCTTCTTCATGACCTGGATGTTTGATTTGGCAAAGATGTGCAGGACGCCCTTCCTGACACAACCCTCCTCATTTATCTGGGCTTAGAACTGGCACTAAGAGTACACTGGCTTTTGGTCCCATAAAATTTTAAGGGGTGGTGGTTATCTCTATTGCCTCATAGCAAGAATAGTCTGTCTTTGAGCATTTTGTTTGCCTGCTCTCCCTGTGCTTGCATGGAACCCACAGATACTGGGTTGGTTAGCACTTCTAGACTTTATGCGAATATGAGGATGGAAAGTTGAGAGTGATGTCAGTCCAAGTATTTATTGGACTGA
Source organism: Rhamphochromis longiceps (assembly GCF_057381845.1). Taxonomy (NCBI): domain Eukaryota; kingdom Metazoa; phylum Chordata; class Actinopteri; order Cichliformes; family Cichlidae; genus Rhamphochromis; species Rhamphochromis longiceps. The sequence continues at coordinate 51,496,558 of NC_140563.1, forward strand.
TGTGTCTCAGTTGACATTCATGTTTTTTTGTGAGATGACCTGGCAGCTATTTGTTGGATTGCCACTGACTTTTAATTAAATTAAATTCAACCAAATTAGCAGGCATAATGATAAACTATAATAACTTTGGTATCTTGTAAAGTTTCGTGTCGCCCCGTTATCAGATTAACCCGCAGTACCTGTCCAGTTACTGCTTCACACGGAAGTATTAGTAGAAAAATCAAAACCCCTGTAGTGCATGTGTGATGATCTCAGTGTCTGCTGTAGCTCTTAAATTCAGTTTTGACCTTAATGGGTGGGAAGCTTGCAGGTTTGCTGGTTAGTTAGAGCTGGAACCGATCAAGGAACACAAGAAACTCTTGTCTTCCTTATATTTAGGCAACTCCCTCTTCCCCTGCATTGACTACATTTACATGGAGCTTAGTATTCTGAATAAATTTGGTTTAATAGCTAAACAAGTCCAGTCTGACTGGAATTTCTGTCTGCTTCAGGGGAGTGGAAAATAACTTTTATTAAAACGAGAGAAAAGTTGCACAATGTAACGATTACTTTTTGGCAGTGTTCACACTACACATGCCCTGAGCACTGATATAAATCCATGGGGAAGTGTGCTTTTTTGTTGTTGTTTTTATTGCTGCTTCCAAGCTAAAGGAGTTTGGTTTCCATATTTTTGTCATCTAATTTTCATTCTTTTTGTGTGCACGTGTATGTTTTTATGCTATTGTATCCGAGCTGGACCATACCAATTTGGGGGCATGTCTGGGAATCAAATCCCTTCTCCAGATCAATAAATACTGGTAGTCTGAAATATTAAATTAGGAATTTGGATGTGTGAGAGTATCATCGGTGCAAAAGTAGACTGAAACTCACTGATCTACAGGGTGGGCCATTTATATGGATACACCGTAATAAAATGGGAATTGTTGGTGATATTAAAGTCCTGTTTGTGGCACATTAGTATATGTGAGGGGGCAAACTCCTCAAGATGGGTGGTGACCATGGTGGCCATTTAGAAGTCGGCCATCTTGGATACAACTTTTGTTTTTTCAATAGGAAGAGGGCCATGTGACACATCAAACTTATTGGTAATGTCACAAGAAAAACAATTGTGAGCTTGGTTTCATCTTAACTTTATTCTTTCATGAGTTATTTACAAGTTTCTCTTTGTTCACAGCCATTGACATGTCGAAGAGGTTAACATGTGAGGAGCGGATCGAAATCGTGTTGATATCTGGTGAACGCAGTAACCGGGTCATTGCAGCAGATTTCAATGCAAGACACCCTACGAGACCACCCATCTCCCATGCTACAGTTAGCAAACTGCTTGCTAAATTTGGTGAAACTGGTTCAGTGTTGGATTTGCCAAAATGTGGATGCAAGAAAACTGTCACTAATGAAGAAACATCAGTGGCTGTCCTAGCTTCATTCAGCAAGAGCCCACAGCGTAGCACTCGCCGCATGTCACTCGAGAGTGGCATTAGTCGAACATCCCTTCGGCGGATATTAGCTACTCACAAATGGCACCCTTATAAACTCCAACTCCTGCAGCATCTCAACGAGGATGACCCAGATTTGCGCGCAGAATTTGCAGAATGGGCAAAATGATGATGCCGTCATTCACCTCCTACATCGTTCCCTCGCTCACCTGGAGACCGCTGGAAGCACTGTGAGAATCATGTTCTTTGATTTCTCCAGTGCCTTCAACACCATTCTTCCCTCGGTTCTGAAGGACAAGCTGGAGAACTCTGGAGTGGACCATCACCTCACTACCTGGATTTTGGACTACCTCACCGACCGACCACAGTATGTGAGGACTCAGGGCTGTGTGTCGGACAGGGTCGTCTGCAGTACGGGGGCCCCACAGGGAACGGTTCTGGCTCCGTTCCTCTTCACCATCTACACTGCAGACTTCTCCCACAATTCCACCCAGTGCTTCCTGCAGAAGTTCTCTGATGACTCTGCAATAGTCGGCCTCATCACTGATGGGGACGACAAGGAGTACAGAGGACTGACTCAAGACTTTGTGGACTGGTGCCAGCTGAACTACCTCCAGATCAATGCCAGTAAAACCAAGGAGCTGGTGGTAGACTTCCGCAGGCACAAGCATTCTCCACTGCAACCACTGAACATCCAGGGTATGGACATTGAGGCTGTGGACAGCTACAGGTACCTTGGTGTTCATCTGAACAACAGACTGGACTGGACTCATAACTCAGACGCCCTCTACAGGAAAGGGCAGAGCAGGCTGTACCTGCTGCGGAGACTCAGGTCGTTTGGGGTGGAGGGCCCACTCCTGAAGACCTTCTATGACTCTGTGGTGGCTTCTGCTATCTTTTATGGTGTGGTCTGCTGGGGCGGCAGCATCTCTGCTGGGGACAGGAAGAGACTGAACAGGGTGATCCGAAGGGCCAGCTCTGTTCTAGGATGCCCTCTGGACCCAGTGGAGGTGGTGAGTGACAGGAGAATGGCGGCTAAGCTGTCATCCCTGATGGACAACATCTCCCACCCCATGCAGCAGACTGTGACAGCACTGAGCAGCTCCTTCAGTGGGAGGCTGCGGCACCCACGGTGTGGGACGGAGAGATTTCGCAGGTCTTTCCTCCCCACTGCTGTCAGACTCCACAACAAAGACTTTAACTGAACAAACACACACATCCACACATGTGCAATAACACTAAGTGCAATAATCTTTTCTGGCATCGTTGTATTTTTACTCAGTTGTATATAGCATTCGTATTCTATTTTTATCTTATTGTATATTTTTATTCTATTTTATTCTACTGTATATAGTATATTATTTTATTCTATTCTGTACAGCTGTGTACTGTATTTATTCTTATTGTATTCTAATTTTTGCATCATAACTTTTGCACTGTCCACTTCCTGCTGTGACAAAACAAATTTCCCACGTGTGGGACTAATAAAGGTTATCTTATCTTATCTTAAAACAAAAATTGGAACAGGACCCTCAGTTCACGCAGAAGATTTTGTTCAGTGATGAGGCAAACTTTTATGTGAATGGTGACGTTAACAAACATAACCATCGCTATTGATCTGACACTAACCCACACTGGATGGATCCCTCCAAGACTGTTGGAACAACAAAAGTGATGGTTTGGTATATGGGGTACAACAATACATGCTACATGATGGTAAATGGCCTGTATTTGTATAGCGCTTTACTAGTCCCTAAGGACCCCAAAGCGCTTTACACATCCAGTCATCCACCCATTCACACACAGTTGATGGCAAGCTACATTGTAGCACTGGGGCGCACTGACTGAGGTGAGGCTGCTGGACACTGGCGCCACCGGGCCCTCTGACCACCACCAGTAGGCAACGGGTGAAGTGTCTTGCCCAAGGACACAACGACCGAGACTGTCCAAGCCGGGGCTCGAACCGGTAACCTTCCGATTACAAGGGAAACTCCCAACTCGTGAGCCACGATCGACCCATGATGATGTGTTTCCCTCTTTATGCACTGAAGCTGGCACGTTCCCTGAGTTTTTCCAGCAAGATGGTGCACCACCACATTATGGGTGCCAGGTCTGAGCATTCCTAGATGAACAGTTTCCTGAAAAGTGGATTGGTCGTTGTGGGCCAGTTGAATGGCCCCCAAGGTCTCCCGATCTGACCCCCTTAGACTTTTATCTTTGGGGTCATCTGAAGGCAATTGTCTATGGTGTGAAGAAACAAGATGTGCAGCACCTGAAACTATGGATACTGGATGCCTGCGCTGGCATTTCTCCTGCGGTGTTGCTATCAGTGTGTGAAGAGTGGGAGAAGAGGGTTGCATTGACAATCCAACACAATGGGCAGCACATTGAACACATTTTATAAGTGGTCAGAAACTTGTAAATAATTCATGAAAGAATAAAGTTACGTTGAAACCAAGCACACAATTGTTTTTCTTGTGACATTACCAATAAGTTTGATGTGTCACATGGTCCTCTTCCTATTGAAAAACAAAAGTTGTATCCAAGATGGCCGACTTCTAAATGGCCAGCATGGTCACCACTCATCTTGAGGAGTTTGCCCCCTCACATATACTAATGTGCCACAAACAGGACTTTAATATCACCAACCATTCCCATTTTATTACGGTGTATCCATGGCCTACCCTGTATATGTGTAGATTTTAACCCTTTAAGACCTACCATAGAACCAAGTTCGCCAGAGCTTATATTATATTTTTACAGGTTGTAGTGCCATTTTTTGGAGCATTCCAAGTTGCTATACATCAATACAACCATTATAGCCCAAATTTTAATAATATGTATGCATTAAGTGCATAGTAATTACATAAATTGCAAAAAAGTGCAATAAACTACAAAAAAAAAAATGAAAATCGTTTTTGTTTTTTTAACATATATTTCTAGTTAGAGAAATTTAAGAGGCTTATCTCTCAAAACTGTAAATACAAAAAAGTTGCTCAAAATAGTTTCCCACCACAGGAAATTTATTTTGAGTGTCTTCATAGTTTTTTTTTTGAAATACACCAATTGTTATTTACTACAGGAAAAACGAAAATAAATATTATAATGCAAATTTGCAAAAAAACAGCATATGCATCAAAATAAACTATTTCCAGCAGTGCGATATGAGTTGTGATGGCATGCCACACATGGTAAGCTCCAGACCCCACCACCAGTTGATTCACTTTAGTTTAATTTACAGTCACTACTTTAAAATATTCTACTTATTGTTCAATATTGTTTCTTTATTAAATGTATTTATTTTTCCATCACACCTTCCAATGTTTATATGGCGTGCACACATATTAACCTTGCAAGGTCAAAGTTCTGTTTTATGTTATATTAATACATCTTTCTTTGTTTGAGTTACCTGGGGGTTGGTTTCTCCTCCTGTCTGGCAAAAGGTGTGGCAAAGGGCTGGGAGACCTGAAGTACCACTGACAGCCTAATTGGATTGCACCACATGCTTCATTGCCTGGGGGGTGTTTCATGTTTGTTTAATTGTTTTGTATTAGTTGGTTATATGGCAGCCATCTTGTTTCCCCCGTGTGTGTCATTTGGTTTAGCTAAACCAGTATTTAAGTTCCCCCGTGTGTCATTTCAGCAGGTCAGTTTATCGTATGTTTGTTTGAGGTTTTGTTAATTATTATCTTGAATTTAGTCTATTGAGTTGACCTCTTTTATTGGTCTGCCTGTTTAGGTTTTGGCTTTGTTAAATATATTTTTGGGTCAATAAAACCCCTTTTTTGAATTAAAACCACCTGTGTCCTATATGCTTTACTGCTTGGTCCCTGACATGAGTCCTAAGCATCCCAGAAACAACACAGAAAGTCATAAAGTCAAACATAACTTTTAAAAACACCAGTATAGGCTGATGGGTATGGAAGCCCGTTTCCGCCACTAAATAAAAACAAAAAAGCTAGTATCCATAACTTGAAGTTTCAAGTTATTTTCTCGAAATTTCGAGTTAGCTCTGCCAATCAAAAATATACGTGAATGAGGTCGCTTTTCTTGTTACCTGGAATCATATGGCGCAGAGGAACGCGCACTCAAAAACGGATCCCAACAAATTGGCGCTTTCGCGAGTACATTTGCTGATAGTAACACCATGTGATTCAGCTAATAACACAGGAATTTCATCATTTGTGAAGCCAGGCTGAAAACACTCAGCAATCTGTGCATTCACGGCTGGATGTAATACCGGTAGCTTAGCTGTAGCATTTGTAGCTGAGGGCTTCAGCTTCCGGGTAACGAGGAAATGACGTCATTCACGTAGATTACTGATTGGCAGCGCTAACTCGAAATTTCGAGTTACTTTTCTCAAAATTTTGAGTTAATAAATCGAAATTCAGAGTTATTTTCTCAAAATTCCGAGTTATTTTCTCGAAATTTTGAGAAAATAACTCGAGATTTTGAGTTATGGATCTTTTTTTTTTTTTTTTAGTGGCGGAAACGGGCTTCCATAGGATGGGGCCCTGAAGGTAAAAAACTACATATCCGAGAAAGTGACGTTACTTCTGGTTTCGGGCAGGTAATGGCGGACGTGCGATAGTTTGCGCTGATGATCTATTCCAACATAGGAAGTGTTACGAACAGCTGATCTGGTCGGTAAAGCGTGTTTCTGGAATATTGTGTTTTTATTGCTGCATGTGGTTTTTATGCAATTTTTGCAACGCTCTATGTGGAAGGAAACCGTGACCTAGGACAAGCTGATGGCATAAGATGTAAGTACAACTCCTCCGATTTCATATGCAAAAAGAATTATTGCGCTAGCTTACCTGGTTGCAGTTCTACCGGGATTTAAAAATAACTAAGCAAAACAGAGCGTGCTGCTCTGACCGGCTTTAAAGGGTTAAGGGTGTGTCCAAATTCACTTGTAGCTTCCATAGATACATTATGCAAAAGTTATTATTACTTATTATGTTTCAGATCATCACACAAATTTTAACATTGGACCATGACAGCCAGACTAATTACAAAATGTGGTATTAAAATAATGATTTCATTGATTAAGGGAGAAAAGTTATCCAAACCTACCTGGTCCTGTGTGAAAAAGCAGTTGCCCCTCTTATTAAATCATGAATTAGCTGTGATTAACCACATTTTTTAAAAGCTGAGTTTAGTTTCGCTAAACACACTCAGGCCTGATGACTGGCAGACCTGTTGAATCAAGAAATCACTTAAATTGAACCTTTCTGCCAAAGTGAAGCAGCCTAAAAGATCTAAAACAGCAACAAATCATGCCACAATCTAAACAGCAACCTGAGAAACAAAGTCACTGCCATCTGTCAGTCTGCAAAAGGGTTACAAAGCCATTTCTACGGCTTTGGGACTCTAGTGAACAACGGTGAGACCTACCAAAACATCCTAAAGAAGAATGTCTGTTTGTGACCTCAAGCTGAAGTGCATTCGGGTTCTGCAGCAGGACAATGATCCGAAGCACACCAAGAAGTCCACCTCTGAATGGCTTAAGAAAAACAAAATGAAGACTTTGGAATAGCCTAGTCAAAGTCCTGCCCTGAATCCGATTGAGATGCTGTGGCATGACCTTAAAAAGCCAGTTCGTGCTCGAAAACCCTCCAGCGTGGCTGAATTACAACAATTCTGCAAAGATGAGTGGGCCATAACTCCTCCACGATGCTGTAAAAGACTCATTGAAGTTATCGCAAATGCTTGAATGCAGTTGTTGCTGCGAATGTTAGCCCAACCCGTTATTAGGCTTAGAAACTGTTTTTTGTGTGTACTTGTGTGTTATCTTTGTCTAATATTTAAAATGTTTGATGATCTGAAACATTTAAGTGTGACAAACATACTAAAAATAGGAAATCAGGAAGAGGGCAAACAGTTTTTCACATTGCAGTAGAGTGGAAAGAGAAAAGTATGTGACTTATCTCTGTGACATTTAGTACTGCCAATCACATGTTGCTCTCTAATCAGGCAATAAACCAGTCAGCAATTTCTGGGTGATTAGTTGTCACCTTCAAGGTGATGTGCAAGAGAGGCAAAGACATACATGCACATATATACACAACCAAATATATTAAATATAATTCTACAATCTGAGATCCTAACATGTTAGTGACACCTTGCTTTCTGCTACCACATCTATGTAGTTAGTAGATGTCTGTGTTTCTTTTAGGGAGATTGTGAATGTCTGCAATCTCGTCTCACCCTGTCCCAGAGTTGAGTGAGTCTTGGGAGAGTGGTGTAGAGAAGGAAGGTCAGGGTGACAGTTGTCAGACCCTCATCCATACCATTTGGATGGAAAGTGATACCAGAGACAGCTGAGACTGCTTCGGTCACTCTCAGGGTTAATTTGAAGCGTCTTAACATTCACTTTACTTCGGGTGCATTTGTAATGAACGTGGAACTGTGGGGTAAATGGAAATCTCAGCATCTGTGTCTCCTTAACTCTCCCTTCTCTTTCTCTCTCACACACACACACACACACACACACAGATGCACTATGAATTAGGCTACACTCACCCTCTCAAGGCCACAGAACAAATTCCTGAGGTTGTCTTGTAACCACAGAGTCATTCGGTCATAACTCTTTCAGTCAGAATCACTGGGGTATTGCCTGTCACTCTCCTGCACGCATCGAACCCCACTCTGGTAACTTGGATTGTGCGTAGAATGCCTGGTGGATGTTTTCCTCCTTCAACACAATCTAGCTGCATATCAGGTTTGCCCCAAAATAAAAAGAGGGGAGCTGGAATGAGATTCTCTGGTCCCAAGTTATCTTTAAATGGTTCCACACTCACTTTCAACACCACCATGCGGATACAAAAGGTATAAATGGGAGGAAATGATCAGGAGTTTGCTAATTAGTGACAAAGATAAAATGTGGTACACAGAAAATCGACAGTTTTCTTATAGATGATATTCTCTTGGTGATTAGTTAGGATATGTGACCTAATTTTAGACATTTTGACAGACTAAATAAATAGTGGTGTAAAGAATATTTAAGCTTAATACAACTTTAACAATGCTAACCCGCTGTCTCTAAAGAGGACATTTTGTGGGGGGCCGAGCAAGATGGCGAAGTGAAGAGGAGTGTTTTTTCGAGCTCTCAGCACTAAATCAAATCAAATCAAATCACTTTTATTGTCACATCACATGTGCAGGTACATTGGTACAGCACATGTGAGTGAAATTCTTGTGTGCGAGCTTCACAAGCAACAGAGTTGTGCAAAATACAATAATGTAAACAAGCAAAATACAAGAATGGCTACATCTGAAACTAATAAATATATGTACAATATATAATAGTATATGCATTTCTGGATGTGTATACTAAATATTTTTCTACGTGTGTGTGTGTGTGTGTGTGTGTGTGTGTGTGTGTGTGTGTGTGTGTGTGTGTGTGTGTGTGTGTGTGTGTACACATATTTTACAAATTAAATAGAGTAAACAATAAATAAAATATATAAAATAAAATATACAGAGTGAGACATGTGCAAAACAGTGGCGTTACTGTACAGTATGGAGTGCATAATGTTAAAGTTCCAGTAGTGAAACTGAGGTGTCTATGAAGTGTTCAGCAGTCTGATGGCCTGGTGGAAGAAGCTGTCTCTCAGTCTGCTGGTTCGGGACCGGATGCTGCAGAACCTCCTTCCTGATGGAAGCAGTCTGAACAGTTTATGGCTGGGGTGACTGGAGTCCTTGATGATCCTCCCCGCTTTCCTCAGGCACCGCTTCCTGTAGATGTCTTGGAGGGAGGGAAGCTCACCTCCAATTATCCGTTCAGAGCACCGCACTACTCGCTGGAGAGCTTTGCAGTTGTAGGCGGTGCTGTTGCCATACCAGGTGGTGATGCATCCAGTGAGGATGCTCTCAATGGCACAGTGATAGAAGGTCCTGAGGATGCGGGGGCTCATGCCGAATCTTTTCAGTCTCCTGAGAAAGAAGAGGCGCTGCTGCGCCTTCTTCACTGTTTTGTTTGTGTGTACTGACCACGTAAGATCGTCAGCCAGATGTACACCAAGGAAGCGGAAGCTGCTCACTCTCTCCACAGCAGCGCCGTTGATGGTGATGGGGGTGTGTACTTCTCTGCACCTCCGGAAATCCACTATCAACTCCTTTGTCTTTGCGACGTTGAGGGTGAGATGGTTGTCTTGACACCAGTGGGTCAGGGCGCTGACCTCCTCCCTGTAAGCTGTCTCATCACTGTTGGTGATAAGACCCACCACTGTAGTGTCGTCCGCAAACTTCACAATGATGTTGGAGTTGTTAGTGGCTGTGCAGTCGTAGGTGTAGAGTGAGTACAGGAGAGGGCTCAGTACACACCCCTGTGGAGCACCAGTGTTCAGTGTGATGGGGGATGAGGTGATGCTGCCCAGTCTGACCACTTGGCGTCTGTCAGACAGGAAGCTAAGGATCCAGCTGCAGAGGGAGCTGCTCAGTCCTAGATCCTGCAGTTTCCTGTCCAGCTTCGAGGGAACGATGGTATTGAATGCTGAGCTGTAATCTACAAACAGCATTCTCACATACGTGTCTCTCTTCTCCAGGTGTGACAGGGCAGTATGTAGTGTCAGGGCTATGGCATCATCAGTGGACCTGTTGTGGCGGTATGCGAACTGTAGAGGGTCCAGTGAGTCGGGTAGTGCAGAGCAGATGAAGTCCCTGACCAGCTTCTCGAAGCATTTGCTTACGATGGGGGTCAGGGCTACAGGTCGCCAGTCGTTCAATGAGGAGATGGTGGAGGATTTGGGTACAGGGACGATGGTGGCCATTTTGAAGCAGGCTGGGACTACAGACAGAGAGAGGGAAAGGTTGAAGATGTGCGTGAACACTCCAGCCAGCTGAGCCGCGCATGACCTGAGGACGCGGCCGGGAATCCCGTCCGGACCAGTAGCTTTGCGTGCGTTCACCTTCCTGAAGCACCTCTGCACATCCTCCTCAGACACAGTGTGCACACTAGAAGGATATAAAGCATTTTTACAACACCTATTTGACGTCTTTCTAACTTTCAAGACTTTTTTGAAGATCAGCGCACTAAACCTGCTAAATCTGAAACCAAATTCTATAACAACAACATGTCGAAATCTGCTCAGAAAAGGCTGAGTAACTCGGGCAAACCACATGCAACTAGCATGCTAGCTAGCGACCATAGCTACATGAAAGAAATGGAGTGTCAGGAGATGGTTGAAGAAGAATTTCCACCTCTACCAGTTACGCCTTCCAAGCCTCCAGTGGCTAAAAAACCAACACTATCTACCAGTCACTCTGGTGGCAACTCCCTGAAAGCTGATGCGGTCAACACTTTGATTAATCTGATCAACACCAGAAGTGACGCCATTGAAGAAATGGTAGGAACAGTTCGTACGGATTTAAAGGACATAAGTGATAAGATTATGGTCATTGAGAAGAGGGGTTGAGAAAAACGAAACGCTTACACAGAAATGTGACGAACACATCTCTGAAGTTGAACGCTACAACCGCCGTTGGAATCTGAGACTGTATGGGGTACCGGAGTTGGAGAAAGAAGATGTGCGCACAAAGGCGATTGGGATATGCCAAACGGTTCTGCCTGCGGAAAAGGAAAAGTTTTCAGAGGTCTTAGACATCGCTCATCGAGTGGGGAAACCAAAACAAAATGACCCGAGACCCAGAGGGATCATCATCCGGTTCATCTCAAGGAGAATTCGTGATGCGGTGTGGAAAGCTGCCAAGAACAATACTTTCCTTCAAAATAATCATCTGCGGTTCACTGAAGACCTGACGAGAGAGGACAAAGAAAACAGACTGAAGCTGTGGCCCATTATAAAGAAAGCACGTGAAGAAGGGAAATCTGCTTACTTTGTTGGAGGTCGAGGCTTTGTAAATGGTGCTGAAATTCACACATAATCTCTTCAATATTCCCTGACCCTTAGTTCTTCTCAGGTTTGTTTACAAGGTGTTCTTTATATTGATGTGCCTGATATTTGTAGATATTAATGTTTGGCTGTCTAAATTGCTCTTTGATGTTAGCAAAAAGCAAACTTACTGTTAAATAGGCAAAACTTTTTTTGTTACGCTTTTATTAGGCATCTAAAGTTTATTTATATATATATATATATACTCTATACTGTGAACATTTTCATATTCTAGTGCTGAACTCAGTGTTAGGTTAAAAAGTTTAACTTCGATTTACATTTTAGTACATATCTTTTCTTTGTCAATTTGTGTTCTTTGTTTTTTGTTTCTATTAATGCTAGGGGTCTTCGTAACAACTTAAAACGTAAAGCCACTTTTCTTTATGCAAAGCAACTTAAATCTGACTTTGTGTTTTTACAAGAATCTCACTCTACTATCAACGATGTTAGTTTTTGGCGATCTCAATGGGGAAATTCTATATGGTTATCTCATGGAACTGAACGATCAGCTGGGGTATCAATCCTAAAAAACAGATATAATGGGGATGTTTTACATACAGAATGTGATGTCAAGTCATAAAATATAATGATTTAGTCTTAATTGTAACTAACATATACGGGTTTAACACGAAGCTAGAAAATGATCATTTATTTTTGACGATTGAAAAAAAATATCTAGCTGGTTAAATAAATTTCCAAATGCAAAATTATTACTAGGTGGAGACTTTAACTGTATTATGGATGCTGAATTAGATAAATTTCCTCCAGGACATTCGAACAGAATTAATACCACTGTTATGGTACGCCTGAAACTTACAGACATTTGGAGATTCAAATTTCCTCAGTCCAAAATGTTTACTTGGTGCAACAATTCTAACTCGAGACATTCAAGGATAGACTTTTGGTTAGTTTCAGAGAGCTTTGACAGCAATAGCATAGATGTAGGTGCTTGGCCTTCTCCAGCAACAGATCATAAAGCCATATATATTAAAATAAATCTAACTTCTCTATCTAATTCTTCTGTTGTTAAATTTACATACTGGAAACTAAACAGCTCATTATTACAAAAAGACAATGTGAAAAAGGAGCGTAAAGAACTGATCTCAAACTTTTGGTCTATAGCTCAAAAAGATTTAAAGTATGGAAATAACTGGGAATTATTAAAATTTGAAATTGGCAAATATTTAAGGAAGGTTGGCAGCCTTAATGCAAAATCCAAAAGATTAGAGGAAGAAAATATAATCTTTCAAATCACACAGTTATCTAATAAACAAATTGACACTTTAACTGAAGAGGAAAAATGAACCTTGCTAAATTACAAGATAAATTAGATCGTTTATACACAGACAAAACAAAACGAGCTTTTATCAGATCAAGGTCTAAATGGCTTGAAGAAGGTGAGCGTAATTCCCATTATTTCTTCAGTTTAGAAAAGAAACACTCAAGTATAAATAATATTAGCAAATTAATGATAAATGGGGTTATAACAGAGGATTACAGATTAATCTCTAAATATTGTAGTCATTTCTATAAGGAACTTTATAGCTCTACATTTTCTCAGGAAGCTGCAAATCATCTCTTAGAATCGCAGAATGTTAAATCTATCAGCCAAGAAGATTCTATATTATCTGATCAACCCATCTCATTATAAGAAATCAAAGATGCAATTGGGCTATTGAAAAATAATAAATCTCCAGGTATGGATGGTCTTACTACTGAATTATATAAAACTTTTTCTGAAGAGTTGTCTCCCTTTCTTCTTGAGGTATTTGCAGAAAGCATAGGAAACCAACAGCTTCCCACTACGATGAATCAAGGTTTGACTATGTTGATTCCGAAGCCTAATAAGGACCTATTGATGATTGATAACTGGAGACCAATTAGCTTGCTAAATAATGATTATAAGGTATTTGCTCTAATTATAGCTAACAGACTTAAGATTTTGTTATTGATGAAACACAATCTGGCTTTATGCCCAAAAGACACATAACTAACAATATCAGATTGGTTTTAGATATTCTGGATTATTCTGACCTCATAAATTGCAATGGTTTCATATTATTTTTAGACTTCTACAAGGCCTTCGATACGGTGGAGCATGAATTTATATTTCAAGCTCTGGATAAGTATGGTTTTGGCTCTTACTTCTCTACAGCGATTAAAACATTATACCATAACAGCAACAGCAATATTAAATTAACAAACGGTACTTCACCCAGATTTAACATACAAAGAGGGATAAGACAAGGCTGTCCCATTTCTCCATACCTGTTTTTGTTAATTGCCCAACTATTGTCTAACCATATGAAATCAAGCTATGTAAAAGGTATATCGCTAATTGGCAAAGATTTACTCATAACACAGTTAGCGGATGACACTACATTATTCCTAAAAGATGAAAATCAAATCTCTATTGCTATTGAAACTATCTCCATATTTTCCAAAGCTTCTGGATTGTACTTGAATATTCCTAAATGTGAACTTATGGCGATAAAAGAAAGTTCGAAAACACCTTTGTGTAACATTCCAATAAAACAAGAAGTTCGTTATTTAGGTATCATAATAACCAAAAATCAGGAAAGTAGAATCACTCAAAATTTTTATCCTATTCTAGAGAAACTCAAACGCAGATTTAATCAGTGGCTCTTAAGAGATTTGTCGTTAAAAGGCAGAGTTTTAATAACTAAAGCAGAAGGCATCTCTCGTCTTACATACGCTGCATTGGCATTGCACCTTGATAAAAAACTTATAAAAGAGGTTGATAAGTTACTTTTCAACTTTATCTGGAAAAATAGGACACACTACATTAAAAAAAACAGTTCTTATGAACTCCTATGTCAATGGAGGACTTAATGTGTTGGATTTTAACACTTTAGATAACACATTCAAAATAAATTGGTTGAAGAATCTAATTACTAATCCTACTTCCATTTGGAATACTATACCTGTGTTCATGTTTTCTAAGTTAGGTGGCATTGAATTTTTCCTTACTTGTAATTTTGATATTGATAAAATCCCTTTAAACATCTCTGCTTTTCATCGTCAAGCTTTTTTAGCATGGACTCTTATTTACAAGCATAACTTTAGTCCACACAGTTATTATATCTGGAATAACAAGGATGTTTTAATTAAAAGAAAATCTCTCTTCTTAGATAGTTGGTTTAGGAATGACATTGTTTTAGTCAACCAGTTATTTGATTCAAATGGTATTCTTTTCTCCTATGAAGAATTTTGTTTACATTTCAATTTAGCTATAACTCGTCATGATTATACCAAAGTATTTGGCTCAATACCGTCAGGGGTTTGTATGCTGTTTAAGAATCAACCTAATATCACTTCATTCCACAGGCCGTTGGCATCTCCCATACAAACTTTTGTTGGCAAGATTTGCTTTTCTAAGCAATCTAAAAACAACAATAAATCGATTAGAGCTTTATTTCAGAGTACCATAACCACGCTACCATATGTCATTTTTTTCTGGAACCGGCTGTCAGATGGTATTATGTGGAATGAAGTTTGGAAACTCCCTAATCAGTTTTTAATTACCAACAAAATTAAAGATATTTCTTATAAATTAATACACAGAATTTATCCTTCTAAAGATTATCTTCAAAGCAAATTCAAATTAGACATTGATACAAGCTGTAGCTTTTGTAAAACTTCCAAGGAATCTACTATACATCTTTTTTGGTTTTGTAACCTTGTACAAGATTTTTGGCAGAGTTTATGTGTTTTTATTTCAGAAAATATATTTAAAGGATTTTTACTGTTTTGGAAATATGTTTTGTTTGGTCTGCACAAAAACCAAAAACAATTCAACTTTGATAACAGATATATGATTAACTTGTTACTTTTAATGGCTAAATTTCATATTCACAAGTCCAAATGTTTAGGAAGACATCCCTCTTTTTATGTATTCTCCTTTGAATTTGTACAGTATCTTAACTCAATTAAGAACTCCACTAACCCAAAAGCTATAAAAACTATTGGTGTTTGTGAAAAAATCAAGATCTTTCAATCACTTTATTCTTTGGCTTGATCAGTTACTTTCCCCCTAGCATATTTATATTGTTGTTTTTGAATACTGTTCTTGTATTTGTTTATCTATGCATACAACTCTTTTGTAAGTACAATACCATTATTGTAGTACTGTTTAATTCCATTTTGTATTGTACTGATGTTTAAATAAAGGTTTGGAGGAAAAAAAAAAAAAGAGGACATTTTGTACTTCAATAACTTTTCATTGCTCATTGGTCATATTTTACAGGCTATGCTTTCTTGAAGCAATACTATTTGGTCAGTTTTCACTTCTATCTTCATCCTGGTGTTGATCCCGCTGGTGCAGGGTCCGCTCTTCGGCAAAGGTTTCTTCATTTGGTTCTGTCCAAGGTGTCCTCAGGTGATGCGTTGACAGTCGGAGCATGTGCATCTCCATAATGTTTAGGGCCTGCTCATGTGTGGTCAATGCAGGCCAACATGCGGAGCCATACGGAGCTATTGGGCGGACCACCGTTTTGTAGATTTTTCCCTTGAGTTGATCTGGCATTCTTCTGTCACAAAGGACACCAGTGACCTGTCGCCATCACTGGTGTCAATCGTGTTTATTTACAAAACTAATGATGTTCTCTCCAATATCAGCTATAGTTTATGTTTAATGCTAATTAGCAAACAATAGCATGATACCTGCCTTGCATTTTTAATCATGTTGGCAAACAGAGCTTCTGTATCTATCTTTCTGTGTCTATGCCCACATGGCTTGAGAGTTGTCCACCTTGTTGAATATGATGGAACTATCCGGAAAAAATCTGTATTTCCTGACTGGAAGTTGTTCCTGGAGGTTGCTGGCTGTCTCTAAGGGAAATTGGTGACAAAGAGAGTGCTGCGCCAAAAATGTCCTTGTGTTCACCTGTAGTTTGTGTGAAAACAGACATTCACCTTTGAAGTTAAACTTGTCCCTCAGTGCTGCAGGTTTCAAAAGGTTTTTACTTTTTACTTTTAAGGGAAATGGTATCTGTTTCTGGTTTGTGCCACACTTCTCAGTTTCACAGAGAAAAGCAAGCTACTCTCAGAGTGTTTGTAGACAAGCCGGCGTGTTTGATGACGGCTGCAGGTGACAGAAAACTGACAGAAATCTGATAGTAACCAAAAAAATTACAACACGGTTTCTGCCAACTGGTTGAGGAATACATATTTTTTACCACTAACTGTTCTTTAGGGCTATGTAGCTGTGGCTTTAGCAATCAACCTCCAGCAATCAGTTGCCAATTGGTCAGGGATTACTCATTTTTCCCTCACAGCCAGTTGCAGACAAGTCTCCAGGCTTGTGTCAACGGGGCCTTATTCACTTGACCCTGCCTTGTCACAATAGTTGTCACACATGCAAAACAGCAGACAAGTTAACATCATATGGTTACTGGTTACGTGTCTACAAAACCTCAATACACTCTTATGCAAGATTTTACTCATTGATATTAGAGATGGACTGATTTGATATTACATATCGGTATCGGTCCAATACTGACATAAATTACTGGATCGGATATCGGAGAGAAATAAAAAATGTAATCCGATCCATTAAATATCAAAAAAGCACCTCACAAAACTTGCGACATGGCGTAACTCGGCTCATAACCGTAGCACGTCGCAGCAGTATGCCTCACGTGATAGAGCGGCTGTGTGTATTTGTAGCCTCGCTACCAATCCAGCATTTCATCTCCGAGGAAGTGATCACAGAGAGAAGTAAAGCAAATGTGTAAGTTCATCTCTGAATGTTAGTAAATCATAACCACATTAAGCTTAACAACTGATATATGGAGCGACTGCCTCTGCCTCTCCCTCCCTCTCCTGTTGCTACTTCAATCATGAAACTGCTTAATGATCAGCTGATCGGCTTTTCTGTCACGAGTCCGTGTCTCTTGTTTGCTTTTGGCCCACTTTGCACCAGAAAGAGGAAACCAGCGGCTGAACAACAGCAGCACGTTTAAGCTTGATCAGCTGTTGTTAGAATTTATTTCATATTACTTTCTACACCAGGATCCTTTTCTACGCAGCTGACGGCTGGTAACTGTGCAGGGGCGGATCTAGCAAAGTTTAGCCAGGGGGGCCGATGGGGCATGAACAGGGAAAAGGGGGCACAAAGACATACTTTTCTTTCTTATTCTCATTTAAAATGTCTAGCTTTTAATAAATAATTATCTGACACCCAAAGTTTTAATTTGATGTAAAATGTATAGAAGTCCATTACTGAATATAGTAACTATTAAGTCTAATATACCCTAGTAAGCTATAGTATTTTTTCCTTTGGGGAGGTACCATCTGTGCAGTCTGCAATTCTGTTGAAGAAAGATGTTGAATCTATTTAATTATTCTTGAAAAAGAATTGATTTCTGTGCATTTTTTTTCCCATACTGCATCAAATTAAAGTTGATTACGTCGATTAAGCATCATGAAGTGGAGGGTGGAGGGTGGTTCCCTATTTTTTTTTTTTTTGCTGGGAGTTTGCAACCCTATTAGTTAGGTTGCTTAGTCTTTAAAATACCAGGTTTAAGTTTATTAGATTGATCAGTTTTGCTGAACTATGAAATATTTTGGGTGCAGTGTATTTTTTGCATACAGGTATAACAGAATAGCTTTAGTGTTTTGTTTTGGTTTTTTTTTTACTTGGGTATAAACTTATACAAAAAGCAGCAAGATATTAAAAAAACAGTTTTATTGATTAAAAAACACTATATCGGATTCATATCGGTATCGGCAGATATCCAAATTTATGATATTGGTATCGGACATAAAAAAGTGGTATCGTGCCATCTCTAATTTATATTGTTATCAGAGGATGAACCCTAGTCTTAATGACTTAGTCAGAGTGCCTGCCAATGTTTTGTGACTGTGTACATTTGTCCACAAGACACTGCACAAGAATGCACCAACCGTGTGCGGCAAACATCAAGTGAACTTGAACAAAAGTATAATAAAAACAACTATTCATCTGTAGTGTCGGCAGCTGTCTGTGTTCATATTCACATGGAAAGCATAATCGCAGCCTGAGCTTTAATCTACCTTTTGCCAACTTCCTATCTGTATGGTACAACAGTGCTCATCACAGAACAAGAAAAGTTAGTAGCAACCGGTCAGGTGTTACAAGAAACATTTTGCAGTCATACAGTATATCAACAAAGTAAACTCCCATGTTTGCCGCACCGTGCTTCAGATAAGAAACAAAAACACAAGGGAGTGCGGTAAAGTCTTTACTTATCAGCGTTCCAACCTTTAATATCTATAGTTGCGTAAATTCACAAACAAGCATGCCTGTGTACACACCCACAAAAACACACGATTTTTTTTTTGTCCTTGGTCTCTGAGGTGTAGGACAAAAAACAGCATTTGATTACTTATGACAGAGAAGAAAAACTAGAATGCAGCTAAGTCTTCAGAAAGTAACACACAAACCAGGTGTGCATTCATTTAATCATCTATCCTTTGCAAACTATTGCTATTACTGCTGACTTCTTCCTCTCTTGCTTGCTTCATTGTGCACATTTTGCCAAACATGAATTCTTAAATGTACGCACAGCAGAACAGAAGGTTGCTTAGTAAAGTTAAAAAATATATATATATATATATATAAACTATATAAAGTTAAAGCTAAAGTGTGTGTGTGTGTGTGTGTGTGTGTGTGTGTGTGTGTGTGTATTTTTTGGGAGACCATAGAAGGAGGAAGGAGGAGAACAATGGGTGGTGGTGGTGGAAATGTGGTTGAACCTTCATCTCTTGTTTACATTCCACACCCCCAAAGACCCTAACCACAGTACCAGCACCTAATCTCATCAGTAAATTTCCCACTTGAACAAATATCTAAATATCTCCTCTCACATAATCAGTCTTCGTGTTCACACACTCATGCACAAACACATAACTTCAAGACACACAGTTCCAGTTTGGTTCCCTGGAACTGTGCAAGAGAGTCAAAGACCTTCCTCTTGTTCTCCTGCCTGGTAGCTCCATATAAGAACTGGAGACTTTTGTCAACTTGTTATTTCTGGTGTGGACTTGCAGCACGTCCGCAGGAAGTGCATGCAGAGATCACATCCTTACTTCTGTCTTTGTTTTTTTTCTTTTGTTTCAGCTGTTTGACAATCAGTAGCTCTTTCTCCGAAATTCTTTTAACTCAAAAACAGCTGTGGCTGTTCAGCAGGGATAACGAGTGTCTTTATTCAGCGCTCCAGCATTTGGCTGGCAGGAGACCCTCACTGTTATAGTGGTCACAGAGAGAGGCACGGTGTGGAGGTGGATATGAAAGGCTATATATACAGGGAGTGCAGAATTATTAGGCAAGTTGTATTTTTGAGGAATAATTTTATTATTGAACAACAACCATGTTCTCAATGAACCCAAAAAAACTCATTAATATCAAAGCTGAATGTTTTTGGAAGTAGTTTTTAGTTTGTTTTTAGTTTTAGCTATTTTAGGGGGATATCTGTGTGTGCAGGTGACTATTACTGTGCATAATTATTAGGCAACTTAACAAAAAACAAATATATACCCATTTCAATTATTTATTTTTACCAGTGAAAACAATATAACATCTCCACATTCACAAATATACATTTCTGACATTCAAAAACAAAACAAAAACAAATCAGCGACCAATATAGCCACCTTTCTTTGCAAGGACACTCAAAAGCCTGCCATCCATGGATTCTGTCAGTGTTTTGATCTGTTCACCATCAACATTGCGTGCAGCAGCAACCACAGCCTCCCAGACACTGTTCAGAGAGGTGTACTGTTTTCCCTCCTTGTAAATCTCACATTTGATGATGGACCACAGGTTCTCAATGGGGTTCAGATCAGGTGAACAAGGTGGCCATGTCATTAGTTTTTCTTCTTTTATACCCTTTCTTGCCAGCCATGCTGTGGAGTACTTGGACGCGTGTGATGGAGCATTGTCCTGCATGGAAATCATGTTTTTCTTGAAGGATGCAGACTTCTTCCTGTACCACTGCTTGAAGAAGGTGTCTTCCAGAAACTGGCAGTAGGACTGGGAGTTGAACTTGACTCCATCCTCAACCCGAAAAGGCCCCACAAGCTCATCTTTGATGATACCAGCCCAAACCAGTACTCCACCTCCACCTTGCTGGCGTCTGAGTCAGACTGGAGCTCTCTGCCCTTTACCAATCCAGCCACGGGCCCATCCATCTGGCCCATCAAGACTCACTCTCATTTCATCAGTCCATAAAACCTTAGAAAAACCAGTCTTGAGATATTTCTTGGCCCAGTCTTGACGTTTCAGCTTGTGTGTCTTGTTCAGTGGTGGTCGTCTTTCAGCCTTTCTTACCTTGGCCATGTCTCTGAGTATTGCACACCTTGTGCTTTTGGGCACTCCAGTGATGTTGCAGCTCTGAAATATGGCCAAACTGGTGGCAAGTGGCATCTTGGCAGCTGCACGCTTGACTTTTCTCAGTTCATGGGCAGTTATTTGGCGCCTTGGTTTTTCCACACGCTTCTTGCGACCCTGTTGACTATTTTGAATGAAACGCTTGATTGTTCGATGATCACGCTTCAGAAGCTTTGCAATTTTGAGACTGCTGCATCCCTCTGCAAGATATCTCACTATTTTTGACTTTTCTGAGCCTGTCAAGTCCTTCTTTTGACCCATTTTGCCAAAGGAAAGGACGTTGCCTAATAATTATGCACACCTGATATACGGTGTTGATGTCATTAGACCACACCCCTTCTCATTACAGAGATGCACATCACCTAATATGCTTAATTGGTAGTAGGCTTTCGAGCCTATACAGCTTGGAGTAAGACAACATGCATGAAGACGATGATGTGGACAAAATACTCATTTGCCTAATAATTCTGCACTCCCTGTACAGGGACTACTGTGCCTTCCTTTGGAGACACAGAGCAGAGCATAGACTTCCAGCTGTGCAATCCCAACTACTTCGTGCAACTATTAAGGTTTGGATCAGTGGGCCTGTAAAGACCAGGCTTCAAATGTCTGCTTAGTGGAGCAGCAAATCTAATTTGTCAGATCTTGGGGTTTTTTCTTTGGGTTTTTGGGGGGGGTGGTTTGCTGATGTAGATTATTTATGTATTTGTCTTGTTTATATATAATAGTGTTTTGGGACAACTCATAGAAAGTTACGTTTTAGTTTTAGGCTGGTGCGGGTGGTGGCACGTCATTTAGGGAGAGCTAGGCAATGCCTAATGGCAGTGAGGTACTGCAACACATAAGTTGCCAGCTATATGCAAGGTTCCCCCATTCAGCTGTGTTTATTTTTTCTAAATAAAGGTAGTTGAATTATCACATTACTATTGTGAGTTCATCCGGTTGTGGTTTGAATTCTTTCACCAAAATATCATACTAAATTTGTCTAACTTAAGTCTTCTCATGGCTAAGTGCCTGGGTGTGTTTGAAATTAGCGTGACTTACATACATGTCTAAAAACCGAAGGTGAGGGCCATCAGAGGGAGGTGATAATTGGGACATCTGAGGACCTCTGTTGTTTGCTAACACCCCAGAGGTGTCGGGGGTCGGGGGAGGTGTTCTTCTCAATGAAGTGCTTTTCTTTTTCAACCCTTTATCTCCATGTAGCCAACAAAAAGGATCGTTTTCCTACAAACAGTAGCCAATACACTCCAAACCCTTTAGTCAATACTTCATAAGATTCGCAGACACATAGGTGTGAACTACTTTCAGCTTGGGTCGATTTTGCAAAAAATCAACTGTTTTCTCAGAGCTTTATCATAGGTTTGATCCGATCATATGAAAGGCTTAGGAGATAGGGTGTTTTATCTACTAATCAGAAATTTGGTGGCTCGGTCCCTGGCTCCTCCAACCTGCATGTTGAAGAATATTTGGGCAAGATACTGAGCCGGTGCATCCATCAGAGTGTGAGTGTGTGAACTTTAGGTTAAACATGTTTAGGTTTGACAAAAAAGGATGTGTCTGAAAGGCTTGTAGTAAGATCTCTCTCTGGGAGTTCAAAGTGAGTAGAAAAGCGTTACATAAGTGCCAGTTTGTTTACCATTTGCCATTCTTCTTTTGGCTCTTACACCAACTCTACATCCATGAATCTTTTCTGTGGTCTTCCTCTTTTCATCCTGCCTGGCAGCTTAATCGACAACACTCTTTGCCCAGTATACCCACTATACCTCCTCTGCACCTGACCAAAACATTTCAGCCTTGCCTCTCAGACTATATCAGCCCTAATTTCTAATCTTGTCTATCCTGTTCACTCCCAATTAAAATCTTTAAAAAATCACTACCTTGCTGCTAAAGTAGAGAAAATGGTACCTGGTAAGCTGCTTACTGTACTTTTTTTGGTCAATTAATCCACAGCAAAAATAACCAGGTTGAATTTGAAGGAAGGAAGTAGTACGATTTTGCTGGCCTGTGTCTTTAGTGCTTTCTTGCAACTTCCTGGCTTTTGCTTTTTGGTGTGAACCACAAGTAATATCTCCAGCTCTGCTCAGGCTTTAAGGTCTGATAGTAGGATGACATCATGTAGAGAGCTATTATCAGGGCCTCAGTCCTCGTTCCATTCCTACTAGCACAGAAGGAAGGAAGAGAGTCTGATTGAAGGAAAATGCAATGTGCTCTAGGTCAGACTCTGAGTAGCCAGAGTTCATACTACAAATGGCAGCCACATTTATATAATCTAAAAGAAATCACTGTGTTTTCTTGAACTTTGCACCAACCTCTCTAGGTTTTGTTTCTATATTAAGCTTTGATAGAGCTTGTTTTCCTAGCACTGGGTCTTCCCCCACTCCAACCTTGTGAATCTGTTGTGGAGTATGTTCTCATGGCCTCTTATATACCCTGAAACAAACAAGCATTTCAAATCAGAGAGAGTGAGAGAGAGAGCTCAGAAAGAAAAAACGCCCCAGTATCATGACAGACAAACATGCTCTGCCAACAATTTAGAAAAAGCTGCACGCTCTGACCAAACCACACCTCACCACATGTAGTAAGGATGCAGAAGGGCAAGTATTAACAGTACACTATGACTTGAGCTGAGCGTGTGCCTGATAGTTTTGACGTTTCTCACGGTGGGTCAGGTGCTTTCTTACTACAACGCTGCATGCCCATGCACATCTCCCTTTTATTTCCAGCAGTTTCCCTCACCACTCCAAATTTGCTTTTCTCTTGTGCAACACATTTAAAGGTGACTGCACGCACTCCCTCTTTTTTTTCCTCATTTCTCCCAGTGTTTCCCACACTTCGCGCACCTTGAGAGATCTAGCGCCCTTTGGCGCTCATCCATTTGGCTGTCATAACAACAGAAGGACCAACATGTGCGTAGGCTTCATAATAAAATAATCTTTGCCCTGGGGTGCTGAAACTCTGCAGCTACTCCCAGACAGTTTCACTTGCCCTGAGAGAGAGAAAAAAGGAATCGCTGAAATCTCGTAGAGACATGCACTCTCGCTTGTCGTGCAATGCTGTACGTTCGAGGTGAAATACAGAGCAACGGAATGTGCAGCCTACTTGTGCACAAGAAAGACGTAGATGTGTGTTGAAGAGCATGCAAAACTGGAAATGTATCCATATTTTATAATGTTTTTGTAGTTTTTGCTCCAGAATATCAAAATTCATATGGACATGTCAAGCTTGAGCTGTTGCTTTAGCACTTGACTTTACATGAAGTAAAAGCCACATCCTGGGACTATATTAAGGCAGTTTTACTTCCTTTAGTCTTAATATTTTAAATTGCATAAAGGTTTCATGCATAAAAACAATCTCTGTATTCTATTAGTAGATAATCATGACACAAGATGGTTTTATTTAGGTTTCTTTATACAGCATACTTATTTAGAAAAGGAAAACCATTTGAATTATTCATTTTCGATTCATCTTAAGAGAAATAACTGTGATTAAAGTAATTAAAAGAAACACATGCATTGAAAAGGAAATACACACGTACACACAAAACAAACACACAAACAGAAATTGAGTTGTCATTCACTTTCAGTGCAGCAGTAAGTTTTAAAATGCACGAAAGGTGTTTAAAGATGGGATGCATTTGAGATTATCAGTGCCACAGTTGGTTTCATCTGTGGTTTACAATATGAAAAAGCAGGTTCATCCTGTTTGCTTCCAAACTTCTGCTACTTGACTCCTTCGTGCAGGATCTAATGGCCCTGTTATTACAGCGTGATTAAGAAGCCTGTTCTATAAATTTTGTGTGTATAAGGGAGCCAGTGTAAACAACTAAAGCATTCTTTTCTCCTGGTTCTCATTTAATCTCTGGCAGCAGCAATTTGAATGAGCTGAAGTCATCTGACTGTGTCTTTAGGAAGACAAAAAGTGTCTGTTTGACGCATTTCCACCCTCCTGCTGAAT
Organism: Rhamphochromis longiceps; assembly: GCF_057381845.1. Taxonomy (NCBI): domain Eukaryota; kingdom Metazoa; phylum Chordata; class Actinopteri; order Cichliformes; family Cichlidae; genus Rhamphochromis; species Rhamphochromis longiceps. The sequence goes on from NC_140563.1 coordinate 51,521,238, forward strand.
CATGTTTGAACACAAGACTTATGGTTACATCAGTATTTATTTAAGGTGATAAATTGCTCATTTAGTCATAGCCTTAAAAACGCAGATCTCAGTCAACATGACACTAACATTTGTGACATGGGCTTTTAACTTTTTAGCCCTGCAATCAAGCATCTTTTATCATTTCTTTCCTGATAAATGTAATGTAATGGTTTACAACCTGAAAAGAAGTGACAAAGAAGTGACTTTTAACACTTAACACTTATACAAGGGTACTAGAAAGCTTGCACAAGAGAGTTCAGGCTGTGTTGAAGAATAAAGGCGGCCATACCAAGTGTTGAATTTAAAGTTAATTAGAAATACACAAGTTAGAGATGAGTGGAGCCATCCAAATATCGATATTATTGTAAAAAAACATACTTCAAACATGCAATTTGAAAGATGTGTGAACCCAAAGCACTTTAAAGACAGGCACATTTGCATCCCAGGTCTCCAAAACAACCAGTTTCAAAAAACATGAAAAGCTGAAAGGTGTGTTTTATTCGTGTTAGCTAATTATTGTGGAAAGTAAAAACCAGCTTGATGATGGTTCATCTCGTAACTCAGGACACACAGCTCTCCCCTACATAAAATGTGTTTATAGGTTAAAAGTATCAGTATCAGCTGCAATACTGGTGCTGTAGTTGCAGTACAATTTGCAGTATTGCACACTGCAAACAATCACACAAATTCCAAACAAACAAACAATGTCCCCTTTACCTGGCAAAGAAATTTGGAGTGGCTTGAGACTTTTGCATGGTGCTCTGTGTGTAACACCCCTAAAGCAAACCTATCACTTTTAAAAATTGTTTATAAGACTAGGCTGTAAACATTTACCTTTTTTATTTTATTTTTATTTTTTTATATTTCTGGCAAATTTAGCTGTCAAATAAAGGTTGTGGAAGTAGAAAGCTACAAGTGTAAGTATTTCTTTTAATGAGTGTTCTTTGTTTGCTTAGTTGTTTAGGTAGTTGTTTGCTGAGTGTTGGGGAAACATTCAGATCTTTTTTCTTGATATATTAGTCAAAGCAATAGCACCACACTGTAAAAATATGCCATTACAACCTCAGTATACTCTTATGTACATTTGGACATTAATTATGTGTTGTTACCAAGTATATAGTATATGGTATATTATACTATACTATAATGGTATTACATTATAATTTGATTTCTGTTACTGTTATGGTTGAATGCCATTTCGGCTGTCTTTAAAGGTTAATGTTAGTAACTAAATGGTTATCCTGTATCTTGATTTTCATTGTCTCAATTTATTATGAGTGAAAATTTAAGTATGTTTCTTTGGCAGGCTAGGAAGTAGATGCAAGCTTTAATGAAGCAAAGAAAATGGTTAAAAATCCCTATAAAATGCTGCTGTTTACTATTACCAAGTTTACTTTGAGAGGGACACTGTTTCTTCCCCCCAGAGAGGAAGCGTGATTTCGTCCTGTGTGGGAGGAGGGGAGGTGTGGAGGAATAGTGGGAGGAACTTGTAGAGTTGCCCACCGATTTCATTGAGAACTCGGAAGGCAGCAGGTTAACATCTATGAACTGAGTCCAGCTGAAGACTTTCTCTCACCCATCTCTCGCTGTTGGATTTACCTTCATATTTTTTTTTCTTGGATATTTATTTCAAGACAACACCTGGATTCATCAACTGCGGATCTATGCGAACCCAACGCGGGAGTCAACAACATTTGTGAAGTTGAAGAGAAGGAATGTATCGTTTCTTTGTGAAACTAACATTTCTGATTCCAGCAATCGCCATCGCACAAGGTAAACAATTTTTATTTATTTATTTATTTTTGAGCGTGCATTGCCACAGAGCATGACCGAGACTTATCTGTGATATTCGCAACAATTAAAGTGGGCTTTAGAGAAGTTTGTGAATTATAAAGAGGAAGAGAAAGACACTCGATTAAACTGATTTGAGTGATTTAAATGTCATGCTGTATAATTATGATCGGAGTATTAAAAAGTTGCATAAATAAATCTCGATGAAAGTTTTCCAGCTTCTCTTGGCCGTGGGAAAGTGAAGAAACCAGAAGCTGCAGTGCGCTTGGCTGGCTCCCCCGGTGTGCGCTAAATGAAGATGTCGCGAGCTATTTTGTCCGCTCATTGCAGAGCAGTCACACTAAAATCAGCTGAGCTTATGCGGTAGATGCAGCAATGTTGGAACCACGATCAAAAGCTAACTAACTGAACACAACATTTAATTTGTTTTCTTACTCTAAATTTATATCAAGAATTTTATCAACAAATATTTTTAATGCTTTATAAAAAAAAACGACATTTAGAGTTTTAGACAATAAACGGTCTATTTGTAAGCTGTTATTGGACCACTTTCATGTAAAATATGAGATAATGGAAGTTGGTGCGGAGGGACGCGGATTTTTTTTTTTTTTTGGGGGGGGGGGGGGTTGCAAGCACCTTTTGTCTACAAGTGTGGGAGAGTGTTGTGAGTCCCGGGTTGGCGGGGGGTGGAGGAGGAGGAGGAGGAGGTGCTGTTATTCCCGTCTGCCCGGTAAACAATACCCGAGGAGGGTGTTTTATGGCTCGTGCTGCACCACGATTTCTTTTGTTCAGCATCTGAGCCCCGCAGCTGCTGCGCTCTCCCCGCAAAAGCGTGCGTCCCCCCGCAGCCCCCTCCCCTGAATTAAAAAAAAAAGAAGAAAAAAAGCCACGCACCACGCGCTTCTAGCCTCACCAGTGTCCACGAACAGGCTTCCCAATATCCCCTGCGGACACTTGTGGAACAAATCAATTTAAAAATCACGACGCGTGTGCATTAAAATTTGCTAATAAAGCTGTGTTAAAAAAAACAACAACCCAAAAAACAAAACTTAACTGCTGGATAATTCCCTCATGATTTCACCTGCAGCTTAATCCCGATTAATCCCAGTGTGCTCATTTCCGTCCTGTGTGCACAGAGAAACTGTGCTGGGTAAAACATGTTTTGATCTATATATTTGTTTATGAATTCAACAGGTCTTAAATGCTCTCTACCCACTGAGGCATGCCTTAATGGAGGAAGATGTGAAGCCACCCCAAACGGAAATGGTGAATGCAAGTAAGTAACAGGGAGCCTAAGAGCAACACATGAAGATGCTGCTGCAGGCAGTGAGGAAACACCATAGCTATCTTTTTTGTGTGTTACTTGGAGCTTGTATGGTCGTAGTAGTGCACTGTGGGGCAATCGTGGTACTTCTTTACGGGTGGGGAAGAAAAAGAGGCCACATATTCCCCCTTTTAATTCCAGCCTTTGAGCGGTCTCTCTGCTCAGCAACCAGAGGCCCTTAAGTTTCCTCTGGGCTGCTGTGCTCCTGTACCCCTCCGAGAGCTGCATTGCTCTCTGCACACATTCCCTGAAAAGAAAAGACTTTAAAGGAGTGCAGAAATGAAAAGAGAGAGCAGCCTCAGAGTGGTGGGGAGATGAGAAAGGGGAGGCCGGACACACACACACACACAAAGCCCCCCCCCCCCCCCCTTCATCAGCCCCTTAATGAATGCAAGTCCCCCTTCACCTGGCAAAGTGAGAGGACGCGTCCAGTCCTAAATCTTGTTTTTCTGCTCTTTCATGGGCGACAGCTGGGGCTCGCCCGCCGCCCGTCACCCATTGTCCTGCAGTCAGAATAATGCTGTGTGACTAATCTGAGTGGGGCTTCCCATCATGCCACAGCCACCCCAAACACCACAACACACACCAAACCCCTGCCATACCTCCCCCTCCTCCAAAAGGCTTCTCTCCGTCGTTTTGAATGGCTCTCTCCCCCAACCACCCCCACCTCACCCGCTTGTGATCTCCATTTGAAAGCCAGATGGCTGGGAAATGTAATTGGATTGGATGTCAAGAGAGTGAGATTAATTGGAATAAAGTGCAGAAATTTGAGGGCGAACAAGTGGGAATAGACAGGGAGGCAGCTTGTGGGGCTGTTTGTTTAGAGTGTGGATTGATGTTTTTGGGTGAGACGTTTTAATATGCAAACATATTCCCTTGAGCTGGCCTTCCTGTAAATTTTAATATAATGTAATGAGACACCAACTTTTATCTGGTCTGAGTTGGAAACTGATCCTTTCTGAAAGCATCTTTATGTGTGATTTTTACTTGTGGCGTCACTTTATTTTTTCTCCCCTCTTGAAAGAAACTCAGAGGTGGCCTGGTTTGCCCTGGGGCATGTGATCATGGCAGGCTCTCCTCTGGTCTGCGGGGACAAGGGAGAGCTATTGAAGGACCTACGCGAGTAGCCCAGGGGCACCAATTCACAATATGTGAATCTGCACGCTCTGCACACACACACAGTCACACACAGCGCCCTGCACGTGTGCGCACGCTCTCACACAGAAACTCTCTCCACCCTCCGATCCCACAAAGCTGTTATTGTGTTCTTCATCTCTGCTCAGTCCAATTAAAAACAGACAGGATAAGAGCATCACTTCACCCACCCGCGCTCTCTCTTCCTCCTGGCTTCCCGCTCATTCATCATTCATCCTTGCCAAGCTAAGCAGCTATCAGTCATGGGGACACTGTGAGATTCGGGGGGTCAGGGTAAAGTGTCTGTAGCAGAGAATCTTCCAGCAGTGGTCCATATTTTTGTGCCATGCTGTGTCACATCAAATTCGCTTTTAAATTTTGTGCTGCTGACACATAGGTGGAAAGTCGGCTGAGTTAGAAAGGAGGGGATGCCTGCACTGCGACAAGAAAAAGGAAAGCAGTGGTGGAGTTCAGCTGAGGGCATCTAAATTGTGCGGTCGCCCTCACGTGATGTTTAGGGGAAGGTCAGCAGGTTATAACACATCAAACCCACAGAACCAACTATCGGAGATACCACTGAATCATGTTCTGCTTTTGTGGTTATGCAGCATATGGTGGCACAGTTTTGAGTGGTTAAGACAGATCTGAATCCTCTTTTCGGCACAGTTCTCACGAGTGCGAGAGTCGAATCACATGCCGACAATGATGAACAACATTACACCCTTCCTCCCTCCCCCAATATTACTTCATACCTTTAGGAAATCAGGAAAAGGATTAGATTTGTCTTCTTTATTCATGTTGCATTCACTAGAATCTGCTTTTTCTCAAGCTGATATTCAAATGAAGGATTTTAAGGTGATTTTTAACCCCAACCAACTGTAAATTCAACAAGAGTCAAAACCTCTAAAGATGGTAGCTTTAATTCATTCTACAATCACAGCAGTCAGCTTGGTAGAGTAAGGTTAGATTTAGCTAAAAGAAATATAACAGCTAGCTGTGTGGTTGACTGATTGGCTGAGATAGTAAGGTTCCCATGCTGGTTTTAAAAATGGAACAAGAATATGGTCTTAATGTGTGTGACAGCATACACCTCCAGAGAAAATCGAAACACTCAAAAGGAACAAAGGGGGAACCAGCTTTAAAACCTTTAATGCTGTTTCCTCGATTGAAGACAAATCTCTTTACATTAAAAGACTGAGTAACTTTAGGGGAAGTCGGAGAGTTTATGTAAATTGTGGCGATATTGGACACGGAAATAGCAACGAGTGTCTGCAGTGGGGAAGTACTCGGTTGCGATTCTGTGAATTAAGAGGTTATCTCAAGGTCTGGGGCTTCCTGTTTCCCACGAAGCTGCAGCAGTCTTTTTTAATGTAGGCAACTTTAAAGTTTGAGGGCACAAGCATAGTGTGAGTCAAATTTAGTTTCCATTTGTCAGACTGTAATGAGGGCAAAGTCAGGTTAAAAGGTTGTTGCCCTCGGTCTGGCCTTTACGTGACAGACTCACTGTTATTGCTGCTTTGCTGAAATGGGTGCCGTTTTGGTCAGAGATAAGTGTTAAGAATAAACATCTCAACTGTCGCCCCACATGTCTCGAATACTGCACTGACAGAAATAGACCACACGAGAGAATTTCACTTAATGTGATGTAGCTAGTAAAGGGAGCTGTATGGTGTTGTTTATTGACGATAATGCGTCTCAGTCACAACCTGAAATGATTTTTACACTCTTCCTCTAAGAATGCTGCTCTTCTTTTGTCCTCCTATAGGATTACCAGGAAGGTCTCTATAAAAGCTCAGCTCCCTGAATCAGGGACATACAAGTGCTTAGTGGGTTTAAGGTGCCTGCTGGTGTTGCCTTTTTATTTGGGGTTTAAGCTCTAATGCTGCCACTCCCCTGGTTGGGCCCATTCCCCAGATGCCAGGGGCCACATGATATAGCACTGAAAGAGGCTGGTGGGGAAAAAAAAAGTCCCATCTTCTTACAGTTGATGTGCAATTTTCAGATATAGAACTCCCAGAAGAGAACGCATTGCATATATAATGTAAAGGCATATTTTTTCACACCTACTTTGGAGACTGATCTGGAAACCTTCAAAGCAGGAGATGCTGATGCAGTGCTGTCAGAGCAGAGCGATAAGGGCCTGTGTCACTCTAGTGGGTGTTGAAAGTTCATATCTAGCAGTAGAGGCTATCAAATGAAATAACTCTTCTAGCCAGAAAATGTGTGCATGTCTTGATATTTCTAGTAATTGCATGTGCATGGGGGGGAATGTTATCTGGTTGGAATGTGAGTCACCCTTTATAGCGACCAAACAAGTAATGATGAATGAATATGTTGTGGTAACACACTTGTGCCCACCTGACTTGATGGTAATCTGAAGTAATAGACTCCAGACTACTCCATCGGCTTTCACTGATAATCATCACAAGAGGTGGAATGGCAGGCAGGTGTTTTTCCTGGTTTTGATCGTGAGCTGGGATGTTTTTACAGCGTTGTTAAGTGAGTGCAGCAGAACAAGGTGCATGACACACACACACACACACAGGGAATCAGAGTTATGCCGTCGGCTGTTTACCGTACTTTTATGAATGAAAGTGAGCTCACTGTCAGGCTGTGCTGTTATTCAGACAGGTGCCAAATTCTTCTCATTCTGACCGCCTCTACCAACTTCACTGATTTTAGAGAGTGGAACAGAAACCGCTTTATTATTGTCCAATGATTCTTCTAAGATCCCCTTTTTTGAAGATATATGTTACTTGTAGAGAGTAATTTTTTTGTTTAGGAAGGTGGTTTGATTTCCAAGCGATAATGCGCATTTTACCGAACCAAATGAGCATGATTCAATGTTTAGTAAACACTTTATGCAGTTTAGCCCTTTTTAGGTTCAACAGCCTGAGAGTGCACAATCTTTGTATGACTATTATACACCCTTTTAATATAACAGTGTTTCTCTCTCATGGATTTTATTGCTGTAGTGGGATTTGAGAGGCTTCCAAATCCAGTGCATTTCTCATTTTCTCTAGCTGGGCTACATTGCTCCGCTCTTGGTCTTACTAACAGATGTGGACCCCAGGGGTCACATCTTGGCTAATGATGAGACACATTCAAGGGAACATCAACTAACCAGACAAAGCAAATGAGGAGGAAAGGGCAGAAACAAATATGTAATAAAGACAAAAGGACGAGTGAAAATCAAAAGAGAGAAGAAAAATAGTCGGTGATCTTGGAACGTTGTCAAGTATCATGAAAGGAAAAACCAAGACTGACAACATTATACATGCCTTTGATTACTGTACGCCACCCTCAGTCATTTCACATGACATTTTCCACAGCGGTGGCATTTCCAGCGCACAGTTGGGCACGTTTTGTGTCAGAGCATAAAGTCACCCCCAGAGTGACAGATGGTAGATCAGGCCCAGCAGGGAGAGTGGAGAGAGGGAAGAGAAGGCAAAGGGGCTGTCCCACAGTCACAAAAGTGTTTAGGGTCAGAGGTCGGGGAAGCATCTGCTCTGGCCTGAGGGGACATTGCAGCGCTGGGAGAGACCTGTTGCCGTGGTGTGTGCTGCTGGTCTTTTCAGCGTGTGGGTGGATCTTTATCTCTGACTTCAGGACAAACAAGGTCTATTACAGTCAGTTTGCGTGGGAGTTAACTACACACACACACACACACACACACACACACACACACACACACACACACACACACACACACAGGATGGTACACACACACCATTATTAACACCTCGTTTTTATCATAGTGGGTGAGATTTTTGTACCTCAGCAGTGAATTACCTTTATAATTCACTCAGTGTGTTTTCCCGGTGACTTCAAAGTCACCTCAAATGCTTTTACAATCTTGCGCCAATTACAACTGTCTGGACTCCCTGTAGAGGCCCTGCTAAAAACTCCCTGTTGGTCTCACCTATCTAAGTCAACAATAGAGTTTTGAACAATCCGGTGCAACACAAGGGGAAATCTGCAAAAGGGAAACAGCTACGAGTTTAAAAGAAAAATGTCCCTTTAACAGGAAAAAATGATTCCCCATGGTAAGCTGAATGAGAGCTAAAGTAGAGAAAACTAGAAGGAAATATTTTATGTGAAAAGGGAAATAAACAAAAAAAAAGGGAACAGGTAAGTAAGAGAGGAATTAAGAATAAGTCGTGTGGTTTGGAGGCACAGAAGTTGCAACAGCTGACTTCACATGGGTTCTTTATGTCCCCGGAGGAGAGGTTGGCTTTGTCAGCACCCCTGTCTGAGAAGGGGACAGAAGGGAGGGGGAGGAGGAAGGGGAAAGGAGGAGGGGACACGAGGATGGGGGAGGAGAAGGAGTCCTGACCAACAGCTGCCTTCATTAACATGCACACCTGCTCCCTGTGGAGATACTAGGAGGCCAACAGATGCCCTCCTTTACACATAACCACTCACACACTCAGGTCACAGCTACACACAGTCACACAAGCCTCCCAATTCAAATGTAAACACTTTTCTGGTGACTTTAAATGCTCCCTCACGTGACAGATGGGACTGCAGTGTTATGTACGGGCTGCATATCAAATAATGTCTGTGCATTTCATTAGCACAATGCTAAAACAGTCAATTTCTTGTACTCTTTGGTCAAAATGTATTGATTTTTTCTTTTCTTTTTTTTTACAAACACCCTGTAACCACAGTGGGCAGAACCCATCTTTGTGAAATTTATGAGAGAATTTGTTCAACTAATCAGCCACTTTGAGCTGTGTGACTTAGCAGTAACAGTCCTTGGTCTGGATAGGAGGGAAGCAGGCTTAGGGCCTGAATGCAGAGCTTCATATCAGTCATCCATGAGCGGCACATTCCCCTTGATCTCTACGGTCATTGTGGATGAGTATGGACAGCATGGGGACGAAAGGTAGATGGGAACAGGCTGTTAGACTGCTAGACTATTTTGTGGCGTCTGTTGTCCCGGCAGAATGTATTTTCAAGGTTCTGAGGGAAGCTAATCCAGAGAGACGTATTAGAACAACATGTTATCCCTGTCACACTGCAGTGGGACTTTGTTGGGCGGGAAACTTTTAGTTCCCTTCTACACCTCCCCCTTACACGTCAAACCCCTCATTTTACTCCCCTTTTGTTTAGATAATTGTTCCCATGCTAAAAAAAAAGTCATGCTTTTCTAATCATTGCTGCTCCCTCTCTTCGCTGTCTGTTCCCAGGTGTCCCAGTGACTACATAGGCAGCCGGTGCCAGTATCCAAATCCCTGCAGTCCTTCGCCATGCCGCAACGGTGGCGAATGCCGCGCTGTTTCCCATAGCAACACGTTCGATTTCCGCTGCGTGTGCCGCCTGGGTTTCACTGACCGACTGTGCCTGACCCCCACCAACCACGCCTGTATGAGCTCCCCCTGTCGCAATGGAGGAACATGCCATCTCATTGCCCTCAATGCCTACCGCTGCGACTGTCCACCTGGATGGTCTGGTATGTATGGAAATGTTCAAAACTTGTTTTGTGACTACAAATCTTTTGCCCCTCTTTTAAGCCCTTTTTATGATTATTTCACTTTTACTATGTTACTTTCCAGGTAAAACCTGCCAGGCTGCCAACCCGTGTGCTTCCAATCCATGTGCAAATGGTGGCCTGTGCTCAGCCTTAGAATCCACCTACATCTGCAAATGCCCACGCGCTTTTACTGGTCAAACCTGCAAGCAGGATGTAAACGAGTGTGCCCAGACTCCCTCTCCCTGTCTCAATGGCGGCGTATGCGTGAATGAGGTGGGCTCGTATCACTGCCGTTGTCCTCAAGAGTACACAGGCCAGCACTGCGAGAACCCCTATCTGCCATGCAGCCCGTCACCATGCCAGAATGGAGGCACTTGCGTCCAGAAGGGGGACACCGCTTACGACTGTAGCTGTCTTCCAGGTATGGCACAAACATGAATTTACAGAGTAATGGTAGCTGCCACGTGGAGTTGTGGATGGTTAGTGTGGTAACAAAACACACAATTGTTTTTCCTGTTACATCAGTTGACCTACAAACCAGCCTGTTGTTGTAGTAAAATCTGATTGGGTGGAGTGGAGTAATCTGGAATCACCGCTCTTCCCCTCTCTCTCTGCCAGCCTGCACAGGCAGGATGCAGTTGCACAGACGTTTCCTTCTGATAATCGGTAGCGAGCCCCTACAATGGCAGAGAAACCCACATGCACACAAACCTATAGATTTACACACCCTATTCACGAGATCACAGACTCGCAAAAATAGCTTGTTTTTCACATCAACACTGCCAGCCTGTCTGCCACATTTATTGCTCAATGTTGTGGTAACTGCTGTTAAGAGTCAGGACACCAGATGTGTAGAAAGTGCACACACAATACATACGTGTAGATGTGGGGAAATAAAGAGGAGAAAAAACAATTAGGGATTTTGCATCAAACCTATACAGTACTTATGTTTAAATTATTCATACCATGCTTTCTAATTTTTATTAGAAAGTACTGTATAATTTTTCATAGAAGGTCACAGTTAGTTCCAAAGGTCACAATCTTACTTTGGAGTAGTAGCAGTGTACATTGCGGACTCTTAGGGAAAGTATTACCTCCTTATCCCTAGCACACCACATCAGTTAAAATAAAAGGGTGGTTGGATCAAGCTTTAACTTGCCTGTGTTTTTGTCTCATTATGTGGTCAGCACAGAGCCCGTTGTTTGGACATGCGGATGAATAACTGATGTTGTGTGTCGAAGTTTTAAGTCACGCTGCGTGCCAGTTGCGGGTGTCTTTGCTGGAATGCGTTTAGATAGCGCACCAGTACAGGCACCTGTGGAGCTGTGGGTTGATTGTTAAGCGGAGCTATTGTGCCTATAAAACACCCACACAAGCCTTTGATGTTAACAGAGGGGACAGGCTGTGCTCTGCCACGAGCTTGTATATCTATTTTTATGCAGGAAGGAAAGGTCTGATTATTACCCGCAATCAAGTGTCGCAAGAGCTTTTCTACATTTTGACTCGTTTGTTCTCACCCCACGCCAATCCAACAGGCTTCACAGGCCACAACTGTGAGATCAACATCGATGACTGTCCAGGCCACAGCTGCCAGAACGGTGGTGTTTGTGTGGACGGGGTGAACACCTACAACTGCCGATGCCCACCTCATTACACAGGTACCTTTCACTTAAAGGCTTTAAAAAAATCATCCAATAACATTTTAAGATAATAAATACCAACTTTTTTTTTCTCTTTTAGGTCAATACTGCACAGAAAATGTGGACGAGTGCGAGCTGATGCCCAATGCATGTCAGAATGGTGGGACATGCCATGACACGCATGGTGGCTATCACTGCGTCTGTGTAAATGGGTGGACCGGCGATGACTGCAGCGAGAACATTGATGACTGCGCCAGTGCAGCTTGTCACCACGGTGCCACCTGCCACGACCGCGTGGCCTCATTCTTCTGCGAGTGCCCTCATGGACGCACAGGTATGGCTCTTGTTACCCCTCTGTGAATGCTATGCAGACATATCATGATCTTAATGTTTAGAGAGTAAAATGTAATACATCCATGGCTACAGGTCTGTTGTGCCACCTTGATGATGCCTGCATCAGCAACCCATGCCAGAAGGGCTCCAACTGCGACACCAACCCAGTCAATGGCAAGGCAATATGCACCTGTCCCCCAGGTTACACTGGATCGGCCTGCAACCTGGATATCGATGAGTGCTCTCTGGGTATGTTATTAAGCTACCAGTTTGTCTCCTTTAGTTTGGATTACAACCCTCTGATGATTCTGATTCTTTGCAGTTAACACGCAGAACTGATTTATTACATTTATTTATTACAACTTGCATATTTAATGTTTTAGGTGCCAACCCCTGTGAGCATGGCGGTCGCTGCCTCAACACAAAGGGCTCCTTCCAGTGCAAGTGCCTCCAAGGGTATGAAGGGCCTCGTTGTGAGATGGATGTCAACGAATGCATGTCTAATCCTTGCCACAATGATGCCACCTGCCTGGACCAGATCGGAGGGTTCCACTGCATCTGCATGCCAGGTAAAGCATCGGTTTGTAATACAAGAAGACTACTTTTCTTTTGACATGTTTTTTTCCTTTACTTTGTGGTAAGAAAAGAAACGTGACCTGACCTATAACTCCCATTTCAGGATATGAGGGTGTGTTCTGCCACATCAACACAGATGAGTGTGCCAGCCAACCTTGTCTCAACAATGGCAAGTGCATTGACAAGATCAACTCCTTCCACTGCGAGTGCCCCAAAGGTGAGAAATAATCTGATTACTACAGTAAAAACAGCCACAAAAATAGCTTCCATGGTATCATTTTAACCCTCCCTTTTTTTGGCAAGACAATGGGAGCTAAGAAAAGAGGGTGGATCATTAACTATCTGTCAATGAGTGCCGTGCATGCAGTCCCCCGATTGAACGTAAATGATTTACTTCTTCTAATAGTGTCAGTGAAGCATTTACGAGTGTGCTGGACAGAACAGACAGGGCTGCAGAAACATTAGCATATTTGGCGGGCTGGAGAGTTTGTGTAAGAGCTTAGCGCCAGAATTGGGGGGGTAGGGTTTGGTTTTTAGCTGGTAAGCTGTGGACTATTGTGATGTGGTTTGAAAGAAAGATTTCACTGCACAGTAAGAGCCCGAAAAAGGAGGGGTGAAGGGAGTGTTGTGGAATGATTTGTTAGGACTTTCAGCACCACGTGGCCTTTTTTAGATGCAAATTTCAGCAATTTTCTGCATTTCTGCAAATATATTTCCTCTCAATATTGAAAGAAGTTTAATTCTCTGTTTTAAAAAAATGCATCTGCAGGCTTTTCAGGGAGTCTCTGTCAGGTGGACGTTGACGAGTGTGCCAGCACACCCTGCAAGAATGGAGCTAAATGCACCGATGGACCCAACAAGTACACCTGTGAATGTGCTGAAGGTACACCAGACTAATCCTTTCTTCTAATTTATTGCGTAATCTTGTTTGTCTTTCTTAGAAAAAAGTTGCGGGTGTTAAAGCTGTTCTCCTACATTACAGGATACACAGGGCAGCACTGTGAGATTGACATCAATGAGTGCTACTCCAATCCCTGCCACTATGGCACCTGCAGGGATGGCCTGGCTTCCTTCACCTGTCAGTGCCGCCCAGGCTACACTGGCCGCTTGTGTGAAACTAACATCAACGAGTGTCTAAGCCAGCCCTGTAAGAACGGCGGCATTTGCCAGGACAGGGAGAATACATACATCTGTTCCTGCCCACAAGGCACTGCGGGTGAGACTTTAATATTATACAACTTTGAAATTCTTCCAGTGAAATATGCCTGCACTTTCTTCACCTTTTTTCTGCCCCTTATGTATATTCTGATCTACAGGTTTCAATTGTGAAGTGAACCTGGATGACTGCAAGAGCAAGCCCTGTGACTACGGGAAGTGCATCGACAAAATAAATGGCTATGAATGTGCATGCGAGCCCGGTTACACAGGTGAGCGCTGGGTGGAGTTTACAGGTGCAGGGGGGTGGTCACCTGAGCTTTGGGAGGGGCAGGTAGAACAGGTGGCTGACGGACCCATTCCTGTGGAACAATGGTGTCATGTTGCCTATGTGGGACGGAGGAGAAGAGAAAGGGAACACAGCCTGATACATGCACACAGCACACACAAAGCACTGACTTTGTTTCCCGTCTGAAAAGATTGTGACGTTGAGCTTGCAAAGACTCTGTAAACTGATACTTTGAAAGGAAAAGAGAGGCTGTCCTTTAATCACATATCTGATGATTATTAGTGTGTCTGCACAACAAGCCAGTTAACACTTGATTTACTAAGCAAGCCAACCTGTAATGCACTAAAATACAGAACTTTGGTGACAGGCACTCTTTAAGAAATAGACCAGGCAGGTCACATGGATCCGGTTCTGACTGGTAGTGGTTATGTGATTGTGCTAAAACCAGGGATGGATGTGTGGTTAGGGGGAATGTGTGTGTGTGTGTGTGTGTGTGTGTGTGGATGTGAAGGCTGCCTCCCCCCCCCCCCCCCCCCCAAAAAAAAAAAAAAAAACTTTTTGTGCTGAGTGTAGAGGGCACGGCAGGACTGAGACACAGAGGGACAGAGGGCTATTGTAACTGAAGATCAGGCAGTTGGGCCCTCCTCTCCTGACTGATGAAGAGCATAGGAGGAGGGAGCCGGGTACAAGATCAGAAAGGGGGGTGGGGTTAATTGTTACTCAGCCATGTGTGAAATAAGTCTGGCCTTCTGTCCCTGTAAACAGCCCTGGGTGAGGTTAGGTCTCCTGGATGGGGGTGGTGTGTGTGTGTGTGTGTGTGTGTGTGCTCCCCCCTCTCTGTGATTCAGCTGAAGGGCTCCTTCTGCCTATTCAACAGGGCCCTATTCAATCAATGTAGGAGAGGTAAAAGAGCCTCCAGGGGCCACCAGGCTTGGTACACATTGTATTTGTTGAATATTGAGGGAGTTTGTCTTTTTGTTTTTCATATGCAAAAAAAACCCTGCACAGATTATCTCAGTGAGCAAACTGTAAGGCCTTAAATTATATCACATGGGAGTATCCAGCTGTTTGGCTTCGATAATGGCCAGCTTAGTTATTGATCACTTCAGTTCATCCAAAAGAAACGTTTGTGACACTGTTCTTAAAACCAGATTTACTGTCTTACAGGAGCAATGTGTAACATCAACATTGACGACTGTGCCATCAATCCCTGTCACAATGGAGGCACATGTGTGGATGGCATCAATAGCTTCACCTGCCTGTGCCCAGAGGGATACAATGATGCCACCTGTTTGTCCGAGGTTGACGAGTGTAGCAGCAACCCCTGCATACATGGCAGATGCCAGGACCTTCTTAATGGGTGAGTAGGGATCCAGGTTGTATGAGGAAAAAAAAGTACACACACACACACACACATATATATTTATATATATATCAATTACTGAACAAGCCTTTCTACTAAAGATACAAATGTACCTGTGACTCTGGCTGGAGCGGCCAAAATTGCGACATCAATAACAATGAATGTGAGTCCAACCCATGCATGAACGGAGGAACCTGCAAGGATATGACCAGCGGATACCACTGCACGTGCCGAGTTGGCTTCACAGGTCAGTGTTTGGCCCTACCTGCACTTTTCTTTTTTATTCGCGCACAGGTTGAATGAGGAGAGCCTTGTTGGCCAACATCTAACCAAAGTGTGTTCTCTAATTCCAACTGCTGTAGGTCCTAATTGCCAAACTAACATCAATGAGTGCGCCTCCAACCCCTGCCTCAACCAGGGCACTTGCATCGATGATGTGGCTGGATACAAGTGCAATTGTTTGCTTCCTTACACCGGTACGACATGTAACTGCTTATCTCCCACTGTGAGAATTACAACTGCTAACTGGATTGTTCATTTAACTAGCACCTGCTTTTAGCTGTTTGCACAGGTCTGATAGCATGAACACAATCTTCCAAGTTTCCACTGAAAAAGGATTAGATTGTTATATTCCGTGTTGTTTTTGAAAACATCACCCAGCGGCTACTGACAGGGATGTCTGGTTTTTGACGTCTCTGTGTGGAAAGATCTGCTCGTCTGTTTTGCTGGGATAATAGCGTGTGTGTGTGTGTGTGCTTTTTGGAATAACAGGCCGTTGTGGCTAATGTAACGCAGAGACCCGGACACTGCTCCGAGCACTAGTCCCACTTCCGCCATGTCCTGTTTCCTGTCTATGAACAAACAATAGCAGGAAACAGGAAGGCCTTTCCTGTTTGGCTAAGATGTCATGGAAATGAATAAGGAAGTGGAATGGAAACTGGAATTTAAAAAAAATTGTGTTGCTTTTAAAATTGTGTTTTGCAGTCACTGAAACTGTGGTGCTTATTTTATTACATGCAGTTAGGTACTCAAAGGAGCTCCTATGTAATGCCAGAGTGATTCAATCAATGTTGGTTTTTTTGGTCATACCAGGGGAAAATTGTGAGACTCTACTGGCCCCCTGCAGTTCCAGGCCATGTAAAAATGGTGGAATATGTAAGGAGTCGGAAGATTATCAAAGCTTCTCCTGCATCTGCCCTGAAGGATGGCAAGGTATACATTTTTCCAGCTAGTGTTTTTCTTTTTTTTTGATTGTTTGGCTGAATGTGTGTGTAGTCAGTTAGTATATAATTACCCAACAGTACAATACATTTTTTTTTGTTTTCCCCTTCAGGTCAAACATGTGAGATCGATATCAACGAATGTGTGAAGAGCCCATGCCGCAATGGCGCCCTTTGCCTCAACACCATGGGAGGTTACCAGTGCAAGTGCCAGCCGGGTTACTCTGGCCAGAAGTGTCAGACAGACATCGATGACTGCAAACCAAGTAAGAAGCAAATCTAAAGCCTTTTAAGTTCCCACTTTGTGTTTGACTTAAAACAAAAGTGGCAATCATACTTCCTTTTCTTGCATTTCAGATCCCTGCAGTAATGGTGGCCTGTGCCGCGATGGCATCAACAGTTTCACATGCACCTGTCCGCCCGGGTTTCGTGGTGGCAGATGCGAGCAGGACATAAATGAGTGCGAGAGCAACCCGTGCAGGAACGGGGCCAACTGCACCGATTGTGTGAACAGCTACACCTGCACCTGCCCACCTGGCTTCAGCGGTATCAACTGTGAGATCAACACAAACGACTGCACTGACAGGTAGCTCCCCTCACTACAATCTGTTATTATTAAACTGTTCTGATGAACTGACCCAGAGGAAAGTAAGGGATTTAACATTTCCTATTTTCTTGTTTCAATAGTTCTTGCTTTAATGGTGGCACCTGTGTGGATGGAATCAACACTTTCACCTGCCTGTGCTTACCCGGATTCACAGGGAGCTATTGTCAATATGATATCAATGAGTGTGACTCCAAGCCATGCCTCAATGGAGGCACTTGTCTTGACAGTTATGGGACCTACAAATGCACCTGTCCTCATGGCTACACAGGGATCAATTGTCAGGTAGGGAGAAATACTCTTATCTTTGTCTTATCACATGCCTAGGCTTCTTTACTACATCTAAGTACCTTCTCTCTTTTTTATCCTAAATTAGAATCTTGTGCGCTGGTGTGACTCTGCTCCCTGCAAAAATGGAGGTTCGTGTTGGCAGCAAGGTGCCTCCTACACCTGCCAGTGTCAGACTGGATGGACTGGCCTCTACTGTGACATCCCAAGTGTTTCCTGTGAGGTGGCAGCTAAACAGCAAGGTACGCTCATTTCGATTATAAGGTGAAGCTTTTGATAGTAAATTTGCTATAGTCTGGTGGGCAGTTTGTACATTCTGAAACTCCTCGTTTGTCTTTGATTGTAGGTGTTGACGTGGCTCACTTGTGCCGGAATTCAGGCCAGTGTCTGGATGCTGGAAACACGCATTATTGCCGCTGCCAAGCTGGCTACACTGGCAGTTACTGCCAGGAACAGGTGGACGAGTGCTCACCCAACCCTTGCCAAAATGGAGCCACCTGCACTGATTATCTAGGAGGCTACAGTTGTGAGGTAAAAGGATATATGAGTAATTTAAAGATGAATTGATTTATTTAAGTTATCTTAAATAAAGTCCTGGACAGGACTCTTTGTCAGCTAAGCCAGCTTGATAAACCATTGTCACCAGGACACTGATTTATATTTGGTGCTATGACTCTTTTCTGGGAACTTCCTATATATGTGGTACTCGTAAGGCACCTCCCAACCCCTTCATGAACATGCATGGAAAGCAGGGAGCAGTGAGAGCAGTAGCAGAGAATACAACCGTTATAACAGTGATTAAGTCAGTTAGAGCATTAAATGAGGAGCTGGGATAGAGGTGGGTTGCAAAGTGATTTGCAGATGCATATGGGAATCAGCTGAGCCACCAAGTGATTGGTTGGCATTAAGACAAACTGTTCTGAAGGGATTGCAGCTGATATGGATTTAATAGTCACTCTGAAATATGATATAATAGATACATCAAGAGGCTGTTTATTTCTGGTAACCCTCTAAACTTGTTTCTCATTTAAATAACAAAATATGCTTGAATATCTTTTATTGTCAGTGTGTCCCTGGCTACCATGGTGTGAACTGCTCAAAAGAGATCAATGAATGTCAGTCTCAGCCCTGCCAAAATGGAGGGACCTGCATCGACCTAATCAACACATACAAGTGCTCGTGTCCCAGAGGAACACAAGGTATCTTATAGTTTAGCATATGTGCATACACACATTCCAAAAAATATACTTGATAAATGAATACCTAGGTATCCATGGTGTGTAACCCAACTTATCTGTTTCCCGTAGGTGTCCACTGCGAGATTAACTTAGATGACTGCAACCCCTTCAGAGACCCACTCACTAATGAGCCCAAGTGCTTTAACAATGGCAAGTGTGTGGACCGCATTGGAGGCTACCAGTGTGTGTGCCCACCGGGTTATGTAGGTGAGCGCTGTGAAGGGGACGTCAATGAGTGTTTGTCAGATCCTTGTGACCCCAGAGGCTCCTACAACTGCATCCAACTCACCAACAGCTACCGGTGTGAATGCCGCACTGGGTATACAGGTACTGAATGTGGATCAGCAGCAAAAGTACAGCAAAAGTCTAAATGTTTTCTAAGAGTAGCTGACACATGCTTTTTGCTTCTGTGCCACAGGCCAGCGTTGTGACAAGGTATTTGATGGCTGCAAAGGGCGACCTTGCAGAAATGGGGGGACATGTGCTGTTGCCAGTAACACACCTCATGGTTTTGTCTGCAAATGTCCACCTGTGAGTAAAACATTATAGCGTCTACTTAAATGTTAGCACTTAAAAAGTCCTTTTAAACCAAAGCATAGCACACTAATCATAAAGTCTGTGTCATTTCTGCCCCTGTAGGGTTTCACTGGCTCCACCTGCGAGTATGACTCTCGTGCCTGTGGGAGTCTGAATTGCAGGAATGGTGGCACGTGTGTGTCAGGCCACCTAAGTCCACGCTGCCTGTGTCCTTCAACCTTCACCGGGCCTGAGTGCCAAACTCCGACTGACAGCCTCTGCATCTCGAACCCCTGTTACAATGGTGGCACTTGTCAGATAACTCCAGACCCTCCGTTTTTCCAGTGTAGCTGCCCCAGCAACTTCAATGGTCTGCTCTGCCATATACTTGACTACTCGTTCGTTGGCGGGTTTGGCCGGGACATCACCCCACCTCCGGAGGTGGAGATGAGCTGCGAGATTCCACAGTGTGACGAGTTTGCAGGAAACCACATCTGCAACTCAGTGTGCAACAACCACGCCTGCGGCTGGGATGGAGGAGACTGTTCGCTTAATTTTGATGATCCGTGGCAAAACTGCTCCTCTGCTTTACAGTGTTGGCGATACTTCAATGATGGGAAGTGTGATGGGCAGTGTAATAGCCCTGGGTGTCTCTATGATGGTTTTGATTGCCAAGGACAAGAAGGACAATGCAAGTAAGTGTCACAGAAATGTCTTGGGTGTTTTTTTTAAAGATTTGTGGGGCGGTATCAGAATATTAACCCAGTCTTATTTTGTTTTTCAGCCCTCTATATGATCAGTATTGTAAAGACCACTATGCTGATGGTCACTGTGACCAG
The DNA here is from genome assembly GCF_057381845.1 of Rhamphochromis longiceps. Taxonomy (NCBI): domain Eukaryota; kingdom Metazoa; phylum Chordata; class Actinopteri; order Cichliformes; family Cichlidae; genus Rhamphochromis; species Rhamphochromis longiceps. The sequence continues at coordinate 51,541,045 of NC_140563.1, forward strand.
GGCTGCAACAACGCAGAATGTGAATGGGATGGACTGGACTGTGCCAACAACATGCCAGAGAAACTGGCTGATGGACATTTAGTTCTTGTGGTCCACATCCCACCAGATGAGCTTAAGAACCGCTCTTCAGCCTTCCTCAGAGAGCTCAGCAGTGTCCTTCACACTAATGTGGTGTTCCGCCGTGACGCCAAAGGAGAACCCATGATCTTCCCTTACTATGGCAATGAGCAAGACCTTGTTAAGCATAATGTGCTGAAGCGCTCTGCAGATGGGTGGCCTGACTGGGCTTCGATGCCAGCCAGTGTTTTGGATCAAGTTAAAGAGGGTGTGTCATCCATCGTCAGCTCCCGGAAACGCAGAGAGTTGGATCCTTTGCAAATCAAAGGGTAGGGCACAACATAGAGAGTTTTAGCTATGTTTAACATTTAATCACTAAATAATTACACTGATTTGTATTAACATCACAAAAAGGCTAAAAAAGGTTAATGCTAATGTGACTATCTATCTCTGCTCATAGGTCTGTGGTGTACCTGGAGATTGACAACCGTCAGTGTTACCAGCAGTCTACTGAATGCTTCCAGAGTGCCACAGATGTAGCTGCATTCCTTGGAGCACTGGCCACCAGTGGGAATCTCAATGTTCCCTACATTGAAGCTGTCACAAGTACGTGTCTCAGTTTCAGCCATAAGATTTTCCATACATATACACATATATGCATACACAAACACAATGCATTTCAGTCATGTAAAATAATTTTATTTTAAACAATCATTCCAGGTGTGAGACCCACTCCCTCTGATTCAGAGCTCTACCCCATGTATATAATCTTCCTCGGTTTGGCTGCTCTGGGTTTCATCTGTCTGGGTGTTCTGGTGTCCCGTAAGCGGCGACGAGAGCACGGCCAGCTCTGGTTTCCTGAAGGATTCAAAGCATCGGAGCCAAGCAAAAAGAAACGCAGCGAGCCACTGGGAGAGGATTCTGTTGGCTTAAAGTAAGTGCACTCTGAAAGTGGAATGTGAAGGTTATTGGCACTGGCAGTGGGTCACTATATTTCCTTGACTTGTATTTGCTTTGCTGTAGGTGCTCTAATCTGCAACCTCTTTTCAATAGGCCAATGAAACACTCGGACATGAACCTCATGGATGACAATCAAAATGAATGGGAGGACGAGGATCCGGAGTGCAAACGCTTCAGGGTAAGAAGAGTTTTCCTTTGCACCAAAGCTGTCCATTCTAAATTTTATCATCTCTGATACTAACACTGACACTAACTGGTGTGTCTTTCAGTTTGAGGAACAGGCCATGTTGGATTTGGGTGATCATACAGATCATAGGAAATGGACACAGCAACATCTGGATGCAGCGGACCTGCGGATTGAATCCATTGCTCCTACACCTCCTCAGGGAGACATAGAGAATGGATGCATGGATGTCAATGTCAGAGGACCAGGTGTGTAACTGGAAAACTCACAATTTCTCTGTCAGGGTGTCACAAACGAATAAAACATAAATTATCTTTTGAATTACAACTGACTGAAGATGCCTATATACTCACTGATCCACTCCCCCTTCTTTTCAGATGGTTTTACTCCCTTGATGATCGCCTCCTGCAGCGGTGGAGGACTGGAGAATGGCAACAGTGAAGAGGAAGAGGATCCATCGGCAGAAATAATCTCTGACTTTATTTACCAGGGCGCCAACCTCCATAACCAGACTGACCGTACAGGCGAGACTGCCCTCCACCTGGCTGCCCGCTATGCCCGCTCAGATGCTGCCAAACGCCTCTTGGAATCCAGCGCAGATGCCAACGTTCAGGACAACATGGGTCGCACACCGCTTCATGCAGCCGTGGCAGCAGATGCACAGGGAGTGTTCCAGGTAAATGCCCTGGAAATCCCCTCAGGATTTTATTTTCAGGACAATGTTTGTCCCAGTTTGACCCAACAGTTTAAATTAATTTAACAGAAAACATCTTGTGTCCTTGCAGATTTTAATCCGAAACCGTGCTACTGATCTTGACGCCCGCATGCACGATGGAACAACACCATTGATTCTGGCGGCCCGTTTAGCAGTTGAGGGCATGGTTGAAGAACTTATCAACTGTCACGCCGATGCTAATGCCACTGATGAATCTGGTAGCTAAAGTTTTATCAAACTACAATCTCTACAGTTTTCACAAATGGCTTATTGTGCTAGGGGTCATGATAATAAACCCCGAATTTGCACTCTCTGCAGGTAAATCTGCTCTGCACTGGGCTGCAGCTGTAAACAATGTGGAGGCTGCTGTGGTACTGCTGAAAAATGGTGCCAACAAAGATATGCAAGATAATAAGGTATGTGAAATGATATGCATTTAATGGAGGTTTTCCACAAGCCTTTGTCCTTACATTTACAGTGATTATCTAGTGTATGAAGTGTTGTTTAATGAGAAGTGGGTATTTCCACCCAGGAGAGCATACCTCCCTGCTAGAACATGTACTTGTATATCCTTGATAAGAACAACAGGTATAATAAGTCATACACATAAAAAACATGAGATGCGGTGAAAAGCAGCTTAGAGATGCAGCAAAGGTAGGCAATCTTAAGCAGCTTAAACACTGTATAAAAGTCCTGTTTGAGATTTGTTAGTTAGATCAACAACAAAACAAAAAAAACTGTTATCAGCTGCTGTCTAGACGTCTACAGTCAATTGTTGTTGCAACCTACGTAAGTGGCCAACATCATTGGTGGTGGTGTGCCCAAAAAAAAAAAAAAAAGAAATGCCTGTTTTGTTATAAATTTAATGTTATATTCGTTGTAATTTCTGCTGTCCTCTTGGCCAGATCTCTCATGAAAAACAATTTTTAAATGTCAATGGTTTTACCCAATTAAATGCAGGATATATAAAAGTCACATTGCTAAAAATCTGAGCATCTGTGATACATTAATATATCATTATTATTCCTTATACTTATTCAGTAATTGTTATTCTCACACTGATAAATTAAAAAACAGAGGAAAAAAAGCAGCCGTAAATGCATAGTTGGAATCAACTGAACCGGCCAATCACAAAAGTTATGGGCTGCATCACTGCGATGTGTAGTTACATTTCTAGTGAGGTACAAATCAGATTATGCCGTGGGGCTTCAGAGAGGTTTGTAGTTACAGTGGTGTAGAATTCCTGCTGAAGCAGAAATCCCCATTTACACTGACTTTGTGGCCTGCCTTAACTAATGATAATCTCAATATTTGGTTTCTTTATAGGAAGAAACGCCGCTCTTCTTGGCAGCCCGTGAAGGGAGCTATGAGACAGCGAAAGTTCTTCTGGAGCATTTTGCCAATCGCGAGATCACCGATCATCTTGACCAGCTGCCCAGAGATATTGCCCAGGAACGCATGCACCATGACATTGTGCGTCTTCTGGATGAATACAATGTGGTCCGGAGTCCTGGGCTTCATAGTGCACCCTTAAGCACCTCCACCCTCTCCCCACCTCTCTGTTCCCCCAATGACTATCTCAGCAACCTCAAGCCAAACGTTTCGGGCAAGAAGATTCGTAAGCCTAGCTCGGGTGGAAAAGGAGGAAAGGACAACGGCAAAGATAATAGGCTGAAGAAGAAAAAGTCAGTGGATGGGAAGAGTAACTTGCTAGACACATCAGGTGTCCTCTCACCAGTTGATTCCCTCGAGTCACCCCATGGCTACCTTTCCGATGTTGCCTCGCCTCCCATGGCTTCCCCCTTTCAGCAATCGCCCCCAATGTCTTTAAATCACCTGCAGGGGAATGGAGATTCCCATCCTGGCCAGATGAACATGGGTAAGGATCTGAGTTGCATGGCTTTTGATCCTAACCCACCCCGTCTCTCCCATTTGCCTGTGTCCAGCCCCAACAGTCAGGGCGCAGCATCTATAGGTGGTAGCAGAGGGGGGCAGTGTGATTGGGTCTCCAGGATGCACTCAAGCATAGGCCAGCAAGGAAGCTTCACCCAACCACCACAGATAACCCATAACATGATGGGTCCTCTGCATGGTGTCAGTACTGCCACTCTGTCTCAGATAATGGGCTACCAGAATCTGCAAACCAGCCATCTGGGCTCGTCCGCTCACATGATGCAACAGGCTCACTCGCGGCAGCTCCAGCACCAGAACTCTAACAACACCACAGCCACTCAGTCCCTCAACCAGAGTTTCCCAACTGTTGAGCTGAATGGATCTGACATGCAGCAAAACAACTGCTCAGGCCGCACCATGCCCATCCACACGGTGATGCCACAGGAGACCCAGATTCTTGGCACCCAGTTTCTCACCCCTCCATCTCAGCACAGCTATTCAGGCCCAATGGACAACACACCTAGCCACCAGCTACAGGTGCCTGACCACCCATTTTTAACCCCCTCCCCTGGGTCCCCTGACCAATGGTCCAGCTCTTCCCCACATTCCAACATGTCTGATTGGTCAGAGGGCATCTCCAGCCCTCCCACAAGTATCCACTCGCAGATGAATCTAATCCCAGACCAGTTTAAGTAAAAACTTGTAAAATGGACTGAACTCTTGTGTGGACTACATAAAAAATATCCAATGTTCACCATGAAAGACACAGAAAAAACTTGTTTCAAGACTGAACATGTTCTTTTTTCTATTTTCAGTTTTTATACTAATGACAAGAACAATTTTAGTAATTTTGTATTTATTTATGTGCTTTTTTGACTGAAAGATAAAGATGTTTTTATATTTATGCTTTTAAATTTTTATTGTTTTGGGGGTTTTTTTTGTTCTGTTTTTTATGTATGGGAAGACTAGAACCCATAAAAGGGAGTGTATATCAGAAAACAGCTCCTGAGTGTGTACACTGGCTATTTATTTCTGTCTTCTGTTGGTATATTTACTCGATTTATTTTAATATTTGACGTATCGGTCTTGACAGATTTTATCCTTGGGTTGCTTTATGTTTGTACTTTTTAAAAAAAATTATAGATTATTTTAAAGTTTCAGTATTAATTATATTCTAACCTCGTTTGTCCTTTTAATTTCCACAATTTTTGTTACTAAACTACATTTCACTAAGTCTTATCAGAGTCTGCTTTGATCAGATTTGTACATAAAGCATCACCTTTCATGATGTTGCTTGCTACACTATTGTCTGTAAAAAATAATGGTGGAGACAGTAACTGAGCAAAGGTATCAAAGATATAATACTTTAAAAATGTTGGACCTTAAAGCACAGAACAACTATGTCCTGTCGGCTGAGAGCTGCTTTTGAGAATGAGTTTAAATCATCTCAGTAAATCTGAGCCTATTCTATTGAATAGCAGTCTTGGCTGGCAATGAGTAATAGATTTGTGGTTATTCATGATGCAAGGACTGTTTCTTTATTGCATACTTATATCACAAATCAGTGATTACATGTTTAACCTGTTTTGTGTTAAATGGCAAATCTGTAGTAGAACACTGAAATGTTACATTTGCCACAATTTCAAATAATGCCAGTGCTTTTTGAAACGCAGTGTATGTGTGTGTGAATTTTCTTGTAAAAAATGTGGGGCAGAAATTGTGAAGGAAGCTGGGACCTTTGTATGTTTAATGGAATCACCTGCACTTTTAAAGGAGTGTGGTTTAAGGTGTTTAAATGTCACGTTTTATAAACTAATCCAGAGGTAAAGGTGTTTTTTTTTAAGAAAAAATAATGAATTCAAAATCAAACTTCATGCAAAGTTGTAGTTTGCTAAGAAATATTTGCTGAATAAAAATGTTTTGTAAAAATGGTCTTGATTCAATAAAAGCTATTGTTAAACTTTAAAATGTGTGTCTTTCTGAATTTTACTTTATTTTCTGAAAAAGAAAATGCCTGCTAGGGTTGCTGATAAACATTTGTGTGAAACATGATGTTAACTGAACTAGATAAGAATAAATGTGTGTTTGCTACTATCGCTATTCATGCAGTGGGCTTGCTAGCTAATCTGCTGAAGATTATAGCTGATTTGAAAGTATGCCACAAAGGAATCATGTCATTATTTACATCTCTTCAAGTTTCAGTGGACTTATAACAATATGGTGCATGTACAGAGCTGACAGTTTTTCTTCCTGGTGCCTACCAGACAGGTTTAGGCCAGTACCAACAGTGCTGTCACATTATAATGCAATACTTTTTTTAAGTACATAATTTTGCTAACTGGCACTATGTTTGCTTAAGCTTAATTAAACTAAAGATAAACCTAAAGTACAATATTTCATTCCTTTGCTGTATGTGAACCATTCTGAGTCAGATAGAACATGTTTAATTTTTATCTGAGCCACTGAGTGTACACGTTTTGCACACTCACAGCCCGCTATTTGTAACACGGGCTCGTCCACTTTTTACTTTTATAATTGCATTAAATTTTCATGGCACAGATTCAAAAAGGTGCAGGAAGCATTCTACAGAGAGTTTGGTTCATATTGACATGATAGCATCACACAGCTGCAGTTGCCCTAAAGATGGTTTTGTGGAAAAATCTAACAAGATCAACAGATTCTGAAATACCAAGAAATACCTGTCCATTTTACACCCACAACCCAACCGAAGTATGTTCATAGCCACTCACATTCTGATTCTCAGTTTCAAGTTCAGTTGCCACTATGTAATAGACTGCTTAGATATCTGAATCAGCTGAACACGTATACGTAATAAAGTGTCTGAGCCCCCCGTCCCTTTTTTCACCTAAAACATCTTATAAAATGTGATATCCTAACATAAGTACTTACACTTAAAAATGCTTTATTTTTGATTGTTTGATTTATGTCTTTGTCATTTTCACACCATTATCCAGCATTCGTCCAATGTAACCACATTTATGGCTACTTACTTTTTTTGCCATGAATTTACAATTAAATTGTTTTAGACATATAAATTGACCAATACCGCCCCCTCCTGGATGTATTCCTCAATGAAAAGCAGCACACTTGTGACAAAGCCACATTTAATCACTTTGATTATTGGAGGCTGGCTTCACTCGCTGACTGTGTGAAGTTTCAGACCCACTCCCCTGCGTGGAAAAATAAGAATATTACACCTTAATCTGGGTTCACCTAGGCAGAGGGTTCTTCTTTCACTGTTTTTACATGATGACGGTGAAAACTGATGTGTGAGCCACCAAATGCAGTGATTGTCGATTTTTCATATACCTCTTTGTACCATTTTAGGTAAAAACAGCAATTAAAGAAAAACATTTCGTTTCGTACAAAATATATTTTAGAATAAACAGCTTTTTATCCACAGCAAAAATAAATGTTTAAAATACAATGTTTTATGGACGAGAGAGATAAGCATCAATTTCATTCTGTGCATGGTGATCCTGCACAAGATCACATTCACTGCTTTCCCTGTTCTATGAGTTTGGGATGGCTGCCATCTCTACCGTTTTACTGTGCCTTATAAGTCACCGAGCTCTGTGTGCTGACTCTCACACGTGCTCATTTCTACAGTGGATATAATAAATAAATAAAACAATAAATAACATTACTTGTAGTTATGAACTTTTTTGTCTGTTTAAAACAAATATTACAACAATATCCAATAGGAAATTAAATCAAGCAAATAATTGCTTTATTAATTATATCCAGTCTTATTAGTTTTAACTTTTGGTATAAATTATTTAGTTCTAAATGATTGCCTAATGCAACAATCTTATGTTTTAGGCTTTACTTTTTTATTACGTTAATTTGTTCCTGATTTTTTTTCTTATCTTTTATTAATCTTCACAGCTGTTTTTTTTTTTAAAAATAGCGCTGCAGCGCCCTCACCAGGTGGCTATATGTAACTGGCGGTAACACCCGTCCCCATAGAGACAGGCTCCTACAACAGGGTTGCTCGTGCACCGTTAGAATCGCCAGTCCTCCGTCAGAGACGATGACAGCCTCAGTATGAAAGAGCCAGCTATTTGACATTAATGATTCCATCGAAAGCAGACTTCTGTGGTGGTTGCCAATCGGAATTTTTATTATTACTGTTATTATTATAATTATTGGATTAACGACCATCAGCCACCAGGCGAAGCTTTATCCTGAGAGGCCGGAGATTTGTGTCGCTGGGCAGGGAGGAGTCTGTTATTTCAACGTTAGCTGAAGCCAGGCCAGCATGTCGGCGTTTTAACAATACATCCATCTCAAATACAAAGCTTCGGAGAGGATCCTAATGTGCTCTTAGAGGTGAGTCTTTGCTACATGTTATATTATTGCTGTTAAATGTTGCAACGCTAGCTAACCTGCCACTGATACAGTGGACATAGCGGTGCTAGGTTAATATTGGGTCGTTCTGTTCAACTGGACTCACAAGAACCAGCTGTCATTTACTAAAAAAAAAAATTCTTTTTGGTTTCATTTTTGAAGCTAATTCTAAAAGAACACAGAGCTATCATTTATGCCCGGAAGTGCCCTATAGTTACTTCAGTCTAAGACATTATTAGCTGATAATCAGATAAATAGCCAACAGCATACATATAGAAGGTGTTTTGGGCTCATATGAATGGTCGTGCTGACTGACAGCAGAGGCGACTACAGCACCTGCAGGTCAGACGAGGTGAGTCTTTGTGAATTTCATGTTAACGGAGCCGGTGCTGTCAGTGAGCAGGGCCCCGGTTGTTGTCCTGAAATCGATGATGTAATGGTGTTGGCTTCATGAGAAGAAGTAATACCCGTGTGTCTCTATGTTCAGGATGGATGTGGAGGTGAGTGCTGGCAGGGACAGCACTTGGAGGAGAGCAGCGGCAGCAACAGCAAATGATGATGGTGCTGGTGGTGGTGGTGGAGGAGGAGGGGTCATGGAGGCTCAGGTTGTACCGCTGGAGCTGTACGACTGTGCAAGAGCCAAAATAGACGCAAATCTCCGCTGGTTGTTTGCCAAAGCCTATGGCACAGGTAAGACTTTCTCTTGTGCTGCTGAGACCTTCTTGGATGTCAAGAATGCAAGAGGATTCATATCTTTTTATATGGATGAATATTTTATTGTGCATTTTGTCCTAGTAGTAGAAAGAGAGAAAGGTATATACCCTACAAAAGGTCCATGTCTAGAATCACATCTGAGTTGTGTGTAGTTATACAGATGCTACTATGACACAAATGACAATTTTAATAAAATGAAATTTGTGACCTTTTCAGTTTAAACATTATTGATTTCTAACTGTGTTATTAAACAGTCAGAATAACTGAAAACATCAGGATATGTTGACGTTAGGTTTCAAGTTTCCAGTTACTAGTCCTTTGTTTATGCAGATTGAGACTTCAGTCTACTTGGAAATCCACTATCCTATTTTTTGAGTGTTGATTTTCGACCACAACAATTGCAAATGTATTTTATGAGAATTAACTTTTCATACCGCGACAACATAGCAGCACTCCAGAGCGTCATTCCTGCGAGTGAATCCTTGGGCTGACATCTCGTGATGAGTCTTTCATGCACAGGTCACTGGCTTTGTCAGCTCTGATGAGGTCTGTTAAAATATTAAAAAATGATTGCTCTACATAGGCAGGCTGTAAGTACTGCAAATGTCTGGAAATCACTCTTTGAATGTGGGTTTTTATGCCACGCACTAGCAGATCTATCAGGAATGTGATCAGGAGGTCAGCTGTGCTCTGCAAGTCTCAGTTTTTGTTTTATCAGTAACAATAATGTATTTGGAAGTTGATCCGGAGGCAGTCATTTAGGAACGGAAAACTCATTGTTCTCATATCCACTTTATGAGTCAAGCAGTTGGAGTGCCTGCAATTAAAGTGTATCCATTCCTGTAGATGACTCAGGGAATTGACGCTGACATGGGAACTAAAACTGAAAATGCAGGGCTTATAATACCATAGAAATGAAGCCGAATGCTAAATTCTGCTCCAATCTACACACTGGGAATTACTGTATCTTTCAGATGACAATATAACTGTCATCTTCCATCAGTCATGTCAGCATGAGCAATCTCACATAAACAGATGGAGCATTTTAGTGTTTTACCATGAATGCGCAAAATATTGTATGCTTTCGTTGTGTAGACTAGAGCTTGGTGTTTGTTCGGGGCAGAGATAAGATGTCCATAATAAACACCAAACCATTACCATTATCTCAGAAAGCTTCCTGCTTCCCTTAATCTCATTGGCTCTTCCTGATGTGTGCCAGGGACTCTGGTGTCCTGTTTTATGCAGGCATTGATATAAAAGTCTATGAGGATTATACCAATACTATATGACATGGGACTCCTCAGTTTATTAAGCTATCACAACTATTTAGGTAGTAGGGAAATGATGAGCTAGATTGTCGCCGCCATTTATTCGCAGCTGTCAATCATGTGGCGCTTATCATGACAGTCAGTTTTTGTTCCTGCTTAGCTTAATGTGGTGTGCAGCTAGCAATTATCACTTCGACAAAGAAGCAACTGAGACCATAATTAAGCAGGAAGTGGTAAATGTTTGGCACTTTTCCTTTAAAGAAATACTTAAATGATAAATTGAACACTTCAATAGATATACCTGATTGTTGTTGGACCTCGTTTTGCCTTCTGTCTTATTTCTTTATAGCATAGATTCAACAAACATTTCTCAGATTTTGGTTAATATTGGCATCATGCAATTGCTTTGCCAGCAGCACGTCCATGATGTGAATCTCCTGTTCCACCACATCCCAAAGGCGCTCTATTAGATTGAGATCTAGCGACTGCGGAGGCCATTTGAGTAAAGTGAGCTTATTGTTATGTTTAAGAACAAGTGTCTTCTGGAAGCAACCATCAGAAGATGGGTATGCTGTGGTCATAAACAGCTGGGCGCTTAGCAATACTCGGGTATCGTGCAGCTTTAAAAAAAATGTTCATCTGGAGAGAAGAGATAAGTGTGGAAGACAGAACCACACTATCAGAACTCCTATTAGAGTGCAAACTGACGAACACACCGACACAGCAGTGCCGGGAGGACCGTGTTGTCTGTTGTGAAAGTCAGCACAGCAGTCACATGATTAAGTGTTTAATGGGATTGGACCTGAAGGCCTGTGTCTCTGAACAACACAGCCCGTTTGTTTAGACTCATGACATGTTTATTAATGGCCTGTGGAGAAACACTGAACGTTCCTGCACTGGAAACAGTTTCAAAGAAGAAACAGATAAACGGATAGTAAAAGTGTGTCGCTTTCAAACTACATAATTACTTTTTATGTACAGTTTTAATAGCTTTTAACAGTTGGAGTCAACAGTCTTATGTTGTATAATTTGTACAATAGTGGGCTCTAAAGGTCAGGGATATTGCTTTTATATTTTCTCCCACATAATGCTTAAGTGCTCTGTCACCTACTGTACAGATCAGTACAGTCCATAGATTTTTTGTTCTGTGCTTTACTTGATAAAAAAAATTGTTTTGAAATGGAAACTGAATGCCGTTTGAATGAACCGATACTGGAATAGTTGGATATTTAGGTAGATGTGGAAGTGCTGAGATTCTCCTGGGGCGCAGTTAGTGCTATCACCTTTCAGCTTGAGGGTTTCAGGTTCGAACTTGCTGAGGTCTTGCTCTCAGTTTGTTTGCCCTCAGTAAGCCTACATGGGTTTTCTATAAGTGCTCTGTTTTCCAGAAGCAAAGTTTTGTTTTTGTTTGTGTTGTTGTTTGGTTACTTGGCATATCTGTATTGGCTTTATACTTGGATGGTAGCAAGAATGGTTGCCTGTGCTGTTCACTCTGGGATGGACTGGCCACCTGTTCAGGGTGTATCCTACCCTTTGCCCAGTGTCAGTTGGGATAGACTCCAGCTCCCCTGTGATTTCAGTTGGATAAGCAGTTAGAAAATGATACATGGATGGATGGCTGTATTAGTGATCTCTCATGCACAATAATAAATGCGTACAATTAGAATAAAGGATCTGGAAAATTGGTGCCCACCTTTTCAGTTCTGTCTGCTTTGCCATGCTTTCAGGTGGGATTGGCTTATTGACTTACAGGCTATGTTTGCCCAACATGCTGTCTTCAGGAGGACTGTTCATTGAGCCGTCTTATTGGAGAGAAATGTTGCATACCCCTGCAGAGCCCGGAGTCTGATAGCTCTGCCTTAACTGTCAGCAGGATTTCTGCTGGTCAGTCTGACCTTTGTGCTTGAAAGAATAAGAACAAAGACTCATACATGCACACTGGGCTGGGTTTAAGTCCTGGATCAGATAGACGATAAATATCTAAGCAGTATTAACTACTAGAATTATGGAGGAGAACCTCTCCTTTCAAATTTATTGCTGCACACACACATACACATGCACACATCTCCTGATGTCAAGGTCCGTGAATCAATTCACTGAGCAGGAGCCGGGACAGCATCCCAGCCCCCGCCTCCGGCCTCTCCATCACCACAGCAACCAGGGAGGAAGAGGAACCATTCTGGGACAGCTAAGAGTGAGGAAGTGGGGGTATTTGTAAGAGGAAAACAAAACAGAGGAGCTCAGACATGCAGGGGTGTGTTTTCTCACATGATCTAGAATTCTCATTCACATATGGCAGCGCTACATCAGCGAAGCGTGCAATAGATCCTGTATGTGGACCATGACAAGCAAGCAGTCTGTCGTAAAAGACACAGCTGAGGTCTTCGCAGTCAGATGTAGTACCGAGCCTGCTGTGTGTGCGTTTTCCACTGATGGATGTTTGTCTGTTACATCACAGTCAGCATCATCCCTAATGTGAAGCAAAACGAGAACACATGCTTTTGTTAACTGATGCAAGTATAGCTGCTTATCTTCTCTTCTCACACTTTTATTCATCACTGTCATCGCTCAGTTCTGGAGATGTTTGACTTAGAAACAAACAGTCCCTCAAGAAGCCTGGCAGGGTGTAACTGCTAGTCCAAACCAATCATTTGATAGAGAAACCATAGATAATGGCAGTTAAAAGCAGTGCATTTTAGGCATATCTGTGTATGCGGACATTACAATATTTTAACAAGATAAAGATGTGCAAGGAAGCTCTATCTGGCTACGAGGTTTGCTGTACTGTCAGAGAGATAATTTGACATTTTGGAGCGATACACTTGTTCATTTTCTGCTGAGTTAGATGCAAAGATCAATATTATTCTCTTGTATGCACACCATCTCTGAAGCTGGAGCCAGAAGCAGTTAGCTTATCCTTGCAAAAAGACTGTGCACAGAAGCAAACAAACAAACCTAGCTCTTCAAAGTTAAAAAAAGAGCTAGAGTCTCCTAGAGACCTCATCATTTGCTTGCCAACATTCCTTCATTTCTGTGGTTATTCAAACAAGATGTAATGTAGTAATAGCTGAGCTAAAGGGTGCTGTAGACACAGATTTACTGCTTCCCCCTCCATCCACTTTTACGTTAACCTACACTAAGCACCTTCTGGTTTTTATTGTAAAATAGATACCACTGTGCCTGCTACCCATTTACTGATTTATCACAGAAATAAATTATACAGTTATACACTTTGTTTAGAGCAGTACACACCCACTCATACCCCTCTATGATGGACAGAACTACTAAAATACTAAATCCACTACAAGTTCAGGTCAGTTTTACATTAGCTTGCATGCTTATAATATTCATTATCAGATGGCTTTGAGGGTTTTTTTTTTTTTTTTTTTTGGGGGGGGGGGGGGGGGGGGGGTGACAAGAAACAACAGAGTTTCAACACACAGAAATTTCGTGAATGCTTCGGGCCTTAACTCCTGGATTAACATAAAAATAGCTTTGGCATGTCCATGTGCATGAGCAGGAGCTGGAGAGTGCTAGGCTGGCTTGGACGACACCATTAGCTTAACTATCACCACTAAGTCCCCGTTGGCTAAGTGGCTTAGGGCTTCAGGCCCAAGTGCTGTTTAACCACTGACTTTGAGTGCTCTCCTCATGCACTGGTTTCTTCTTAGACGGTCTAATACCCTTTAAAGCCTGTGTACTAGGAGCTTCTCTGTTACATAACACAGCAAGGCATTGGTTGGACACGTGTTGTATAAAAATAGTTTGTGTGTGTGGTTGTAAAGTGTGATTTGTACCTTTATACAACTTTGATAGGTAAAAAAACTTGCTGCTCACATTGTGGCTCTCATTTTGAAAGCATTTTGTTTGCCATCAATCCTTCCCCCAGATCATGTTCCTGCAGACCTGCGGGACCCCTTCTACACAGACCAGTATGAGCAGGAACACATCAAACCCCCCATCATCCGCATGCTGCAGTCTGGAGAGCTCTACTGTCGTGTGTGCGGGCTCATCCTTCACGCCGAGCAGGCCAGCTCACTCCAAAACCACCAGTCTGTCATCCAGGCTCTGTCGAGAAAAGGCATCTATGTCCTGGAGACCGACAACGCGCCAGTTTCAGATCTGGATCTCAGCGCTTCTCCCATCAAAATGGTAAAATGTGTCTTTCTAGATTGTCAGAAAAAGCAGACTCAGTTTTCTGAAAGATGAGTCACATTTCGGCAACGTCCCAAAGCCAGATTCTGTGATTCATGTGTAGCAGTTGTAACAGTGACAAAATAACAAATATTTAATTTGCTTTCATTTCACTGATTTACACACCTCCCCAAAAATCTCTTTGTTTTTTTTCCCATTGTGGTTAGTATTCCTCTGTAATAGTATAACCCAGTAACCTGGCAACCCACACTTACCATCTGTTAACAAGCTAATCTGACTTTCCAGAGCCAAATGTGAGCTAGTAGTGTTGGAATAAATAATGCACCAATGTAACAGAATTATTCATCAGGCAAAATGGATCAAAAAGTTTTTCATGAATTTTCAATTTTCTCTTGATGATTTCCATAATCCTGAAAATGTGCTCTAAATGCAAAAACAACACATAAAAGGGAATGATTATTATATAAAAACAATATTGTACCATTACCATTATACCATTACTACTATACTAAAGTGAATCTGTGATTCCCAAATATTTAATACATAGAAAGACTTCATGAATGTTGTCACAGTAGGGGGCAGGAAAAGTCATTTCCGCCTAAGGCTTCTCAAATGCTATGTATCTAATGATGGATTCAAAGATAGCTCTTTATCTGTTCTCCCAGAGCGCACACATCCACCTCATTGATTCCCTGATGATGGCCTATACGGTGGAGATGATCAGCATAGAGAAGGTGGTGTCCAGTGTCAAGCGCTTTTCAACCTTCAGTGCCTCAAAGGAGCTTCCTTATGACCTGGAAGATGCGATGCTGTTTTGGATCAACAAGGCAACAATTAAACAGTGTTATTGTTATGACAGTTGGATTTGTGTGTTCGTCTGTCTGTGCTAACCTGCTGTATTCTTTGGTGTTTTAGGTGAACATAAAGTTGAGGGAGATCACAGAAAAAGAGTGTAAAATGAAGCAACATCTTCTTGACTCACCGAGTCACCAGAAGGTAATGATAATATAATAACAACAATAATAACTTTATGTATATAGCACCCTTTAAAAACAAGTTTCAGAAAAATACACTCACTGGCTACTTTGTTTGGTGCACATGTTCTGTTGCTTGGGGAAAAGCCAGACTGCTTGCATTTGATATGATTGCAGCAGTAACTCCAATAACCACTCCTTACAACCAAAGTATGCAGATGAGTGTTTCTGAATGCAGAGAGTAGGGTGCAAACACCCTTGCAGATGAGCTACAGCAGCATAAGACCACACCGGGTGCCAGTCCTGTCAGCTAAGACCAGGAAATGGAAGTTATAATTCAAACAGGCACATCAGAATTGAACAATAGTAGATTGCCTGGTCTGATGAGCCTTATTTTTCTGCTATGACATTCAGAAGTAGTTTAAACGCCACCTCAGCATTATTGCTGATCTATTACATCATGGATGTGCAGCAGGCAGCAAGTGCATGATATTAACATGTAAATATGGACTAAAATCTCTGATGGATGTTTCCCTGTTCTACATAGAGTGAAGGGAGTGCTGAAGGCAAAAGGGAGTCTGAGTATGAGCAACGTGCACATAACAAAGTGTTCAGAGAGTGTAGCTTCCCCTGTCTTGAAAAGAGTCTGTCTTAAGTGATGTTTTTTGCCTTTGTCTAATGTCCTACATGTGTGCATCTTGTCCTTAAAATACATATTAATTGTCAAGTAATCAGTTCTGTCTTCTACTGACATTGTCTTGCAAACCTGTGATCAGATATTCAAACATTTTTATTTGTGTGTGTTTGCACCTCATGCTTAAAGGATATATATATCATGCTTTATATTTTTAAACTACTGTCCCTATTATTTGAGGGCTTTAGGATAATTAAGCTGTGGGATTCTTTGTGGGGAACCAGTTTTTAATGTATTATATTTTTAACATAGGGATTTTTTTTTTCAAATTGTGTCTGTCATCATTAAGTTTGTGCTGAGTAAGCTTTTGGTAGTTAGTGTTTTAACGTATCAACAGATGTGCAGACAGTTGCCGCTGGATTGACGCTTGCATTAACTAGCTGCATCATTAGTAGCACAGTGTGTCTTTTGAGCTATGTCTCATTTCAGTTGTTCCCCCCTGATTCCTGAATAAATAGATATTGCTGATGCTTTCATTCGAACCCTTTCCGGTTATCTTTAAGACCAGATCTGCCTCCTTCCAATCAGGAGAAGATTCGATTCCTTCTGGCTGTGTCTGACCCTTTACTTGTCTGTTGCTCTTCCTCTTTGTGTCTCCCTCCCAAATTAACTCCCTCATGTGCCTCTTGGATACTAGTCTCCCTCCAAATGGTACTGGAAGCTTGTACCTGTAAGTGCCACTGCTTGCAATCACCTGTGTGAATGTCAATGTGTCAACTGGAGGTGTGTGAGGTTGTGTATGTGTGTGCATCAGATGTGGCAGCGTAATGGAAAGCTGGGAAAAAACTAGACTAACAGGATGAAGGAAAAAGGGAATATATTTATGGGTGTTATATAAATGCAGTAAATTGTATAAGGAAGATGACACAGTGGCCCTTACTGGCAAAGGAAGGAACATCACCATGCTCGTTTGCTTTTATTTTCAAATCCTTTTTTACATCCTTTAATATTCAGCTGAGCTCATTCAGTCCTCAACTTCCTCCTCCCAAACCATCCATTTATCCACCCAGTGTTAGAATGGCTCATGGCTTCTTTTATTTCACCATTAACTTCCTCCCAATATCATTTCTTTCTGACCTCACTAGCCTGATATATTGCATGCTCTGGCTCATTGCTTACTGGAACCTGTGGAGTTCTCTCGTGTGGTAAAGTATTCATCATTAACCCCTTTCGTTACTTCATTGTACGGTTTATGACTTTTTCTCTTGCATATCCACGCAATACTTATCTGTGTTATGCTTAGCTTAAATATTTTATATGAGAATCATTAGCACCCTTCCCGATTCGTATCAGCGAAGACACACATTATGCACCACATGACATGTCACAACCAAGAAGCCCTAGACCCCAGTTAGTGCTGAAGAGAAGCAGAGATTAGTTTACAGCATGTGAGATGTTATGTTTATCTGACAAGTGAGAGTGTGATTCAGTGATTCATTAGACAAATGTGTGCACACTGTGTAATCCTAGGCCTTCTCTTGGTGTGTAGGTGCGTTACCGCAGAGATCACCTATCAGGTCGAACGCTCCAGCACTTCCCCTTGTTGGACGACCTGTTGAAAGACATGTGTGATGGCACAGCTCTGCTGGCTGTGATCCACTTTTATTGCCCAGAACTCGTTAGACTGGAAGGTACTGTAACACAGCTCTATTCAAGCCAGAAGTGTAGCACATACTGTAGCTGTCAATTTATCCTAATGTTATATAAGTCAGGATAGTTTTACCAAGAGGTGAATTAAAAGATCAATACGACTGTGAAGCAAAAGGAGCAGTATCTATGAATTTAAAAGGTTTAAGAGTACAGAGTAAGCCTGATAGCGTTGTCCTGTTGTGTGCAGATATCTGTCTGAAGGAGGTTCCCTCTATCAGTGAAAGTGTTTACAATATCCAACTACTGATGGAGTTTTCAAACGAGTATTTGAACAAATGCTTCTATCTGAAGCCTGAAGACCTGCTGTACTCCCCACCGGTACTAAAGGTGAGCTTGGAAACATAAAACACTTTTATAGTTACAATAAAATCACTGTACATTTATTTTTGAATAAAAGTAACGTTAAATTTAACTGCTTAACTATTATACCTCAACAAAAGACGTGTTTTATGGATTTGTCCTTGTGGTCCTGCTCCTCTTGCCCTCAGTCTCAACACCTGATAGTGAATTGCTTTAAGCGATGGATTAAATCTAAAGAATACATATAAAGCCCAGTGTGCCTTGATCCTGTGCTATGCTGCTTTTTTGTCATGTCTTGCTTTTCTTCCTGATAGCGTCAGTTTTTGATGTCTTACAGAATAATGTGATGGTCTTCATTGCCGAGCTGTTTTGGTGGTTTGAGATTGTGAAGCCAGACTTTGTTCAACCCCGGGATCTTCAGGATATCAGAGATGGTATGGCACACTTTCTGCCTTCATCCATCAGTTTTGATTGAATAACACAAAAAGCACAGTCGCTACATGTACACAGATTGATTTGATGACTATATATATATATTTGTATTTACTGAAATGTTAGTGGCTGTTGTGAAAACATGCCATTCTTCTATTTCCACAGTGAGACTGCTGCTGCAGCCTAAAACTTCTCGATCCTATGTACCCATCTCCAACATCACTAAACGAAGTTTCCTGACATCATCGCACTCTGCTGACACCCTGGCCACGCCCACAAGCCCTGACCTCAGGTATCATTACAAAAAACATCTATTGAGTCACTAGTCCAGAAAAAAAGAGTTTGGCTGTCTTTTCCCTAAGATCAAAAACAAAACAAAACAAAATTAACTAATGTTTTAAAAGTTACACATATACAAAATTATACAACATTAGGGCTAAACTACTGACACGATTGAGGTCTTGGGTTTATTGCACCAGATCATTTAAGCAAAGTGATTGGCTTTTATATTTCCCAGTTTAGCTTTTGATTGGGTCTTTGGTCACAGGACCCAGACAAGCATCATCTTGGCTCTTCTCCTAAATGAAGATCTGTGGGATGATTCGGAGTGCGGTGTCTCTCTTTTGTGTCTCTGCGGTAGTGTTTTAAATGCCTCTGCACTAAATATTTAAGCAATGTAAACTTAGTAAATTAAGAGGTTATTAATTTATACAATGATATAGATATACAATAATAATTTACACAGCTAATATCTCTCTCTCTCTATCTCTCTCATGCAGCACTAAATCAAGCTCCACAAGCCCATCTGTGCTGCCTCTGAGACAGAGACAACAGAAAGTGGTTGAGGAGACCACTCCAGGTAAAAAAAAAATCATCTGTGTTCTGAGCTGAGGTTTCTGCCTGAAGTCAAGAAGTAAATATATTTTTTCCTAACATGGATCATGTATTCTTTGTGCAGATATAAGGCATAGGCCTAACTCTCTGATAGGCCCAGATGCGCAACATCAGGGCTCCAAAATGGCCTGGCCAGAGAGAAGGACGAGGTGAGTGCTATACAGTAATTGGTTTATTCAGTTTCATGTTGCAGAATCTATCAGTATGACAAATTCTTTTGTTCAGCTTACCTAACTCATTTTCCTCCTTCTGTACTATTATCTCATCCAGGCCTTTATCCCAGCCTGCATCCTATGCCCTGCATTTTGCCCCAGAGGATGATGCAGACAGTATCAGTCTTGCTCGCTCCATTAGCAAAGACAGCTTAGCCTCCAACATAATGAGCATTACTCCTAAACACATGCTGGGTGCGGGTCTGTCTCAGCATAGACTTAGTGGTCAAAGCCTGCTTAGTCACATGCGCATAGAGGATGAAGAAGAAGAAATAGAAGAGGAGGAACTGGTTGCCGTTATCCATCCTTCTGTATTTTCTAGACATCGAATCGGGAGCAACATGGAGCAGGACGAGCTGGAAATGCAGAGTGCAGCTCCTGCCTCAAAAGTATGTAATGCTTCTCGTCCTTCCTGTTTCGATGCGGGCCCTTTTACTCTGGACTGCCGAGGCGACAGCTATTATCTGGAGCCTTTGTTGCCTGCCATCCCTAAAATGGCCAAAGAGAAAAGCATCAGCCTGAACAAGCAGGAGGAGAGCGGTGAGAGTCGCTGCAGAGGCACGGGAAATGCAAGAAATGCAACGGCCGGTGTCCCGCGGACCTCACAGAGGAAATCCCCCAGCAGCTGTACACCCACGCAAGTGGTGGAATCAGTTCCTAGCTCTCTCAGGCAACTGATCGAGGATTCAGCAGTCGACTCTCAGCCTGGAAAGAAGCAATCTGAAGGCTTTTTCCTTCACTTGTCAGATGAGCCAGACCAGCACAGTTCTTTCTCCATAGATTGCATGCCAGAGGCAGGGCCCGATTCTGACTCTGACATCGCAGACCTGGAGGAGGATGAAGAGGAAGAAGATCAGATGGAGCTGATGAAAGAGGAGGTGAAGGGAGGGAGGGGAAAGTGCCCAGAAGAGGACGACACGGCTGAATTTGGAGAATTTGGAGAGGGAGAGTCAGCCAAACTCAGAGAAGACATGAAGGTAAGCGAGCGGGAGGATAAGGAAGATTGCAGTGGGCGCTCTAGCCCTTGCCCTAGTACCATATCATGGGCGAGCAGCTGCAGTGCTTCGGGCAGCGCCAGTGTCAAGATGACCAGCTTTGCAGAGAGAAAGCTCCTCAAACTTGGTCTCCGTGACGGATACTCAAGTACCAGCAGCTCCCAAAAGACAACACCTGATGGCTCTGATGTCACCCCCTGCCCTCCCTGGCAACTGAGGAATGACTCCACCTCGGGTTTGCTGGGGAAAGAACCGAGCACTGTGATGGGGAAGAATACGGCACTTAGTTCTCCAGTTGTGCCTTCAGAGCTACTGCAACTTCACATGCAACTGGAAGAGCAGAGACGCGCAATCGAATATCAGAAGAAAAAGATGGAGACGGTGTCAGCCAGGCAGAGATTAAAGCTTGGGAAAGCTGCTTTCTTGAACATTGTTAAGAAGGGTGGGGGGCGCAGCGACACTCTTCCTTTACCCCTCAAACACTCCAAGGAATCCTTGGCGCTAACATCTGCTGACAGGAGTAAATCAAAGAGCCAGACCAGCAGAGATGATTCTTGTCTTGATGCTCTAAAGGTTCGAACAAAGGGAGGTCAAAGAGAGGAAGGACCGATGAACACAGACAACAGATTAAACGCTCTCTCCCAGGATAACGGAGCTGAACCTGATATAAATGAGTGCTCCCGTTCCATAGAGCTGCTCAATGAAGCTATTAGTACTATTCAGCAGCAGATGATGCAACTCTCATTACAGCAAAACCTGCTCATGAAGCAGAGCGTGGCCTCCCCTCCAGACTTGGTGCCGTCAGGCCCAAGCACACCCCCTGACACAAACCCAACACAACAAACACCTTCTACCTCAGACTCCAGATCTTATGCAGTTCACTTTGTAGATATCAGTGCCGGCAGTGCTGCACCAACTCGTCGTCCTCCCAAGCTTAGCTCCAGCCAGCGCAGCAAAGCCCCAGAGCTGAAACAGAGTAAAGAAAACAGCAAGAGTGTCAAAAAATCAAACATCCAACTTCCAGAATGTGCTGAAGGGGAGGAGGTGGAGAGTACTGCTGAGAGCTCTAGGACTGAGAGAAGCCTTCAGAGGAACACCACCTTCAGGGTCCAAGACAGCACAGGAGAGGGAACAGGGCGCCTCTCAGACAAACTCAAATCACCAGACCCACCAGTTATCTCCAGTACGACTCAATTTCCATCACAGGATGGAGAGCAGGAGAAGGACGCAGCTGTCAGGTCAAGGATGGAGGTTGCCAGTGGGGAGGAGAGCACAAGAGTCAAGGGTCAGCTGATTGAAGTCGACTTGTCAGAGCTCAAAGATCAACTCGAGGATGGCACTGTAGACGCCCCAGACTGCGTGGCAGAAGGCGAGCAGAAGAACGTGTTGGGCTTCTTCTTCAAGGTGAGATGAAGATGTTTACACATTTTGTTGTACTGTGTAGGGCTGCTCAATTAATCGAATTTTAATCACGATTACGATCTGGGCTTTCAACGATCATTAAAAATGACTGAGCCGATTATTAGCCCCTCCCTCATTTATCCGCGACACCTTAAAGGCCGGTCCGTGAAAATATTGTCGGGCATAAACCGGTCCGTGGCGCAAAAAAGGTTGGAGACCGCTGATTAAGAGGACCCGAGGGAAGCTCGGAAAGCTAAGCAGAAGTTATTTGGAGAGTGACTGCCGTTGGTTGAAAAGAGAGTTTAAAAAAAAAAAAAACTTCAGTGGTGTTGCACACTATTTTATATTATTTTTTTAAAGTCATTGTTAACCCTTTAAAGCCGGTCAGAGCAGTAAGCTCCGTTTTGCGTAACTATTGTTAAATCCCTGTAGAACCTGAACCGTGTAAGCTAGCGCAATAATTTGTTTTGCATATGAAACCGGAGGAGTTGTACTTACATCTGATGCCATCAGCTTGTCCTCGGTCACGGTTTCGTTCCACATATAGCTTTGCAAAAATTGCATAAAAAGCGCTTGCAGGAACAAAAACATAATATTCCAGAAACACGCTTTGCCGTTCCTATCAGCTGTTCGTAACACTTCCCACAGTGAAATGATGCACATGCTGTTTTCTTTGCAAATTTGCATCATAGGATTGTTTTTTGTTTTTCCTGCAGTTTATAAAAATTGCTGTATCTCCAAAATAAAACTATGAAGACACTCAAAATAAATTTCCTGTGGTGGGAAACTATTTTTTTGCAACTTTATTGTATTTAAAGTTTTGAGGGATAAACCTCTTAAATTTCTCCAAGTAGAAATATATGTAAACAAAACAAAAGCGATTTTCAATTTTTTTTGTAGTTTATTGCACTTTTTTGCAATTTATGTAATTACTATGGACTTAATGCATACATATTATTAAAATATGGGCTATAACAGTTGTATTGATGTATAGCAACTTGAAATGCTCCCACAAATGGCACTACAGCATGTAAAAAAAATAATATAAGCTCTGGTGGACTTGGTTCTATAGTAGGTCTTAAAGGGTTAAATAAATATCGTCAAATAATCGTGATCTCAATTTCAGTGAAAATAATCGTGATTATCATTTTTGCCATAATCGAGCAGCCCTAGTACTGTGTTTTAATTTCAATGTGGTATATTGGAGGTTTTTCTTTAATCTTCCAGGATGATGAAAAGGCAGAGGACGAAATGGCGAAACGTCGCGCTGCCTTCCTCCTCAAACAGCAGCGCAAAGCCGAAGAGGCGAGACTACGCAAACTTCAGCAGGAGGCTGAGAGCGAGCTCAAGCGTGATGAGGCCCGGTGAGTTTGGACATGAAATCACATGTTAAGAAATGATAAGGAGTGGTCCAAGGCGTGGGTGGGCATCTGGCCGCTGTATTAACTTTCCTTCTGTTTGCTCAAGGCGAAAGGCTGAAGAGGATCGCATTCGTAAGGAGGAAGAGAAGGCACGGCGAGAGCTGATTAAGCAGGAATACTTACGGCGGAAGCAACAAGCCCTGATGGAGGAGCAGGGTCTGGTCAAACCTCGCCCACGGACCAAAGCCCGCAGGAACAGGCCTAAATCGCTGCACCGTGAAGAGTCCAGCGGTCTCTCCAAAGGATCCGCTACACGTAAGAGTGTCTCTAGTACTTAAGCAGTAAAAATGTGATCGTGTTGTCGTCCTCTGAGTATCTGTGTGTGTGCGTGTGTGTCGTGCAGGTAATTCTCTGAAGGTTTCCATGTTGATCAAAGCCCAGGACTCTGCAGCAGGCTGCAGGGGAGGTGAACCTTCTTAAGCTGCTCTGCATGATGTGGACACGACTGATAAAAATAGGAGTGGATTTCAGAATAGGAAGATCAGTCCGTCTTTTTTCAGAGCAGACACTTCTGATTGGCTTTGATACACTTGTTTTATTGTTTTATGTGCAGCTTATTGTGTCTCTTTGGTCTTACATGTGCTTTTTTTTAACTACATTGTTCTTTTTTTAATTATTGCTGTGAAAGTGCAGTAGTTCAGGCATAAAACTGGGCAAACAGCACTTGGCTAAGGAAAGTAGCTGATGCTAAATCCTTCTGTCTCCATTTTCAGCCGATCTGAGCTGCAGTCATCGAGGATCAACGCTCTCTTTGGCAACTGATGCAGACAGCGTTATCTCCGGAGGGGCAGAGTCAAACAGGTGAGAGTTTGGCTGTATAAAAGCAGAGAAAATTTGTGTCCATGTTGTGTGTCTTTGCACTAATTTGATTTTGGTGCATTTTTTTAGGGCTGGATCTGTGTGCTCTATGGAGTCATTCCCCCTAAGCAGGGCCTCCAGCAGGAACATGGAACGGGACTGGGAGAACGTCTCTATAGCCTCTTCCATTACTTCGAATGAGTATACTGGTGAATAGAAATGCTGAAAAAAAGATTTATTTCCATCATCACAAAACCAACATTTATTTTTAAAGATTGGTGCAAAACAAATTTTCTATTTTGTCACATTCTTAATGAAAGAGACATTTAGATAAATGTGTTTTTATGCTATTTGTCAATGAAACTGTGAAAAGGTTGATGGCTCTTCTGTATAACCAGGCCCAACAAAACAGTTAGCTTAGCCTTAAGCACAGATTGTAATATCCACTGGACCTCAAGCCATGACTTCACAGACTTTGCTACAAGCTTGAACAGCAGTTTGCCACTGCATCTACTCCCTCCTTCAGTTTTGATGCTAAGCTATGCTAGGCTAATCGGCTCCTTATTCTAGCTTTATAATTGCTTTAAAAATATGAGAGAAGCATTGATATTCCCATGTAACTCAGCAAGAAAAGAGTTAGGCCTGTTTTCTATTATAACCTAAACCACTCCTTAAACGGTTAGAGACCTGTATGTCATTTACTGATCTTCTTGGTTTGGTTCATATGCTATAGGTCCCAAACTCTTCAAGGAGCCGAGCTCCAAGTCCAACAAGCCAATCATCATCAATGCCATCGCCCACTGCTGCCTGGCCGGAAAGGTTAATGAAGTGCAGAAGAGCGTTGTTCTTGAGGTCAGTGAACACACAGCAGTAATACCTATGAAACTGTCTGGGAACTTTGTGTATATCATAGTAAAACATTTTAACGTGTTATTGAAACAGTACTATGCAAAAGTCTTGAGCCACCCGTCCTTCCTTTCTATTTTCCTTTCAAGAAGCCAGACTTTCTAACATAAGAGACAACTTAGCTAAGGACCCGTTTTAAATTGCAAGCTCACAATTTTAGATTAGTTTAATGTTAATGTAATGTCAAAGATAACACAATTTGTTGGGCAAATAATTTCATTTTTCCAACAATAAGGTGATTCCCAAAGAGCTATCAGCTGGAAAGTTCTATCTCAGCATGGTGTGCAGTGGACAAGTGGAGGACAAAAGAAGAAGTAGTAGGCCTTAAAAACTATATACAACAGATGAACTTTATCTGAAAATCATCCCAATGTTTAAATGGTTGTTAATATATATGGAGGAGGTTAGGAAAGACATGCAACAATATGTGAAACACAGTGGAACAGGTGGTCATACCAAATATTGACTATATTACCATGTATGTTTGCACATTTCAATAAATCACTGCAGCTATTTTCAGCAGACTACAAAGAAATAAGTGGAAGCTGAAGACTTTTGCATAGTACTTTTAACTTTTTACCACATTCAAAAATTCAGTTTTAAATTCTCAGGAACTAGAAAAGTGCGAGTCCAATCACCTGATCATCCTCTTCCGTGACGGCGGGTGCCAGTTTCGCGCCATTTACTCGTACTCTCCGGACACTGAGGAGATCATCAAGTTTTCAGGCACAGGACCGCGCACCATCAACCGAAAGATGATCGACAAGCTCTACAAGTACAGCTCAGACCGCAAGCAGTTCACTGTCATCCCCGCCAAGACTGTGTCGGTCAGCGTGGACGCTCTGACCATCCACAATCACCTGTGGCAGGTCAAGAGACCAGGGAGTGCACGAAGAAAATGAGAAAGGGGGACATTTGTAACCATTTCTGGTCCCATCTGCTACTGTTGGGCAGGCCCCAATAAGCGTGGAGACGACTGTCATGTCATTAGAGGGTTCAGATATTCAAAAGTATTGCATTCTGTTGTATTAGCTTTTTATTCTGTATGTCACACTGCAGGGTTTTAATTTGTGGGGATATCCTACATTTAATTAGGCACTTCTTTTTATGTAGCACCCCCACTACTGAATCTACTGGTACCAAGTGCAAGTGTAGACACGCAGGGATGAACCTGACAGTGTCTTGTAACATTTACTGTTCCAGCTTGGCAAAGAAGTACCCGACTGCTGTGATTAATCCAGGCTGCGCATACAGAGGACTCTTCTACTACTCGTATGTGTTTTTATGACGAGGGAGCTTCGAACAGACTTTTTTTATGTCCGTGTGGAATGGATGTTAGCAAGTGGTAGTCTTCTTTTCTATTTAGTGTGTTTGGAGAAGTGCGTCAGTCTTTGTGTTAGGGGGAGGGGAGAGCAGACTGCAGTTCTTCTGCATTTGGCCCTGAATGTGTTTACTCTTTTGATTATGCTTTAAATCTTCTGACAACCAAGCAAATGTTTTTCGGGGGGGGGGGGGGGGGGGGGGGGGGGTATTTGTGCTGCTGTTACAGTGGAAAACAAAATAATGTTGTTTTTACCTTAAGGGAAATTGTACTGGTATTTATCTCAAACCTGAAGCAATTTAAACACTGCATTAAAGGGCAGCCTACGGAAATAATCGCACACATATATAAACATATATTCCGATGTGAGCCCTGTGAGATCACCGATTAGCTCACATCACTGAACTAAAATTGACTGGTCTATGCCACTGAGCTGTTTGCCTCTCACATATAACCGCTGGCTGGATGTTGGCGAGATGTTCGTTTTTAATGCCGCTTCTGGCGCTTCACACTAGTAATTTCCTTGCAGTGACTGATGTCAGCAGCTGGTACAGTGTTTGGGAAAACTGCACAATACTTGATATTTGTTTGCTGCGTTTTGTACGTTTTTGAGCAGTATTTTTTGTACGTTGCGTACAAGTTATGTTTACAAAAAAAAACAAAAAAACAGGCACTATTTCGAGGTTTGTTCTGTTACAGGCATACAGAGCTGAGTCTTGTCCGTGTTATATTGAATGTTTATTTATTTTGATTAAATATAATAAATGCAGCTAGGTACATTTTCTTGCTAAAGTTGCCTTAATGTGTCTTTTTTCTGCTCTCCGTTTCCACTCTGTATTTACTAAACGAGGGGGATGCACAAGTCCTTTTTATGGATTGCTAAGAACTACTAAATGCCACACAGTCAGCACCTGCAGCTGGCAGTTAAAGCTAGAAAATGAAGATCTGCGGAGGACATATGGTCAGGAGAGTGAGCAATAGTTATGGTTGCTGATCAGGAAGTACAATTAAGTCCAGTTAGAAAAACACTGCACAACTGTGACTTGTTTGCTATGGTTACCAGTAAGTACATCCCATGATTCAGTCATTTATAGGAGGACCTGAAATCACCCGCTAAACAACCATCACCCTCACATGGCCATGCTTAACAGTTAGTGTCCGGGTTTTTTTTTTGCTGATATGCTGTTTGGTTCTTGCCAAATCTGGTCCTCTGTATTATGGTCAACATCTCCCCTTTGGCACAAAAGCAAACGCAGCTTATCAACATTTATGGTCATGATTTGGATTTGTTTTGCAGCAGGTGATTTCAGGTGCTTCTATAAGCATGAAATATATCTGCAAAAAGTCCTGTGAAAAGTTTCTTTTTAACACAACTGTATATGCCAGTCTCTTGTACATTCAAACAGACTTTTTTGAGCAATTATTATTTAAAAATAATCAGCATATTTTTCAGACTTAATAATTACCTTAATGAAACTATCAGGACTACTAATAGATGTAGCTAAGTAAAACATTGTACCACACTGCTACTCGGCAGTGGGCTATTTATGATTATTTGGTTTTAATCAAATTTGCATTTTAATTACAATATTACGATGATTTTGTTGCCTTAGAGCCACAGGGAGCCAGTGGAAATATGCAACCAATCCATAGCTCCGGTGGTTCCCTGCGACTTTAACAAAAAAAAACTATCCCAGTACAAATATGGAAATGTTTTAAATGATTATAATTGCTGTAAATGATCTTTTATATTGTCGTTTATTAAAGAAAATACACTTAATGATGTACATAGAATAAGCAAATATCAAATTAAAAACAAAAGTCCTGATAAATTAAAGTCACTAAAGAAAATGGAGAATTTTACTGTACATCAACCGACAAGTTTGCTCTCACCATCTAACACTGATGGCTCACCGTGTGCCTTGTTTTCCCAAAAAGTGATTATTTTTCACCTATAATCTGTCAGACCTATCTCTCATTAATGTTATCAAGTCATTTTGTATTTGAAAGAACAAGTAAAAATGTGAAATCCCTTTTTAGCGAGAAAATTCCATTAAAAATGCTTCAAAAATCACCAGCAGCATAATTACAGATTCCAGTTTAGTGACGCCAATCAGTGGAAGTGAAGCAAAGTATACACCAACTAGCTCCTGTCAATTAAGGTAACCATGGCAATAGCACCAGTGTTAGGTGCATGGGTTTACATATATGTATGTTTTTTTGCATCAGACATACTTTTTAATACTCTAAAGAATGGTCTTTTAAACAGGGTACTTTATGGGGATTTACTCACTCGTGCAGTCAGCCTCAGCGGCCACCAAAGAAAGTTGACGACTTTCAGCTGCAGTTTCCTCCTGCTCATC
Organism: Rhamphochromis longiceps; assembly: GCF_057381845.1. Lineage (NCBI taxonomy): Eukaryota > Metazoa > Chordata > Actinopteri > Cichliformes > Cichlidae > Rhamphochromis > Rhamphochromis longiceps. Next base: position 51,569,723 of record NC_140563.1, read on the forward strand.
GGGGCAAACACATTTCTCATAAAATCAGGTCAGGTCTCAAAAGCCAGTTAGAAGGAAGCTGAAGTGTATAATCTTTCAAACAGAGATCAGAGGGAGCGTCTCACTGATCAAACCCACTTCATGCATACATTCAGACAATTTATAAAACAACATTTCTCTATCACAACCAAATCATAACTTCCTGTGATGGCAACAACAAAAATCAGATTTCACCTTGAACGTATCCCAATAACTTGTTTTATTAAATAATAGGACTTTAATAATCTATAAATAATGTATTAAATGTCCCATATTTTCATGCAGGTACATAAGTGATTTGTGTCTGTGCATTTAGAGGTGCAAGTTTGTTCTTCGGTTTATTCATTAACTAGCTCTGGGTTGTTGAGAGAAGAAGAAGAAGGAATAAACAGAGGCTTGTATAAACACAATAAACAATCCATAAATGATATTTTCACAATTCAAATAATTAAAAAGCCTAAATTAGATTTAACATGTTACTTAGCTCAGTCTGTTGCGGCCTCCGGGCAGGTTAGTTGCTCCCCCCATTTATGGTGCTTATCTTAAAGTAAGCTAACATTTTTATGAAATTATCTTAAAACAATTTAAGCAGTAGCATTCTTCTCAAAATTCTTGCAAAGTCTCTAAAGCATCAGACTATTCCTTTAATGTCATTGCTTACTAATAGACAGGTTTCTATAGTAAAAAAACAATATAGGCAACTTGAAATCATTTCAGTATGTTGTGTTCATAATACAGCACTTTAATGTGCGAATAAAATAAGACTCAAGTATAAATAAGTTCAACACTCAAATAAGTACGAAGTCAAAGAGTCAGAAAGACTCTTGCATTAGGCCAAAGCAACCACAATTGTATATTATGAAGCAAAAGTGTTTCACTTAGCGGTGCTGAAAGAAAAATGGCGCTCTCTAATTACTAATATAGTGTTAATCAACTAAATACTTTATGGCACAATATTGAATACATGGCACAGCCTGTTTAAAGGGTTGAACTAAGCTCTTGTAGTAGTAAATACTTCATCCAGTCTAAGAAATGCACTGCAGCAAACATATAAGTAACCACCATTATTTGTACATGATACTAATCTACACCACTAAAAATCTACTTCTATTCTTCAGCTGCAAAAATTAAGCTTTGAGAGTTTAAAGCATATATTTTTATTTGAGTCATGTAGTGTTGCAAGTTACGCTTGAGTTTATGCGAGTGGTGGTAAACAGAAAATGTGTATCCAGGGAAATTCAAAATATGATCACCTGATATTCTCAAAAAAAAAAAGCAAGGAAAGAGGATTAAATCCTGAACTTCAATGTCACAATTTTTCTAATAACGATACTTCAAACCAAACCACCAGAGTTCTGTAGCTTTCAGTGACAAATACATATTTCTGTGCTCATACTTGAATGAATGAATTGGATTCATTCTAACCAGGGCCGGCTCTTAAGCTCTGATGAAACTGACTGGCATTCCTTCAGTTAGCTCACTTCACTTCATAACAAGCATGTCCCTGACTGCTCATTTTTATTTTTATTCCTATTTTCACTTGTATTTTTATTTTTATTCCTATTTATTCTATTTATCCCCTTCGTATATTTTATTTATATTGTCTCTGTATTTATATATGTGTGTGTGTGTGTGTGTGTGTGTGTGTGTGTGTATATATATATATATATATATATATATATATATATATATATATATATATATATATATATATATATATATATATATAATATTCTGTAAATCTGTAACTTCTGTCGGTGCTGTGCTTTTTTGGAAATCGAATTTCCCAGAGGAACCCACCCGAGGGATTAATAAAGTTAATAAAGTTCTATCTAAAAAGAGCTCTCACAAATATCAACACACTATTTTTACAGAGTTTGTGGCAAGAGGATGAAAATGTCACTGATGACATCAGCTGTCACCTGACAAACATTAGGCACTCGTATAATACAGTGGCAGATTGCAGGTGCTGAAACTTTGTAGCACAAATTGTCCTCTTTCAGACTGGACCCGCATGGATGCAACGAGACCCCCACAGAAGCTGAAGCTGGGTTAATGAGTGTAGCAATAAAGGTTGGCAGGGTATCAGAGCTGGGTGTCCTCTCTGGTGTCCATGCTGGACTCGTGTCTCTCTTTCAGGCTGCTGCTGTGGACAGGGGGCTCTTCGGGGACGTGAGCCAGAGGGTCCGAACGAATCAAGTAGCTGGGTGGGAGAAAGAGAGCAGAAAGCAATGAAATGCTGATGTATCTCGCTCATTATTAAAACTGCTCCATACTCACTCAGCTCACTGAAGAATGAAAGGACCAGGACATCTTAAAGGCCTCATTGTATCATATCAACCCATTAGAGTGCTTTGCTCTAATGCTCTAGGAGTTACTGGTGGTTCCTAAGATACTTAAAAGTAAAATGGGAGGCAGATCCTTCAGCTTTCAGGCCCCTAATCTGTGGAACCAGCTTCCAGTTTGGATTCAGGAGACAGACACGCTCTCTAAATTTAAGATTATGATTAAAACTTTCCTTTTGATAATGCATATAGTTAGGGCTGAATCAGGTGACCCTGAAACCTCCCTTAGTCTCCCTTAGTTACGCTGCAACAGATCTAGAGTGCCGGGTGCTTCCCATGAGTGTTTCTTCACCACCTTTTTTCACTGTCTAAGTGTTTATACACCACTCAGTATCTAATAATTAGATATTATTCATCTCTCGCTCTCTTCCACAGCATGTCTTTTGTCATGCCCCCCTACACCTTAGCCTTAATTGGTCATGCCCTTCCCTGAGCCTGGTTCTGCCAGAGGTTTTTTCCTGTTAAAAGGGAATTTTTCCTTCCCACTGTCACCAAGTGCTTGCTCATAGGGGGTTGTCTGATTGTTGGAGTTTTTTCTCTATTATTGTAGCGTCTTTAATTTACAATTTAAAGGCAATTGAAGCAACTTACTGACATCACCTTTATTTACCCCTCTTTTATTTATATTCATAAGAGGTGTGCTTCTTGCCACCAGACAAAATTAAGTCCAGTACACTCAAAAAAATAACTCTTTGAATGAACATAAAAAATCATGGAAAGAATTTCCACGTAATTATATTGCTTTATTTTAGCATTAAGCAATTCTGTTAATCCAACTTAATGTACTTGAGTTGGACTAACTTGATTAATTAATGATGAATCAACTGTTTTACTACAGTTGAGTCCAACTTAATTTAATTGAGTTGATCCAACCAATGCAAATTACGTTAGTACAACAAAAATGCTTAATTGTGATAGAAAGCCATTTATTAATGTGGAAATCCTTTCCATGGTTATTTTACATTCATTTATAAAGTTATTTATTTTTGGAGTGTTCAACAAAGTGTAACAAAGTCTAGAGTCTTGTTAACATAAAATGTTAATGGATTTATAATAACTTGCACTCCTCTTATCTTTACCAGGGTTGCAGTGACACTGGGGCCTATCCCAGATGTGATAGGGTGGGAGTCAGAGTACTGGACAGGTCACCAGTCTATCGCAGAGAGACAGACAACCATTTGCACTCATGTTCACAGATATTTTAGAAACACCAATTAACCTAAACCTAATTTATGCATGACTTTAACTGTGGCAGGAAACCAGAGTACCCAGAAAGAACCCACTGCAAACTTGGCCAGATTGCAGATTTGAACCCAAGACCTTCTTGCTGCGAGGCAACAGTGCTAACCACTGTGCCACCGAGCTGTCAATATAGAGTTTAAAAAAATAGGGAAACTATGATTACAAGGCTTTATATAGAATTTTCTGTACGTTTTTGTCCTTTACAGGTTAAACCACAATAAATAGCTAATAGTGTGTGTATGGTTGTCTGTCTCTTCTAACCCCAGTGATTTTCCTGTGGTTTGAACTCTTGTCTGATCTTGTGAATTTTGTGAATCCAGGCAACTAACCACTCTTACTAGATTGTATCATGTCATCTCAACAAGAATAAATTAAGTTGCTGGATTTCATGCAGATCCTACATGATTTAATTACGTTCACCACAGAAACATGAAATTATTTTGTTCACATTGCAAGTTTGAATTTTGTAAACGTAACAACCACTCAATTTCATTTTTTTGAGTGTACTCTTTTCGATGTCTGCTCATTAATTGCAACATAATCTACTATTAAAACCAGCTAAGTCTTTATCTCTTTACAGCTTAGATGCCTAATAAACTGACAAAAATGTAAAGTTGTAGCATGTAAAATTAGTTAATATGCCATTTTTATGGATTTGCTCTACAAATTACATTCATTCATTAATAACATAAAAATATTGGCAATTCACTTTATTTTAATTATAGTGTGCACTAATATCTTACTGGCATTTTTTTTTCTTTTTCCCTCACCGTTGAATAATTTGATGTCATCAGACATGTAAATACATCGAAATACAACGATGTGGAGGAAGGGAAATACACAGCGCAGCAACATAAAGTAGTAAAACTTACACAACATCATTGAGCTCCAGCCTAGTGTCAGGAGATGGGTTAATAAGGACATAGGAGAGAGTATTTTGGTGATCGTTCTGTTCATCTGAAACACAAACATCACCACAGTCAAGCACAAAAGGCGATGCCATGATCAAACTGTATTTGCAGGATCATGAGTTGAATACCTTGTAGGTAACCCAGATTAACTCTGTTCATGACGTCACTGGCTGTCAGATTTGTCAGGTCATCTACAGGTACACAAACAGCAGTTAGATTAAAAACAATTAAATACCGAGCTGTCGGTTTTCTCGTGTCTATCATTACCATATCCAGATGTGGGGAGGCCCAGGTGCCTCATGCGGTTGCGGACCAGTTCTGACAGCTCTTCCCTCTCAGAGCGCCTGTAGAGGTTGAGGCGCTGCTGGGCAATGCGCTGGGCGTTTTCTTTGTTCGAATCCCGGCTCGCCCCCTGCCACCGCACACTTTTCTTACTCAGACGCCGAGCCCACTGCATGCTCTTCTTCCTCAACAGGGGGTGATCGGATGGGTCGTTGTTGCGAGACTCGTCCCCCTTATCCTTTGTGTCCTCGCAGTCATCAACGCTGACTGACACCTGCGACTAAGGTGGCGAGACAATAAGTTACATTTACACATCTTTAAAGAAGGGAGGCTGACCATAATTCATTGAGGTAAATCATTTTCTTCTGTTTTTAGTTTTTGCTCAAGCACCAAAATGAGATCTCAATGGAAATACATCACTGCATACATTCATTTGTTTTTTGTGTATTTAATAAATAAGTTCTTGGACTGGAGATTGATAGCCTGACATCTTGCTTAGATCTCACCTCAGAAGTGCAGAAAATGTGTGACTCAGTTCGATAGATCCCAATAGGAATTTCAGCACTAGAGGAGCAGAGCTTCTGGAACAGTCTCCCGTAAGTGCCAATCCACAGATCCTCCTCTTTCACTTTCATCTAGAACAGCACATGATAGCATATACTATTAGGGCATATGGGCTGCACTGTGCTTCTTTCTTTTCATTAATTCTGTTCTTCTGTCACACTCACAGCACACAGGTATCCTGATCCTGGGGTGGTATCCAGCCCCAGCAGCAGTCTTGCAATAAGGATCATGTAGTCCTTCACAAAAGACTAACAAAGAATAGCAGAAGATTACTTGTATCGCTTCATACATACACATACACATAGCCATGACAGCTATAAATGCAATAGAAAAAAAAAAAGGGAAACCTTTTAATCAGTCACTGAACACAAGAGGGCACTTGTGCTTTATGATGGTAACACTGCTCACCATCTTCAGGTGATGCTGTTTTTCTGCTGCTATGAGCCATCATTCAGACATTACTCATTTCTTTCACCTAGTGTTAAAAAAGAGTCACCTCAGACTACGCGTTTCGCTGCAAGTGTGTACCAACCTGGTAGAGCAGGGTGTCCAGCATGCTGATACTGAAGACTCTGCCCGCAGCGAAGGGTAGGCGAAACATGAAGGCCAAGTTGGAGCCTTTGTCACGCTCCTTCTGTGGGGGAGAGACAGGACACACATAAAGCAAAGCATCTGTAAAGGCCTACAGGGCAACTAACCGTAAGCTCCCTCATGCTGTTTTTACCTTTTCCAACTTAGAGAGAGAGTATGAGTAGCAGTCCTTCGCTCTGAACTGCATGAATCTCATGTTGGATGGGTGAGTAAGCTCTGTGATTATACTGAGACTGGGAAACAACCTTGAGTGGGAGAAAGTGATAGAAAAAAAAAGAGGAATTAGAAGCTCAGGCATCATTTCATAACAAACTGACTGCGGTTCATGAATAATATATGAACGACTGGAAAAAATGCTCACTTTACCTGAACATTGTCTGCACGTTGACAATAGTTTTGGCATCGGCCATGTAATCTTCCTCGGCGCTCATGGTGCTCTCTTTATCCACAACGACCAGGTTATCGGCGTAGATGATCCCACACTGGAGCAGGCTGTCCAGACTGAAATATACACACACAATAAAAAAGCAGAATATAACATAAAAAAGTAAATGTAATAAATATCAAAACTGAAAATGAAAGCAGAAAATTATGTGACATTCTCACTTGTCTATGGATCCAGCCATGTAGTAGACCATTGGGAAACAGCAGATGGCCTCCAAGAAGTGATTATCAGGCCTGAGGGAAGTATATATGGTGCATTTAGCTTCCATGAACCTTATTACATGAATATATAACAGATTTTAAAGAGATAAGTGTATCATTCAAACATAGAAAAGTTGTAGCCCAAGCTTCCTTTCTCTGAAAACATGTTGGCTTCCTCTTGTACTTTTTAAATATTTTGCTGTGTGTAGCCACACTTCTGATATTATGTAAATATAGTGTTACTAATGATGTTTATCTTTCTGTCTTATGTAAAGAGTGTTGAACTGCTGCACTGTTAAAAAGAGCTACACAAAAAGTGAATAGTATTTCTTGTAGACATGCCATTTCTTGTCATTTTGTTTAATGTGCAGCGATGAATTATAACAACATGAGATGGGCCAAATTTGAAATATTGAGCATTTGATCATTCAAATCTCAGCTGGCAAAATGAAATAGCCCTGACGTCTCCTCAAAAAAAGAAGACAAACATAAAATAAAGTCTATTAAAGTAGAAAGCATTAAGATTTTTGACTATAGTAGCTGCTATGCTCTTATAATATGTGCAACAGTGAGCACAAGTTCCCCAAAGCACTTAAATGGTAGCTTTAATTCCCTGTTAGTGGCTTCAGGCTGAGGGATGAGTCCACTCAGAGAGATTTAGCTGCTGACAGAACGTCACTGCATATGCATCTGCCCAGTCCTGCTGACTAGAGACCCAAGGCTGTCGTAAATGCGTGGGTGTTTGTATTTGTATGCGTGCGACACCAATAGGAAGAGAGAAAGAGAGAGCGCCGCATGAACGGAGAGTTATTGTTATCTGTCTGTTTCCATGAGAGTCCTGAGAGCTGGCATGTGGGGGCTGAAAGGGACACATCAGGGCTGTGGATGAAAGCCTGCGTAGTGCTCTCCAAAGAAATCATTTTCTCCATCTTTTCCTCCCCTTGTAGCAATCTAAATCATTCAGGTTCAAGGCAAAGCAAGTTACCATGGTGACCGTCTGGAGGTACAGAGAGCAGTGTTTTTATTTTCTTTGTCACTCAAAACACACCGTCACTGCAAGCGGTACAGCACTAACCTAACATCAGGGCTGACAATGGAGTCCCGCCTCCACAGCCGTGTCCTAAGTGCTCGGCTGACGCAGGCTTTTAACATACATAATGTTTCCCGGTGTGAAACGGTGAAGGATGGAGTGAAGGGAGAAGAAAGGGACAGTGTGCGTGTGGCAGGCGTGTGTGCGCGCCGCGAGGGCGAACTCACGGGTTATCCAACAGCAAGACAATAGGGTTGAGTTCTTTCCTGGGTCTGTAATAGGCTCTGAGAGGCACTATGAAGTTATAGAGACCGTTCCCTGCTGTTTCGGCTGAAACGATTATGAGCTTGTTTTTAAACCCGTACGCTTTGGCATCCTCGAAGCTGTTGTGCCTGCACCCCTGCAAAGACAGAAAAAACTCAGAAACATGGAGGTATTTCAGGATTGCTTTTATGAAGTGAAGGACAGAGAGAGGAGAGAGGGAGTGATTGAGGCAGTAAGTAATTTGAGTGACTAAGTTGAAGGAACATCGACTGCCCACCTGGTCCAGACGTAGGCAGCAAAACGGGGCTTTTTCAGCCAACAGATGGCAAAGGGTGGGCGAGCTCCCAATGTACGGAGAGTTAGGGGGATAACCTTTCACATACCTGGCAACGAATCCAAAAAGCATGAACGACACATTTCATAAACCATACAGGACTTTCCTTTCCTTTATTTTTTAATAAAAACACCCAAACTGGCCTCTGTTACTTGGAGAGAAAAAAGGAAATATGAAGGAGTATCTTTATTATATGTACAGCACATTAGCACGGGCCACTACAGAAATCTAACAGGTAAGAAACATTGTTTGTTTGTTTGAGGGTTGTTGTTTTTTTGCATAATATATAGGCGGATACTACAAAACAGTGAAGAAAATAGTTGTATTAAACATTAAGTTTGTCTTAATTTGCACATGGATGTATGCCTGGTATTCAGAATGCTGGCATATATTAAATGTGTATTTTATGTCACCATGGCTGAAGTTCATGTTGTTCTTGTTCAAGTTGAACAAGAACAACATGAACCCATGCCAGCATGCTAAAGTTCATGTTGTGAACTTAAACAAGAATGCAAACTTAAAGCAAAAATACAAGATTACAAAAAATTATGTTCTATCTGAGAAAAATTTAAGCCTAATAAATAACGAGTAATCATACTCGCTAATAATACTCCCTGCTGTTTTTTTTTAAATCAGTTTCTTTAGGTGTGGTTTCTGCTCGGTCTCCTTGTAAATAGGTTTAAGAATAGACTGTATATAATAGATGGAAGTCGCTACCATCTAAAACTGTGTCATATTTTACAAAACAAACATCAGTGACAGTGACTAAGACCATAATATTACAAAGTTGTTAACTGAAGTTATAAATAAAATGAGCAATGGGCTCGTAGACTTCAATACCTTTTAATTGTGAAGCCAGATATTTTGAACCTTGCTGTTCAGTAAAAACAACGTAGATTCAAAAAAGATACATAAACACTATGAACACAGAGGCTATGTCCATCTTTTAGATACAGTTAATGGCTTTAACGTGCATTTTCACAGCAAGAGAGTCCTGGTTTTGAATCCAGTTACCATCTGCCACCTTTTTGTGTGTGTTTTTATGTCCTCCCTGTCAGCTGGTAATTCTCAAAGATGTGAGAGTGAATGGCTGGCTCTCTGAGAACAACATGAACTTCAGCCATGGTGACATAAAATACACATTTAATACCTGCCAGCATTCTGAATACAAGGCATACATCCATGTGCAAATTAAGACAATCTTAATGTTTAATACAACTATGTTTGTCTGGCAGGGTGTGACCTGCCTTTCCCTCTATGAGAGCTGGTTTAGACTCCAGTCTTCCCACTACCCCGAACTGGACAAGAAGTTAAGAAAATAGACTGGTGGTATTAAACTGTGTGTGTTTACACGTGCACAGAAAACCAGAATCCTTACTCTGTAGATGAGTGGCCTTTTTCATCTGTGAAGACCGAGTCATCTTCTGATTGGTCACTTAGCAGGTCACATGGCAAGATTGAGGCAGAGTCTGCTAATTCCTGAACCGGAGCAATGCTCGGCCTACGACTTCCAGTTCCATTTACTGTAGGTGGGACCAGTTTACCTACTGGGGCATCAGGAGGGGTTGTATTCTGAAGATCCATGGCAACCGTACCTGTAAATACATCCATTCTGGTTCATATGAATCTCAGTCCTAAGTTTGATCGAACGTGATCAGTTTGTTTTCTTTCTCACCCATGCTGGCAATGATGCTGTGGACAGGAAGCTGTGAAGGCCCATCAAAGAGTCCCCCAGCAGGACCACCCTTCTTCTCCTCCTGGTTGAAGATGAAGGCTGAGTTTTCCTCCTTGGTGATGTTGATGTAGTAGCATGTGTCTGTAGAAGCCATGATGTGGCGCGGCCCAGGGTTTAACAGGATGCTCTTGTTGTCTTCCCTCTTTATACCAATCAGACAAACACCATACCTGGGGATCACATACCTGCCGTTAGACTAAAGCGCCTGAACGACCTGCTTGATGGAAGACTGAGGACAAAAGAAAAAGAGCAGTTCTACTCGTAAGTTTAAAGACTAGATTTTCAGATTGGATGAGCACAGAAACTTCAAATTAAAACTGAAAATTCAGTAGTAAGTCTTTTAATTGCTTAAAAGCTATTAAGAGCTTTAATAAGATTTGCAATCTTAAAGCATATTTGTTGGTGTTTCTGCTCATTCTTTCTCATCTAAACAGATATATCTTATCAGAGATGTCATCAAAGAGGTATAAGTTTGAGGTATTATTAGCTAATTATATTTTACAGCATGAAAAAAAGAAAAACTTTAATTTGCATCTTAATGAGAGCTCCAAGATTAATAATTAACCTCCATGCATATTAAATGTACTTGTTATTCCTATATCAAATAAATTTTCATTATAGCACTTTGCTAAAATTATACAAAACAGGTGTTAAGAAATACTGAGCTTTCCTTGATAACTGATACAATCCCACAAAAGATCTTCTGACTGATATTGTTTTGCAGCTAGTTCAGTTGCTAATATGATATGCCGTTCTCTCTTAGAACCCGATGAATAGTAGATTTTAGTTTGAACACAACACTAATACCACTCCCTGATGGCAGGACTCTTCCAGCAGGACAAAGCTGAAAACCCCCAAAGTGGAGCTTCTTACGTCCTATTTTGATGGAGCATCAGTATGATTCTTATGTCATGTCCAAACACAGCCACATGCTCCTTATCCAGGGGTTGAAGGAGGTTGGAACAATCCAGAATGGCATCTACAGTTAACGAGTTGTTACATCTGAGTGGTAGTTGCACAAAATACTGTCAAGCAACATCTGTTTTTACGAGCTGCATTGTGGTTCTCCTTTTAACTGATGCCACTGAGGGAGTTAAGTCAACAGATGACCCCGCCTGCATGTATCCTTTTTTTCATTTCATCCCTGCAATGCGCTCATGGTTCAGATAAGAAGTTGTGTTTGTGGTACTTGGTAAGTGGAGTAATTTTTTAAAAGTAGCACATAATTTCAAATTGAATGTTTCAGTCCATTTTACTAAAAAAGATAGTAAGAGCAGGTTAGACTGGGTAGTTTTTCAGTGATGTTGTTTAGTGTACAGTGATGAACTGTGTTAATTTAATTTAGTGTAATTTTACTTTATTTAGAAAGTGGGGCAATACACATTAATGAACATTTTAACAAATGTAAATATGAGAAGAGGAGTGGACAACAGAGGACAATACAGAGAACAATAATGGAAACACATCAATTATATTGCACAAACCCCAGTATTACACATGCCCTGACTGTCGGGTTATTGCACTGACCCATTACATTAATAGTTGTTTCCCTTTTTGTAATACACTAACTCTTTTTCACGTCTAATGTAAAGCATGATTAATTAAACATGATCACATGTTTGTGCGTCCCTCAGCCACCCTTTTAAGTGACTCTTAAAGATACAAAGACTTGTACTTTCCCTGACAGTGGAAGACTATTCCAGAAGCTCACTCCTTGATACGACAGAGCATTCTGTGAAAAGGTGGTCCGTCTAAATGCCCATTCACAATCACCTCTCACAGTGGCTCGAGTCAGTCGAGACCCGACAACACTGCTAGACTTTTGTTTAATAAGATCACTCATTGGTGGAGGTGCCAGACCATGTATAACTTTGTATATTAGACAGACAGGTGCTGAACTGGTGCAGGGCAGACTGTGGTATCTTTGGTCACTGCTAAATTAGGTTGTGTGTAGCATCAGAGACAGTGTAACAGAGAGACATGAGACACAATTCTAAATTGAAAATTATGGAACATTATTGGACGGAAAGAAGAAGCCCCTAAAGTCTTATGTGTGTGCAAAGCCAGCATAATTTTAGGCAGCCTTCATCAGATATAACTGAATATACTGGACATGAAGTTTTTAGGTCTCATTAACCTTTGAAATGAAATTAATTTAGATAAAGCTTCAAATTCATTCTAACTATTTAATCTTGAATAGTTTTTAAACTTTAAACTCTGCCCTATGCAGAACAGTTGTTTGATGGGTCTTAAAGCTGCTGATAGGTGGATTTAGATACCTTTGGACAGAGACAAGCTAACGGCTCTACTTATTTCCGGTTTTCAAGCCATGATTAGCTAACTGATTGATGCTAGTAGCTTTATTTGCAAAGGACGGATATAAGGATGATATGAACTTCCTTTTATAATTCTAGGCAAGACAGTATTTGGCACAGCTTTTTCTTCAAACAAGAGCAGAAGTGTTATTTAAACATGCATGAAATTAAAACCAGTGTTTTTGTAGTCTGCGGCACACAGAATATGACTTTCACCAGAAAAGCACTGCTGAAGCACTTAATGCTGTGTAACACTAAGCTAAACAGACAAGCAAACATTTTAATCTCTGAGGGAGATGCGTTTGCTTACAAAGCTACTCACTTCTTGTGAGCATGAAAGGAGGCATATGTGAAGCTTTTGCCATTGTACTCTCCAAAGAACTTGCTGTCACACACTTTGATGTGGTAGACCTCGTTGCCGGAGCAACATCCATACATCCTCTGCCATTGCTCCGGGGATTGCTGTCCTTCTCTGGAATCATTCAGAGGAAATACAGACGGATGGGTAAATTTAACACGTAAACCTATTCAGTCTATTCAGCATCAGTGATAATCATCAGTTGTGAAAGAAAAACTCTCTTCTTTGCTGCACACCTACCTCTAGACCCTTGGGGTCTCAAAAGTCTCCTGACGAAAGCAGGCAGCTTAATTTATCTGTGTCAGTCAGGCAGTTTTGTGCTAATATGCCCTTTGTAATGACTTCCGGTTATTACTGTAATTGTTCAAGTGCTTTGATGGAGTTTAATGGGCTGTGAGAGATGCTCAGAACAACCCCAAGGTGGTGGTTTACAGACTTGCTTCTTAGTAGTTATTAATATTTGCATAAGAAGACATGTAAATTGGATTTCTCACTCTAACTTTCATATTTCTGAGTAAAAGGAAAAATAACTTGCTCGTGACGATTGGTAACTCCTGATCCCCTTTTATTTCCCACTGCAGCGCCATGATGAGCTGCATGTCACTAAAACCTAGCGTTTCACACAAAACGCCCACACAAGCGAAGGAAACATGCAGAATGAAATACGGTACGTTCAGGTACATATTGTTACACTTGTGTGGAAAATGTCTGCAATTTTAAAAATTTAGAATAGAAAATACACAAGCTTTTTTTTTTCTGAAGGGTTGACAGGAACACAGCAAGCACTAACTAAAGCCTATTTATTCTTCATTAATGCTGTTTCCCTTGAGCACTGAAATCAGCTTTTAAGCGAGATCTGTTTGCATGCTGTGAAAAAATCTTTTTCCACTGGAGTGCTTTTCATACGGCGCTACAAAGGAAACACATGCTAAAAAAATCAATCTCGGTGGCGGCTGTTCTCTCTTTTGGTGCACTCTCTCCTACATCCTGCTGAGCTTCACAATGAGCTGGGACTTTTGTCTTTGGCTTGGCTTTCTCACCTCTCTGTGGCAGCTCCATGGGTCCTATTTATGCATCAGCAGACATGAAAATGTGAAGAAATTTGAACTTTGCAGTCTCACTAAGGAGTAATCAAACAGCCTGAGGAGGTTTTGTAGAAGAACTGACCGTCCACGGGAAGTGTGTACAAGGAGTGTAACCAAAGTGGAGGTGGCAGGACAAACACAGTTGAGAGCCAGCATGGCGTACTTGAACTCTTCCTCGCAAACAACATGATCTGAAAATGAAGAAAATAGTTGATCAGCAGAGCTGGCCGAGAACTACTCACAGTACTCTACAACTTGCACTAATGTTATAATGGGGTGATTATATTATGTGTCACTGTACAAAGTTGTATCAGCCCCATCATCACTGCAAAGGCAAGTATATGATAAGGCTTAGCCAAGGTCATGTGTGCATTTACTTGTGTGCACAATCAGAGCTGTCTTACAGATTTGTATTTGTTAACAAATACACTTAACTCCCCAAATTCTTGCTAAATCACAATCTCATTAATTTTTACAGTACATGCTGGTGTTATGGGGAGTTACACATTTATGCCGAGCTAAGCTAATCAACTCTTGGCTTTCGCCTGACATTTAAACCTGAAATAGCTAACTGTATGGGCAGTTGTTAGGTGTAAAAGAACAAACTGGAAGGTTTATAAATGTCTGATTACCACAGACTGAACAAAAGCTACTGGTAAATAGACTCACTGGCCATTTCATTATGTACACCTAGCTAGTACTCGGTTGGACCTCTTTTTTCTGAAGTACTCAGAACACCCATCTGGCACCAGCAACCATGTCATGTTCAAAGTCACTTAAATCAGCTTTCTTCTCCATTCTGATGCTTACTTTGCTTTAACCAAACATGCCCCCTGAGCCAGGGCGACCGTGGCTCAGGGGGTTGGGAATCGCATCGCCAACCGGAAGGTTGCCGGTTCGATCCCTGGGCTCTCTGTCCTGGTCGTTGTGTCCTTGGGCAAGACACTTTACCCTACTTGCCTACTGGTGTTGGCCAGAGGGGCCGATGGCGCGATATGGCAGCCTCGCTTCTGTCAGTCTGCCCCAGGGCAGCTGTGGCTACAACTGTAGCTTGCCTCCACCAGTGTATGAATGTGAGAGTGAATGAATAGTGGTATTGTAAAGTGCTTTGGGTGCCTTGAAAAGCGCTATATAAATCCAATCCATTATTATTATTATTATTATCCACTAAGTTGCTGCCATGTGATTGATTAGCTGCTTGTGCTAACGAGATGTTGAACAGGTATACCAAATAAAGTGACCAATGAGTGTATATGAAGGGAAAGAAGTGGGCTGTAAAATAATTCCCCATTTGCTTTTTTTATGGGCAAAAAAATAATTTCTGTTGTTTTGTCTGAGCACACCACCACAGTGCATTTTAAACCACACAATCAAGCTTTGATTTAAAGTTCAGACTTTAATTCAAGGGGTGAATAAAAGGGTTTAATAAAAGTGTTGCACTAGCTGTTTAGGAATTACAGCCATTTTATATATATAGTTCCTATTTAGCCAGATGTCCAAAGGTCATTGGACTGATAAACAGTTTCATGGTCAGGTGAGGCCTCTCCCCTCATTATTCCATATCAAATAAAGCGGATAAAAACTCTCAGCTTCAGTCGACCTTAACTGTTTACATTTAAATCCACCATGATGATGTACAGAGGCAAAATTACAAAACAACTGTGTCATTGTCCAAAAAGTTACTGACTTGACTGAACATGTATTTGCGTGATTGCTTCATTATTTCATTTAGAAACTCTCACCTGCAAATTTAACATGGAACTTATTTTCAGGTTTGAGTATCTGGACATATAGGGGACAATTTGGAGCAAAGTCTTTCACTGCCCAAGCTCTCAGGATGGTCTGATGGTCCTGAGGGGGGAAACAACAAAAATTATGCAGCTGTCTCTGTGACAGACAGCATTAATTTCTGAAAACTCATAAATCAGAATTACAGCACAGTTCATAATTTGTCATTTGTTATTTTTTGTCTTACTGCAGCCATGCGATCCACCTCGTTACGGCTGCTCAATATGAAACAAGCCTCTGCATCATCCATTCTGCAGAATTGTGACAAAATTGACAAATTATTAAATGTCATGTTACACAAAAAAACAAAACAGCGGCAGAGAAAATACAACCCACAAAAGACAAAGCTGAAATGATAATAGTGAGGCGAGACAACAACAATCTTTGATTGAATTTTCAGATTAGCATTGCTCGCTTGCAGGCAGACAAAACAAGCTGAAATAATATATACTGTATACTGAAGGTGCTGAGAATATGGAACTGATTTTGCATATGATTAACAGAGCCAAGAGAGTGCAGAATGCAAAACAAAGTGTGGGAGGATTTGAAACAGTGCCAGATGCAGAATATAAGCTCTACACGCCCAGTCCTCGACTTCTAATTGCTCTGTCAGAAACCTGCCAAATGTATCCAGTGAATTTACACAATCCATTACATCAATGTAATTTTGATTTGAATAAAGTTAGGACATGCCGTATGGTACAGCTGTACAGTCAGCACAGGACTGAGAAGTGCCAGGGTGTGTTTATGTTTACAGTTATTAATTATTATTATTAATTATTAATAAAATGTTTTCAAAGATGGCAGCTATAGTGGGGGATCCCCTGAATTTGCTCTCTAATTCTTATGTTTCTTTACTTTTAATGGAGGAAAAAACATTACATAAAAGTTGCAGATTGATATGCATAATTTTAACTGAAATAAATAATTGAACCTATTCAACCTGTCTATAAAATCAGTTTTATCCATTCCCACTTCTCCACCACCACGCAAAACCAAATAGCTGCCGAAGAAGATCAAGCATAAGACTGTAGAACTGCACAAGGCTAGAATGGACTACAAGACGACAACAAGGTTGGTGAGAAGGTAACAACTGTTGATGTGATTTAGAAATGGAAAAAAATATATATATAACTTCTCCTCCTCCCCTCACAATAACAGGAGACCTGTTTTCCTTCCCTCATCCCCAACTGGTCGCGGCAGATGGCCCCGCCCCTCCTTCCAACTGTCAGCAAAGCGCTTGCTCATAGGGGATTATATGATTGTTAGGGTTTTCTCTGTTTTCCTGGTATTATTGCGGAGTCTTTAACTTATAATATAAAGTACCTTGAGGCAACTGTTGTTTAATTTGGCGCTATATAAATAAAACTGAACTGAAGTCACCACTGGTAACACACTATGCTGTGATAAACTGAAATCTTGCAGTGCCTGCAAGGTCCCCCTGCCAAAGAAGGCACACGTACAGACCTGTCTTAAGTTTGCCAGTGAACATCTAAATGATCCAGAGAGAGCGCTGTGGTCACATGAAACCAAAATCAAGCTCTTCAGCATCAACTCGGACTTTGAAGAAAGATTAATACTAAGTATGACCCAAAGTCATCCTCACAGTCAAGCACAGAGTTGGAAAAATAATTTGGGGCTGTTTTTCCATGACCTTGACCCAAAACATACTGCCAAGGTAACAGAGGCGTGGCTAAAGAAGAAGCACATTAAGTTCATATAGTGGCCTAGCCAGTCTCCAGACTTCAATCCTATAGAAAATCTGTGGAGGCAGCTGAAGCTTTGAGTTGCCAAGCAGCAGCCAACAAACATAAAGGAGAGAGTTTCTGGAAGGAGGAGCGGAACAAAATCCCTCCTGTCTGCAACTACAAGAAACATCTTGCTGTCGCTGTTGCAAACAAGGGTACCAAGTACTAAGTTATGTTTTGCTTGAGGATCGAATACTTATTTCACTCAATCATATGCAAATCAGTTTCTAACTTCTGTGTAATGTATTTTTTCTGGATTTTGTTTGATATTCTCTCTATTAAAATTCAAATGAAACTACCATAAAAATCAAAGACTTTTTTTGAGGTAAGCAAACTTACAAATTAAGCAAAGCACCAGATAATTATTCCTTTATATCCTTTACTTTACAGGGAGTGCAGAATTATTAGGCAAATGAGTATTTTGTCCACATCATCCTCTTCATGCATGTTGTCTTACTCCAAGCTGTATAGGCTCGAAAGCCTACTACCAATTAAGCATATTAGGTGATGTGCATCTCTGTAATGAGAAGGGGTGTGGTCTAATGACATCAACACCCTATATCAGGTGTGCATAATTATTAGGCAACGTCCTTTCCTTTGGCAAAATGGGTCAAAAGAAGGACTTGACGGGCTCAGAAAAGTCAAAAATAGTGAGATATCTTGCAGAGGGATGCAGCAGTCTCAAAATTGCAAAGCTTCTGAAGCGTGATCATCGAACAATCAAGCGTTTCATTCAAAATAGTCGACAGGGTCGCAAGAAGCGTGTGGAAAAACCAAGGCGCAAAATAACTGCCCATGAACTGAGAAAAGTCAAGCGTGCAGCTGCCAAGATGCCACTTGCCACCAGTTTGGCCATATTTCAGAGCTGCAACATCACTGGAGTGCCCAAAAGCACAAGGTGTGCAATACTCAGAGACATGGCCAACGTAAGAAAGGCTGAAAGACGACCACCACTGAACAAGACGCACAAGCTGAAACGTCAAGACTGGGCCAAGAAATATCTCAAGACTGGTTTTTCTAAGGTTTTATGGACTGATGAAATGAGAGTGAGTCTTGATGGGCCAGATGGATGGGCCCGTGGCTGGATTGGTAAAGGGCAGAGAGCTCCAGTCCGACTCAGACGCCAGCAAGGTGGAGGTGGAGTACTGGTTTGGGCTGGTATCATCAAAGATGAGCTTGTGGGGCCTTTTCGGGTTGAGGATGGAGTCAAGCTCAACTCCCAGTCCTACTGCCAGTTTCTGGAAGACACCTTCTTCAAGCAGTGGTACAGGAAGAAGTCTGCATCCTTCAAGAAAAACATGATTTTCATGCAGGACAATGCTCCATCACACGCGTCCAAGTACTCCACAGCGTGGCTGGCAAGAAAGGGTATAAAAGAAGAAAAAATAATGACATGGCCTCCTTGTTCACCTGATCTGAACCCCATTGAGAACCTGTGGTCCATCATCAAATGTGAGATTTACAAGGAGGGAAAACAGTACACCTCTCTGAACAGTGTCTGGGAGGCTGTGGTTGCTGCTGCACGCAATGTTGATGGTGAACAGATCAAAACACTGACAGAATCCATGGATGGCAGGCTTTTGAGTGTCCTTGCAAAGAAAGGTGGCTATATTGGTCGCTGATTTGTTTTTGTTTTGTTTTTGAATGTCAGAAATGTATATTTGTGAATGTGGAGATGTTATATTGGTTTCACTGGTAAAAATAAATGATTGAAATGGGTATATATTTGTTTTTTGTTAAGTTGCCTAATAATTATGCACAGTAATAGTCACCTGCACACACAGATATCCCCCTAAAATAGCTAAAACTAAAAACAAACTAAAAACTACTTCCAAAAACATTCAGCTTTGATATTAATGAGATTTTTGGGTTCATTGAGAACATGGTTGTTGTTCAATAATAAAATTATTCCTCAAAAATACAACTTGCCTAATAATTCTGCACTCCCTGTATATCTGGGCTGTTCCTGGTGTGGTTCTGTCTATTGAACACCTTCATCTTTATCACCTTTGTCACAACTTCACTGAAAGAATCCCTGTGAAGTTTTTCAAACAGCCGTACATAAATCAAGACTGTATACGATTACCACAAATATGCAAACTAACTGTAATGCGCTGTACAAAATTCCTGGATTTATCGCTTAAACTTGGCTGCAGCTCTGCATACTGGATATTTGTCAAATTGGACTTGTATGAGAGGTACGACATAAATAAAATTCAACTGAGTCATAGATGTCATTATGGCTACAAAAATAAACCTGACTTGACATACAGATTGACAACAAGTTTTTATGCCTTTCATCATTGTTACAATGTTCCATAGTCTCCCTCATGAATCTTTCACAACTCCAAAGTATCAGAAGAATGTGAGACAGATTATGTTGCCTTTCTTCAGAAGAGCAGTCCCTCTATCGGTTCACTTTCAAAAGGAATGAGTATAGCTTGAATGAATAATTACAGTGTTGTCTGAGTATGAGGCCAAACAATAGCTCTGACAAGCCTATTTACTAAGAAAAGAAGAAGAGAATATCAGGGTAATATTAAGGATTGGTAGGACAATAGTCTTTTAAGTCCTACTGACAGTTTGCAAGAATTATCAGTACCTTTCCCAGAATGTGAAATATGAACTTTTGGGAGCCACTGTAGATGATTTAATTGGAAACAAATGAGGTGCAGATGTCAGATGATAAAAGGAATCCATAAAACTGTCTTTATGAATATGACACCAGTACATTATTATATTTTTAACATAACCAATCAACAGGAAACCAAGAAAGACAAACAAACTGAAAAAAACAGCACACAGAGCTATTTGACTGAGAAAAAAGGGGAAAAAGACAATTTCAACAAAGGTCAGTCTTGAAACCATTTCATTTTTCAACTTTCTCTTTCAATATCTATGTTATTCTTTGTAATGGGAAGTTTGACATTTATCTTAACATCTTAACTACGCATTTGATCCAAGCTGTATTTCCATTTGTTCATTTTCATTCTAGTAGCATTCTTTTGAAGTCAAGCACAAATACTTTGGGGCCCAATTGAATTTATTTAGAAATAAAATTCTCACATCACTCTGACCTCTTCTCAAAATGTTTTCTCCCTTGCCAAACACAGTGAAGCAAACACAATAAAACAGTATTTTATTATGACTATGTTTACACTTACACTTAACCACTTATAGTGGGTTTCTAAGGACTGCATTAACTAATAATATGGGCTTCAACAGCTCAACTCCCATCCTCTCCCCTCCCAATATTCATTCTGTGCTTTAATACTATTCTGCGAACTCAGTAAAGATTACACAATGATTGTAAAATTTTATATAATAAAGCAATTTTTAGTCTCCCACAAAATGAGCACCAACATGGCGCATTTCAGTAAATGATGGACAGTGTTCCAAACTTTTACCACGTCCCTAATCAATGTTATTGACTGCAATTTTCCTTCATTTCATTGATGTTTGTTGGCATTTGTGTCAGAAGCAGCTGTGTAGCAGGCAGAAGATGGATGCAAAAAGCAGGACTTGGAAGACAATGGGTAAACTTAAAAGCGGCTAAAATGCTAAACTTACACCAAGTACAAAATAATGCAAGTTAAAAACAAGAAAACCAAAACTTCTAGTATTCAAGGGAAATATAGAACTAGGAAAAATACAACAAAGGACAAAAAGGAGACTGAGGCTTTATATACAAACACAGGATAACATGGAAACAGGCAACAGGTGGGAAAACAGCTGAAACTAATTACAGATAATGAAAGAGGGGAAGCAGAATTGAATACAAAACACAAGAGACAAGAGGTTCCCAAAATAAAAGACCAGGACTAAGGAGACAATAAACTAACAGTGTGGGGAAAACAAGAGGGACATGAAACCATAACACCAAAAGAAAGTGCACCAGGCGTAAGGAAATAATAAACAAGATTGTAGATTTGTCTGGAGATCTTGGTCCTGTTGCACGACCCAGTTTGAGCCCAAGTTTTAGCTGTTGGACAGATGGCCTCACATTTGGTCTCATCTGTGCAAAGGGCATTGTTTCAGAAGTCGTGTGGTTCAGATGCAACTTGGCAAACCCGCTGTGCTATGCTGTGCTGTTATGTCGCTTTCTCCCTTCCAAACAAGCCAGACTTGTTCAGTCTTTTTCTCATTGTACTGTCATAAACCTTTACATTTAACATACTAGCTGAAGCCTGTAAAGTCTGAGATGTAGCTCTGGGGTCCAGTTTCTCTGAGAATTGCACAGTGTGACTCCTGAGGCTGTTGCATTGTTTTAATTGTGTTAAGATTAGCAAACTGACAAAATTTTGTAGAGGTGTTCTAACTTGCTGATGATCAGTTAATCAAGTACATTTGATTAGCAGGGCTAAGTGTTACTTACCCTCTTAATTCCTATTGGAAGCGGGAAGGGTGTGATTAGTTTCTAACAGGACTGCAAACAGTCCTGTGAAGAGTCTCTTTTTTTCACAGGATTATATATTGGAAAAAGTCACAGTTAAAGTATAATCTAGTTATAGGAACTGTAACTTACTTGGCTCTAAGCAGATCCTGATCTTTGAGGACAGACCCTTGCAGATAGATGACTCTTTGAGACCACAGAGGGATCTGCAGCACCCTTCGCACCTGGAGGTCCATTTCAGTTGGGCACAGGATCACCACATAGTAATCCTTGAAGATTATGTAAGAACCACATCAGTATCTCAAAAGAGGAATTTCTATGTAAATGGAGACACACCATGTCAGTCATTATCACTTGTAAGTAAACCTCGAGCACGTGTATGTAACGGTCGTTACCTGCAGTCGTGGATGAGCGTAGAATTCATTGAGAAAGTCCATGAGCAGGTCTATTTTGAGTGCGCTGACACACAGCACAACATGTTTCTCTGTCTGTGCTCTGTGGCGGCTGTAATTCCCCCCAGACTTCTGTCTCTCCATCCACAGGTAGATCAGCTCTTCAAACTGACAAGCAGCACGCGATGCAGAGGTCACACGAGGAAATGTAAACGGATCCAAAGATTATTTCAGTATCTTTGTACCTGAAGAGGCAGCACCACCAGGGCCACGCAGATCATGATGACTACCAGTAACTGGGAAGGCCATATGCGGGGAGTCACATCTCCGAAGCCCACAGTGGAGAAGGTGACAATGCAGAAGTAGAACGAAGTGAAGAGGGAGAGATTTTTGCCTGCTCGTTCCAGGTGCTGAATCCCACACGTGCTGTATACAAACAAATACGAAGTCAGCATATACAGCTACAGCATGTAGGTTGGTTATGAACCTGGACATAGAGGCCACAAGGAATAGATAAATAAATATGCTGTATTAACAACTAAAAGGTTTGTTTAAATATTAATAAAAAATAAACATTAAGCTTTTGTTTGTCATTTTGACTTCATAACTGATATTTTAATTCATTTTGAGCATTTCTCAGCTAGCAAAAATGGTTTGGATCACTCTTCACCGTTACAATTATACTTTAACCAGTAGTATAGAGTAGAAGAAATCAAAGCACAAAGCTGGTGGATGCTTTTCAAAGTTTTCACTGTAAATTCTCTTCTTTTAAAGCTGTTGCATCAACCTCCACTGTATAATCTGAAAATGTCTAAGTTCCTGTACGGCTATATCACTGAAATGTGATCTCATACGCTTGTTTTGCACTCGGCTGCGGCAACGGTGTCACATTTACCAGGTCACAAAAAGCAAGAGTATACAGCAAGCTGAAATAACACAAAAACACGGTGGATGCCAGGAGATGTGACGTCAGCTGTCTCACTGTGATGGCATCAGCCACACATGGATAAATCAGTGGATTTGTTTACTTTATTAGTTTGTTTTGCAGTTTTCTTCATTAATATAATTATGATTATGATCTCAATTGCTAGTTTTGAATCATCTGTATAACATGATTTTCATATTTTTAATTTTATGGCCCCATTCAGAGTTAAATAAAGCAGGGTATATTTTGGAGTCCGCCTGCCTTGTGATTGGCAGGTCGCTACCATATGAGCGCACAGAGTCACTCGATTTCTCAGTCAGAGCCAACCATTGCTTGTCACCTCTGGTTTCCAAAAACCAAGACGCTGATGGTGAAAATGCTCAGCTCCAGGCTTCAAAACAACAGTTTATAAACAGCTCACATAATCATGGTTACATCTGTGTTTTACGTACTGTCTATGAGTTTAACTACCCTGCAGTGAACTAAACAGCACTGTCAAAGTTATGCTCCCATAATATTTGGAATTATCTGGATCACCATTTTTAGTATCGCTTAGTAATTATTAAAAATATAAATAAAAATCTGCACAGTTCTTTCACATTTTAGCAAACACAGACAGAAGCACAATATGTCACCACTCTGAACAGAATGGTTTTACAGTCCCTGCAGAGGCAGGCTCACCCAGTGAAGACGAGGCAGAGCAGGGTGCAGATCAGAATGAGGACCTGGTTAAACATGGCCGAGTTGGTCCTCTGGATCGCTCGATGGACATCGTTCTACCATAAACAACATACAGCAGTTATAGTTAAAAACCTATTCATTTTCTTCTGCTTATCAAATTCAGAGTTATAGGGGGAGGCTGAAGCCTATCACAGCTGTCACAGGACGAGGGTACACTGTTGTAGGGTTAATACACAGAGACAGATAATAGGTCACATCTAGAGTCAATTTAGGATCTCTAATTAATCCAACCCCATGCATGTTTTTTGGATTGTGGGAGGAAGCTGGAATACCTGGAGCAAACCCAAGCAGACACAGTGAAGGCATGCAATAGGACCAGTCTGGATTTGAACTAAGCTCCTGCCTGTTGTGAGGTGACAGTGAGTACTACCACTGGACCACTGTGTTTCCCAAGGATACAAATGCTTATAATCAGTGACACTGCGTCTACCCCTGTTCCATTTAATTGTGAATTCGTTTAGCGGTTGCAGATGCTTCTACTCTTGTATGCTCCCCACTGCAGTCTGCAGAGCAACATGATAAAATGCACACAGCACTGAAAATAATCCCTAATGAGCTCCCTCCTGTGTGCAGCACAAACAGAGCAGAACCAAAGAAGGATTTTTTGTTGTTACAGTGTGGATGTCGGGGAGTACGAAGGCCTTTATAAATCAGTGCAGTTAAAATGTCTGAAGTAAATCAATAAGCTGTTGAAAACTGGTCATTAATAGACAAAATTCAGTTAACTGCTTTGACTTACGATCATATTCTCCAAAGCACATTTGGCCAACCAGCAGTTGAGAAACACAGGAATGAAAATGTTCCTTATCGAGGGCCAGAAAATCTGAGGAGAGGTAGAAAACACTTCATTTCAGAGTTTTCTCAAACAATAAAAATCTCACAGCAGTGGGTCATATGTCTGCAGCTTAAACGTGCTACCTGTGAAAATTAAAACTTTTAAGTATTATTGTGTAACGTTTTTATACCCAGAATCATTAAAGAGGAATACTCTGCACTGTCTTAGTCAGCTATGATGTTTGTAGTTCTATCTTCTCTGTCCATGTAGCTCAATCTGCACAAAATGTCAGTGTTACCTCTCTAGTACTTGTTGTAGTTGAGCATTTTCATATAAGAGCTAATCAAAGCAAGCATGCAGCATTAATTACAGCAAGGGCAATGATTTGAATGTTGATGACCCTCTTGTGACAGGCAGATGCACACTTGTCCTGCACATTGATGTAGTTTGGCACCAACAAACTAGTCCTTAATGAAACTTGTTTTATCTTTTAGAGTAGCAAGGCCAAGACTTCTTTAAAGAGACAATTCTGCTGAGCTTGAAATGATTATTTTTTTCTGGCCATCTGGCCACCACAAATCAAGGTGCCATCCATTAGAAAGTACACCCTCTTTAGATTCTATCTATCTTAATATAATCAAAAAACATTATCTTAAGAACAGATAAATACATTTGGAGTAACAACAACATGACAGTAAACCTAAGCAGAAGAGTGTGTAAAAAAATCCAGTACACCCTACCAATCGGACCTAAGAGGTTAAGTAGCAGCCAGGTGCTGATTAAGAGACCATCATTATGCGTGAGTACACCTAATGAGGGTATTACAGGAGCAGAAGTTTTTGCAGTTTGCTGGTCCAGAGCATTCAGTGTGCTTTAACACAATACGGAAGACGAAAGAACTCAGCAACTGATGAGAAGCAACTGCTGCTGCTCATCAATCTGGGAGGGAGTATTACGTCCATCATTTATACAATGCATACAATCCTTCATACAATGAGAATGATTCTTCAAAAGTGGAAAACATTCAAGATAGTAACCAATCTTCCCAGAGGTGGACATAGCATAACACCTTATACCAACTATCAAATTGTCACAGTAGAGGGGTGACGATTTGTTTATTTTGCAGCAACAGGTGCTGGGGACCTTGCAGTCTTAGAATCAACCACAAACTCCTCTGTATAGCAATAATTCCAGAGGCCACATGTTTAATGAGCTCAAGTAAAGCATCAAATCTATAACAAAGTTAAAAGGGAGTTTTTCCTTTCCACTTTTGCCAAAGTGCTTGCTCATAGGGGTCATATGATTGTTGGCTTTTTCTCTGTATGTATTATTGTAGGATCTACCTTACAATATAAAGCGCCTTGAGGCGACTGTTGTGTGATTTGGTGTTGTATAAATATATGGAATTGAACTGAATTGAATTAAAAGAGCTGTGCATAAATAAACTGCAAAACTCAGTGAACTGAAGCAATGTTGCAGAAGAGAGTGGGCTAAAATTCCTCCACATCAATGTGAGAGAGTGATATAATCATATAGAAAATGGTTGCTAACTATTAAAGTTATTGCTGCTAAAAGTGATTCCACAAGCTTCTGAATCATAGGATGTGCTTAATTTTTCATGGAGTGCTTCTGCATAATAAAGCACATTTCAGGGTTGTCATGGTAAAACTTTTACCGTAATGATGAAGGGAACTGTGTTGATCATCTCTAGAAGAAAGGACACCTGGAATATCTGCTCCCAAATGTTCCCCTAAAAGTAAAAACAGGCACAGACTTTTAACACTTTCATCTGTAAGCACACAAAAGACAGTGAGTCACTGCAGAGATTCATTGTTGTCTGTCACCCTGCAAAACCACTTATTCCTTCACCTCAGCCATATCCTGCAATTACTGTCTGTCTTTAATGTAGCCTTGACAAATGACTTGGTCTAATTGCACCACTTATGGATTGTCAATCTAGCACATTGTAAGTGATTAATTGTACAGAATGCATTAATCATGTTTGAAGCCAGAGTGCTTTTTTTAGCACACTCTGTCTTACCTTGTAACTCAGATACATTAGTAACATAGTCTCCAGGAAACTAATGATGGCCACAATCACCTGTGCAAAAACAGGATATAAGACATACTTAATTATTTACAACAGCGTTGTCACAAATAATCTTCTAAGAATGACGCTCACCATGTTTTCACATGACGATCAGACATTTATGGTTTGCATTAGACAGTCAAATATTTGGTCAACAGCACAATTGAAAGCAGAGATGGGATCACTCCAGTTGCAACACCTGTCAATATGTTGATGTTCTGACACACGACCCATGTAGTCACTGCTACACTGTTACCTGATCGTGTGAGTACACATGGGTCGGAGAACCCCCGTCTTTAAAAATCGGCCATCATTTTCAACTACACACCTGTAAAGTATCTTGAATCTTGCACGGTTGTGACGCTATGCTGTTGAAATCTGTCCACAGACAGACAGACAGACAGACAGATATACAGAGAGACAGACAGACAGACAGATAAAGACCTGCCCGAGAACTCAAAATGGCTTTGTGGTAGTTCCACTTACAGAAGATGTTTCCAGGACAATTTGTCACAATGACACACACATGCACGCACACAGACACTCACAAGGTACAAACTGTACCAGCTGTGCCAATGAGGCCGGCAAACACACACACAAGTTTATGCAACTCAGTGAAAGTCATTGAAAGTTTTGCTTTATGTGCTCTTTCTTCTCTTGTGACTCACTTGAATGGCCCAGACAGGAAGCTTCCTATCCACCCAGAAGATCAACTCCCTGACAGAGAGAGCACACAACAGTGACAATTGTACTACATTTAACAACAAATTCCCTCCAAATCAAAGAAAAATTGTACATGATTGGTGTCTATACCATCAGTGACAACGTGAGATAAACAGAAGACCAAGCTGGCAGGGATCTCTTTACATAAATGTTGATAAAAAGGGAAAATCCGATAATGAAAACACTGATGGCCTGCCAGAATAACTAATAAGGTGAATGGAAGAAATGAGGTATCAGACCAAACAAAGAGCTGAAAGAAATCACACCTTTTGCTGCTTACCAGTTAATTTCTCTGTCCTGCACTGAACCGTTCCACTGACAGTCGACACTGTGGAGTAGTGATGATGGTAAGGGAGGAAGGCAGCAAAATAGCAGGAAGTGAAACATGAACATGGGAGGATTTCTGCAGCTGAACTAGATCGTAGACACGTCAGTTTATTAAAGCAAAGTATGAGTTCCTAAATCTTCATACTGAATTAAAATAGAATGCTAGATCTTTTCACACTTTTTAAAAATTTTAAAAACTTAAATATGAAACATACATTTATTTATTAATGATCATTTGATTTGTGTAAAAATTAAAGCACACAACAAGCCAATTAATCAAGTTAACCACCCAAAGGAGCTGGCCAGCTCCTCATAGATAACTGTATGGAAAAGAGAAAAGGCTTCCTGTTCTGTCCTATAAGCAAATCTTTGCTTTATCTATTGGTCCTATAAGACATATCTTCAGTCATCAAAGTTGAACCTTTGTTATATTTCTCATATAACAAAACGCTTTTATACTCACACCTACAGCCAATTTAGAATCACTGGAATTAGTATTAAACTGAAATGCCTGATGTTTGGACTGTGGGAGTAAGCCAAACTAATTCTGGGAGAAACCATGCAAGCACAAAGGGAACATGCAAAATCCACACAGAAAGGCCCCACACTGCTGGTGGAGTCAAGCCCAGGAGCTTCTTGTTCTGAGGTGACTATCTGTGGAATCAAACTCTGATTACCAGTTATTCATGGTCACAACAGCAGATAGATAAAGCACAGCAAAAAGTTGATGGGGCAGACACTGGAATGAGACATTACCTCTACAGATCACTACTGACTGGCCTAAAGTTATCTAGAGTCACTGAGAGGCGACTCTAGATGAACAGATGCAAACTGGGAGGTCTGCACTCGTTTGCGTGTAGCAGCTCTAGAATTGGCAGTTTTACACATAATATTTATTCAATTCATAATAATTTGGTTTTTAAAAAATGAGAAAGGGACCACTTTCATGAGTAAATCATAGTATGTGACATTTAGGTCTTATGATGCGTACAATAGATACAGTATCCTATATATAGTATCGCACATGAGCATGCTGTGTCATCTAAATGACACCAAAGGAGGCTGCTGTTGCTGTGATTACGCAGACTCCAGGGCTTCTAAATAGATATTATGATCCCGACCTGTGGAACAGTCCTCCTACATATAATATGCAGAGCAACCTTAACCAGTAACCTTATATTCAGTACTCAGTACTCGGCATTTTATTTGCAGTTTAGCTTCTTTTTTCACCTTTTTTTGTTGCTTTCCTTTAAAGAATTAATCAACTGCAATGGATGAATAACAAATCTTAACATTATAATTGTTTTTTTCATTTTTTGAGAGTGTTGTGATAACATTGC
Source organism: Rhamphochromis longiceps (assembly GCF_057381845.1). Lineage (NCBI taxonomy): Eukaryota > Metazoa > Chordata > Actinopteri > Cichliformes > Cichlidae > Rhamphochromis > Rhamphochromis longiceps. The sequence continues at coordinate 51,598,683 of NC_140563.1, forward strand.
GTTAGAATGTGCTTGATAAAAATCCTCGACTTGACCTGAAAACCTTTATTTTAAACAAACCATTTGTTGTTGCCACTGGGAGCGTTTTGCTGTGCAGCGCTGTGGCTGGCGCCTGCGCTCTGAGCGGGGTTGTCTGTCATTACTCTGATGATGTACAGCAGACAGGTGAGCAGCTTCAGGGAAAAGTTGAACACACGAATCCTGAGGCCTGAAGGCAAAAGAAAATAAGATTTGTATAAATAAATCTTATTTGTAAGTAAGATTTATTGTGACAGTGTGTACATAGGCTTTCCTGTGTTTAAGTTTAAACTGTATTTAACACAGTGTCATTTCTTCAGAGTAAATCTCTGACAGGTAAGGAAAAAACATCTGGGATTCTCCACAGGTGTTCTCATACAATGGTGGAAATAATCATTTGATCCCGGGCTGAATTTGTAAGTTTGTCTCTAATTTTTAAAATATTTTTATAATTTTTATAGTTTTTTGGAGAGAGACAAAACATCAACCAAAAATCCAGAAAAAACAAATTACATGAATTATATCATTGATTTTCATGTCAGTGATTCTTAAGCAAAGTCTAACTTAATACTTGGGGGAGAAACTTTTGTTGGAAAGCACAGCGGCAATATGTTTCTTGTAGCTGGTCACCATGTTTCACACATCTCAGGGGGAATTTTAGCCCACTCCTCTTTACAGAAACTCTCTAAATCCTTTAGGTTTCGTGGTTGCTGCTTGGCAACTCAAAGGTTCAGCTCCATCCACAGATTTTCTCCAGGACTGAGATTTGGAGACTTGCTAAGCCACTCCATCACCTTAATTTGCTTCTTCTTTAATCACTCCTTTGTTGGCTCTGTGGTTTCTTTTAAGTCACTGTCATGCTGGAAGACCCATCTTCAGTGTTCTGGCTGAGAGAAGAGATTTTATGGTACACTGCCCAGTCCATTGCCCCATTAATCCGATGAAGGTGTCCATCATCGGATTGCCCCAAACAGCCCCAAAGCACAACGTTTCCACCTCTGTGCTTGACTGTGGGGATTGTGTTCTTTGGATCATATTATTATTAAATATTTCATTCAAAATAAGACACACAACTACAACGTCGGAAAAGACCCAGGGAAACCGAGTTGACGATAGAAACCCTGAAAACCACAAATTCCACACCAGAGTCTCAACTCTCGCGGCTTAAGATGGGCCTGTACATGTGCCCAATTGAGCAGGGGACATGGCCTGTATTTATATAGCGCTTTTACTAGTCCCTAAGGACCCCAAAGCGCTTTACATATCCAGTCATCCACCCATTCACACACTGGTGATGGCAAGCTACATTGTAGCCACAGCTGCCCTGGGGCGCACTGACAGAGGTGAGGCTGCCGGACACTGGCGCCACCGGGCCCTCTGACCACCACCAGTAGGCAACGGGTGAAGTGTCTTGCCCAAGGACACAACGACCAAGACTGTCCAAGCCGGGGCTCGAACCTGCAACCTTCCGATTACAAGGCGAACTCCCAACTCTTGAGCCACGATCGCCCTGCAGGGTGCAGCAACATATCAATCTATATCAATTCCTTACAGTGTAGTAGTATGTTACCAGTGGAGTTCTTGGTGACTGTGGCCTCAACTACCTTAAGATCATTATCAAGCTCCACCCATGTGGTTTTGGGTGATCCACCACCTTTCTCGTGATCATCCTATGAGGCAAGATCTTGCATGGAGCTCCAGACTGAAGGCGACTGATGGTCATTTTATATTTCTTCCATTTCTGAATAATCACACCAACAACTGTAGCCCATTCCAGCCTTGTGCAGGTCTACAATCTCATCCCTGATGTCCTTTGGCAGATCTTTGGTCTTGCCCATGGTGGTGGAGCAGTTGGAATGGATGAAACAGATTCTGTGGGCAGGTGTGCTTTATACACATAATGACTTGAGATCAGGACCATCTCTAATTGCTTGGCTGATTTTTTGATTGATTGCAATTGACACATACTACCAATCTGCAGGAATCAGAATAATTCTGGCTGGGTTGTAGAGGATCAAATACTTATTTCACTCAGTGACATACAAATCAATTCACAATTCTTCATATAATGAGTCTTTTCTGGATTTTTAATTGATATTAAAATTAATATATAACTACCATGAAAATTTAAAACTGTTCTTTAGAAGTCAGCAAATGTACATATTCAATCATTATTTCCCCTTCTTTACACATTTGGGTCTTATTATGCACAGCTGTCTGGGTTTGCTTTTGTCGCGTTGCCCTTTAATGTGCCCTTTCAATTAAGCAGCACTCATCGTAAGAACATGAGATGGTGGCCGGTACCATCCACTTACTTGATCTTTGGTTTTTGATGAAGAAAAGCTTCAGGCGCTCCTTGAAAGTGTTTTCGTTCACATAAAACTCTACCTGCACCCTAACAGGTAAGAGAGGGAGAGAGACAGTCACACAAGAATCAGCAGCATTAACAGAGATACGAAGATGTTTTTCAAACCGACGACCTTAATACAGCATGAATATTCATAATGCTGTTTTTGTAATTATCTGCCTGAGGAGAGTTATGTAATTATCTGTGTCTGATTTAGTTTCCAATTACATGACAGGACTCCTGTAGGCCACGCAGTTTCAACTGAAGAAACCAAAGAGCAGCTGCTAGAGTGGAGCATCATTTTAGCCAGGAGTGAAGTTAAAAGAGACGAAGGTAAATATTTTTGCACATTTTTTGTATGCAAGACAACAACATTCATATTTTAAAAGGAAAAGAGAAGAGAACAGAGCCTTTTTTTCTATTCCTCTGATATCATCATTAAAAAGGTCATATAGTAGATGGGAACAGTTTATGCAGATATCACTGTGTCAGTGACATCTATCAGTGGCATTGCTAGATTTCCATATCAGACCAAAGCATGTTTTATGATGAGAAATCCAACATCCAGAAATGGAAAGAAAAGACGCGCTTGTGCATAAATGAATATTAGATTTGTTTCTGCACCATCCCACAGAAGGATTACACATGTTGTGCGAGACATTGTGCACACCCGTTTGTATTTGCTATTAAGAATGATTTAATGAAGATGAAAATGTATATTCATCAGTGACTCCTTTACAAATTAACTGTGGTTATTGAGAAAATATCTTGAGTGTGAGGAGATTCATTTTTATTCTGGTATGCCTTAGTAACATTTTCAGTATCTCTCATCCTAATCCTGTTGCTGCTCATATTTATGCTAAATTAGAAATCACTGCATCTCCCCACACAGCTGCGTTTGTGCACTCTCAAAGCTGTCAAAGACTGATCCTCCTGCATCCCTGTGACAGCATCAGCCCATCCATCAGGTTTTGATGTGGAGGTCCAATCTAGTTTGAGTGCCTGTGACATTTTTTTCAAACTGTCGTGACTCCCAAGGAAAAACAACACGGGCACAATGAGAACATGAAAACTCCCAAAAAGAAGACACTTCAAATGTAAGACCCTGTTGCCAACAACTGACTGCCTGTGCTGTTGCTACTGTATCGCTTGGCTTATTACTCGTGCCAGCTGGTGAGATGCTTGAGTCAATATAGTACTGTGCAAAAGTTCTGAGTCACTCCTATTTTCTTATATTTCTCTTTGAAGGAGGGAGACTTACAACTTCTTTAAGGTTGTCTTGAGGAAAGGTTCACCAGACTTTCTGAAGGTCTTTCAAAGTTTTTCTTGCTGTTTTTTCACTAATTCACATTGTGCCTACACATACCAGAAGCAACAAGGTGATTCCCAGAGAGCTCTTAGCTAAACACTTGGTATATATCTGAGGAAACGTGTTGCAGAGGAAACAAGGTTTGAAGAAACTGGACAGTCAAGTCCAGGATAGCTGAGGATAAAATCAGAAGTGGCAGGTCTAATGAAGTACCTATAACAGATGAACAGTATTTTAAAGTCATGTCATTAAGAAATAGGGAAGGTAAATCCAGCAAAGACCTGACAAAAGACCTGGGAGTTGCATCTAGCCCTTCCAATTATCCATCTTCCAATTATCCAATGAAACCTTATCAGAAATGGTCTCAGTACAAGGATGGCTGTCAAGAAGACATTCTTAAGGAAGCTGTTTGGCAATAGCTTCATTTTTCAGCGAGGTGATAATCCCAAACACAGTTCAGTAAAATCATACCACACAGTGAAAACTAAAACACACCAGGATCTGCTGAGAATTGGCCTCGTCCTATCCTGGCCTCAACATTATTGAAGCAGTGTGGGATCATATTGACAGAGAAGGGAACAAAAGGTGGCCAATATCCATAAAAGAGCTTTGAATGTCCTCCAAGAAGCCTGGAGAACTATTTCTGAAGACTACATAAAGAAATGACAAGAAGGCTAGGCTAAGCGAGTTGAGGCTGTGCTGAAGTTAAAGGTGGTCAAACCAAATATTGACTTTTGTTAGAATTCTACCAACTCTGTTTTATCTCATTTACCTTATTTCCATCTATGTTTGCACAACTCAATAAATCACTGCATCTGTTTCTCATTTTCCTAGTAAAGTATTAGGAAATGAAGAGTGACTCAAGACTTTTGCACAGCGCTGTATACCTCATCAAATTATGCTAAATCCAAACTAGCTGGGATTAGGAGAGATTCCTTGGGAAAAAGAATCTCGCTTGTAAGGGGCTGGATCTTAGCTGAGCTGACACGGGCTGAAAGATGGGAAGAACCGAGGACAGCACAAACTATTACAGGGCTAACACAGAAAGAAAGGCAACCACCACACACTCTCACATCCACATGTCCATCCAATTTAAAACCACAAATTAACTTAACAAGCATGTTTTTGGACTGAAAGAGAAAACCAGAACACCAGGGGAAACCCACACAGGTAAAGAAAACAACAGTGAACCAGGAGGTTTAAAAACAAGCTTCTTGCTGTGTGGCAAAAAGAGAGAAAGTGCAAAAACTCCTTTGATCGCTATGAATGAAAGAGAATTTCAGTGCTGTCTTTGCAGTACTATTTTCTGATGCATGGGCATGGGAAGGTATGAAAAGGAAGGCATGAGAGAGATTAGCAGGATTTCAGAAAGGGTGAAAAACTGCAACGCTTCACTGATGCTCCATTAATCTCAAGTTTTGGCTTGTGGCTGAAAGGATCACAGTGGAAGGGAAAGGGCGGTGTGGGTTGTTGGATGCGGCACTAAAATGGCTATTACAGTTCTTCACGACACTAAAACTACATCACAGTGATGGAAACCCTTCAGTGAAAAAAACTGAGAGAACCGCTCTGCGATGAGAACTAAAAACATCTGTAACATGGGGCCAGCAGCGGGACAGAAATGGGCTCTGGAGGCAGAAACACTTCAAATGAGAGGCTGTGCTGTCGTATATGAGAGTCCTACAGATTGATCTCTGTCTGTGTCTGTCTGTCTGTCTATCGCGTCCTTATACCCTCCCACGCATACATAGGCCTAATGGGTACAAGTAATGGCCCTTAATCAGCTCCTGTTGAGCACACAATTACGAACTGAAGAGGTCTGATATTAGTCATACTGCAGTGTCACGTCGGAGTTTCAGGCAACAAGACGCACACTTCTGTGACCAATTAGATCTTTTTAAACGCTTGCTTGTGGCTCAGCGAGTGTGTGTGTGTGATCATTGCCTCGCTTTCATTAAATCAATGCAGCTCGAGGAGTTCATCAATAACAGCATAGACCTGTTGCTTCCAATCCAAAAGGCCCATTCATCAATTGACAGAAAATATATGGATTAATATATATGTAAAAAGTCCTCAAGCAAAAAGTCCCAAAAATCTTACAAACTTTCAGTTAATTTGTTTTTTCTTCTCATTTATGTGACACTAAGCTGACTTTTAAATTACCGCTAAAACAAATCAATTATTGGTACGACTGAAACAAAATGTACAAAGATTCAGTTCATGTGCGTCTCAGCAGTCAACATTTGCGCGTTTTCGTGACTGAAGACCTTTCCGTTTTCGACTACTTTAAATAGTCACCTTGCAAATTCGCGAGTGGGGGTTTTCACACTTGAACAAAAGAAGTACAGGAGTAACTGAGAACATAATAATCCACAATAGCGACCTTAAGATACCGTTTTACTTTCTATAATAGCAGAAGTGTCGATGCGTAAAGAAGAAATGACTTTCTGATCCTGGCCCCTATAAATAAATAAATAGGAAGGTTTTTTTTTTGTTTGTTTATTTTTCCACTTCTTATCAAACTCCTGCTTATCTCCTAATAACTCCTAATACGTAATAACTACGACTCTTCCCGCCTGAAAATAATAATTCACAGCAAAGAGAAGGGGGGAAAAAAAGCCGTGGACAGCATTATTCTCCCGCCTCTTTACCGGCGCATCCACTTCCATTAACATTTGGACATCGTGCGCACTTCGGAGGGTAAATTCTCCTCTCCGCGTGGCCCTACCTCTGCCCGGCGTCACCACTACCAAACGTGTCCGACCTCCAGGTTGGGATGAGGATCTCCGGATCCATCGTGCAGGACACCTGTAGCTGCGTCGTGCAACCAGTTTGAATTCCTACAGATGACCAACGTGCCTCACTGCAGCTCTAAAATACCAGCGCAGCACTGCCGGAGGATGAACTGATTTTAGCTTTAACTTATGAAACGACACGATAAAGATAAGAAGATAAAAATAAGAAACCATAGACGAAGCGGTTTTTTTTTAATATATTTTATTTTCAGATGCTTGTTGGAGTATTTTTAGAAATATATTCCCGCAGCTCGTTTTTATTTTTTATTTTTTCCCTTCTTTGCGCGGGCCTGTTGCCACAGCAACGTTGCTTTGACAGGAATAACCCTAACTGCTGCTGCTGCAGCATGGTCCTCTCCAGCAGCACAAAGCTGTAAACATTCACTGTGCCATATCAGAGAGATTGTCAGATGAACTCGGATTTGTTTTAATTTGCTGTTGGCATCAGCAGCATGTCAGCAGACTACCCTCAGCCTGTTGGAAGGAAGTTTTCATGACTCGGAGCTCGTACAGTCTCAATGAATGTGCCGCCTTACCGTCTGTTCTTCTGTCTGATCATGCTAAACACAAGTTGGTGATGACGCTCGCTTTGCTCTGCAGGATGTGGTGGATTGAGACAAAAACAGAAAGATGATGCACTTTTACAAAAAGAAAAATGAACAGGCAGTGCAGATGAAAGGAAAATCAAGAGGACTGATCTGGCAGTCACCCTCCCTTCAGTCTCCCACCTCTTTGTCTCCTCTAAATTTGCGATGTCTGAAGTACTAATTTATAGATGACCTTGCCCCCAGCAGTCAGTGCTTTTGAAAATAGGAGGAAAGGCCATCCCTCTTGAACCCCCTTTCGCCCACACCAGTACAGCCACTCAGTGTGGCTTCTGAGTTGCACGTGAACACCCTTACATCACAGCCTCTGCCTGCAAGACACATCATGGTGTTCAGGATCACAAAGTTTAGATAAAAATCAGGTAGGGGATAGTCAAGGCAGGGCAGTCAAACATAAGGCTCGGGGGCCAGAATTGGTCTGGCAAAGACTCCAATCCAGCTCAGTGGAAGGCTTTGGAAAATCTAAAGGGGGGCATAGATCATGAACGTTTAACAGTATTTTCATGTTTTACAGCTTTTTCTATTAATAAATAACTTTATCATAGCCATTTATACTACTTTAAAAGTTACATAATAGATAAACAATTAATATCTACTTTAGATATTTTCTACTACAGACAAAACAAGCTTTAATATAACACAAGACAGTCTGGGCAGTGGACCTTTTCTGTTGTTTTACACATTGATCATGTAGCAAACTGAGACATATTTTTGAAATTGGACTCAGTTGTGGCAAATTATGTTGCCACTACTGAGTGTTGATTCCTTTAGAAAGGAACCTTTGAGTGAGGGATGATTCCCCGGACAGATGTGACCGGTGACATTTGGGGTTTCAAGACACAGCTCTTGACTTGACCACTGGAACGCTAACCTGAAGCATCAGTCCCCTATAAACAACACTATCTCCTAAGGACAGAAGATGCGCTCATTTGCAGGGACAGAACAGAAAAAAAGACGGGAAACCATTTAAATAGGAGCTGGAAAGGTTTGGAGCTTTCTCGAAGAGAAAACGAGGATAGCTGTGAGGACAGCTGGAGAAAAGGTCATTTTTGACTAAAAGCATTGGCAGAGCTTGTTGTTATTCCTCATCAAACAAAACAGATATGACAAATATTACAAACAGCTCTACAGTCTGAAATGCTTGCTGCTGCTGTTATCACTTCTAAAATTACATCTGATCATACCTCTCCAGCGGTCCATCTGGAGAACATGCGATTATGCACTGAATAAACATCCCGAGGACGTTTTAGCTTTTTAGCTGACTTACCCAAATTATGAACGTCAATTCACTTCAAAACGTTATGCTGTAAGAGAAAAAAGAGTGCCTAATTCTTATTCTTTGAGTTTGTGCTTAAACTAATGAAGAAGGTCTCTAAATTCCCTAGAGTAGAATGTTTTTTATTCTCAGGATGGAAACCAGTGAAGCAGATCTCAGAAAAACAGAAGCATCACACACAGATGCTGCAGCTGAGTAGAGCGCTGAAGGCAGAAGATGAGGAAAGACAGATAGACCGACGGAGAGATCTCATTTTCAATTCTGACAGTGAAGTAGGTCGCAATGTTGTCGCAGAAAAGAAAAATGTGTTTCAAGTCAAACTTCTTCAATCTTCAAATACGTACACAGACACCTGCTCCACAGCTTCTCATGCACCTCCCTCTTATTCAGCACCACGGACAGCGCCGCAAATCCTGCTACGTTTCTGGCACCTTTTAAACACAAACGCCACTTAGACCGGAAAAAGAGAACACTTCAGACTGCGCTCCTACGTGCTAAAGTCTGGAGGGGGCAAACACTGGTAAACACTCCATGAACAAAGCCTTTTCAGCAACTACAAAGAGGTGAATCAAGTGGGATTAAACTCCAAATAACAGTATTTGTCAGGAATAAAAAAAAAAAAAGGTCTGGCAATCAGCACGCTTGATAAGTGAAAGCAACATGCGCGGACGACCAACAGAGCTGTGATGAGATTTAATTCAATTCAATTTACTTGTTTTTTTCACCCTGTATATGTCTTGGGGCTGTTGCAAATAAAACACTAATAACTTACATAAAATTCAAACAGTTGGAGTCAAAAATTAACAACAACAGCAGCCACTTAAAATAAAACAGGGGGAATAATGGATGTGTGCTCTTTTTTTAGATGTCGTCATTTTACACTACTTCACTTAATGCTTTCATAACGTTTTATAGAGGCTACTGACCAACATCAATTAATCTGACAATTTATTACCACAGTTATTAGTAATAGTAGATTCATCTTCACAAAATGGTGCGGAAAGAAACCAAGGTCTTCTTTTCTTTATTATTAGATTTACCCCCAAATAGTCCACATTAGGAGAGGATTAAGCAGCATTTGTTTAAAGATTACAGCTGCTTGCTTTGGGATACAAAACAAAGTAGGACAACTAACCGATTCTGACAAAAAAACATCCACCGTTTAACTCAACTGTTACACTTGCTTGCTGAGAGAGTGCTTGTTAGCAAATAATGTTAACTAACTAACATTAATCATTCACTAAAGTAAAGCAAAAATGAGATCAATAGCCAATCTTATTGGGCAAACAGCTGTTTGCTAAACGTAAAGAAATGGTGCATTGAAAGGATAAAAAGCCGGCATGTTAGCTATAATACTTATAATACTTAAAGTAACAACTAAATGTTGAAATAACTCAAATTAGTAAACTACAAATAGCAAAACAGCTAATTATATATGACCAAAACCTAAGAGTTACAAATAAATGTTGCAACAGCTCAACTTAGATGAGTAAAAAGCAATAAACAGCTAACACAGGTAGCTCAGCTAAGGGTCAATAGTCAAAATAATTTGTTAAAAGTAATAGGCAAACAGCAAAAGTGCTGAATTTAAGAGACAATTACCTGAAATACGAAGCTAAATTCAATGTTGAGAAATTGCTAAACTGGTGTATAGACAGCTGAAATATTAGGCTACCTATAACACCCATTATAAAGGTTATATGTCTATGAGCTGATGCGTCTGTCAGAATTGTACAAATTTTAAGTTTGACAGTTTCTTCTCAGCTTACTTCTTTCGGTTCCTGACCACCTCAAACACCACGTCTCAGCCAAGTTTGTGTGTTATAAGCAGAGCTTCCTGCCTACCTGTCATCATTCGGGAAGCTCTGGTCCCCAAGAAGAAGGTCTCTGAAGCGGAAACGGGGTGGCAGAGGAGCCACCTCGCTCTCTAGCTGCTCCATCTTGAGAGTAGAGATGTCTAAGATAACCCCAGTACTGCGGCTGCTGTTTTTGGTCTGGAGTGGGGCTGGGGATGAGCTGGGGGGAGGGACAGGAGAAAAGTAAAGAAACAGAAGGCAGAGAAAGTTGTGCAAAAGTGAAGGAAGCCAGTTGAGCCAATGTTGAAAGGAAACAAGAAGCACAAGGAGAAGGAAAGGAGGCAAGGAAGGTAAACATGGGATGGAAAAGTGCAGTTGACGGGGCCCGGGTATGGAGTTACAGAAAATCAGACCAAAAAGGATAATGCCCCTAATGAATACTTTATATTGTACTGTAAAGTTTATATTTTTGTATTTTTAGTAAAGATAATCCCAAACAATGACCTTTGCGGCTAAAATCTTTGTGTAATGAAGAACCAGCCAACATATGTTCACCTGAAGCACCATGCATTGTGGCTTCTTCACTATCCTGGGACAGAAGCAGGGACAGGCTAAAATGCTGCTGCTGTGTGATGATTCAGGCTTAAAAGCAGAAATTAGCATGCATTCAAGGTTATGTCGCTCCTGTGCTGCTTACAGACCATAGAAGACAGACCTGAGTACTTTCCACAACTTTATTAATAGGATTTAACTTTGTTAACAGAAGCGTTTGTTTCTTTAGATTAACAGAGTATACACATGCTTGCATGAAATGGAAAAAAATACCCTTTCTTTTTAGACACGGATCAAAGTGCCTTCTTTCAATTCAGGGCATGTTCATGTAGTGGTATATTTTTTACATTGTTGTACTATTACTTCACTTTTCCAAAATATCCAAGAGTATTTTGTCCACCACCAGGTTCAACATATGGCTCAGCTTCAAGTACACATCATTCATATTATGAATGATGATTATGAATCACTATAGATTCATAACTTGGATTAAAGTTGATCTCAACCAGTGGGAAAGAAAGTAAAAAATCTTCAGCTGCTGTGTTTTTCTGAATGGCTGCAGATGCTGAGACACATCTCTCTAATGTGCAGCCCGAAAGCCTGAGTAACATGCAAAGGTTAAGTACAGCATAGTGGGATTTTACCTTTACTGCTGGAGAAGATGATGTGGGAAGATGATCTGATTCTGTCGCTTGAAGAAATGAGATGAATTAGAAACTCCAGAGTGAAGTGAGCGGCGTTATTTATGCCTTAATATTTTTAACTGTGTGGCTGTCGCAGCATGGATGGATGCTTTTGTGAGATTACACTCTTGCTTTTAATATTTGTTAAATGATCAGCGCCGGTCAGCACATCACCTTTATAATTAAAATATTGCATCCTTTGATAAAATATGACTCATTGCAGGGTAGTTATTAATGCAAGTGAACCTGGTTTGGTGTGAAGACGAATAACGTTTTCAGGCTCTTAGAATTGCACAAAACAGAATCTCCATCACTGTGTCTGTCAGCTTTGGTCCTCCATTAACCTTGTCAAACTTAATGCATGATTGATGAAGGGGATGTTTTGATTTTGATACTGTGATTTTGTTTAACTCATCCATCTAAGCAAATACAACCCAGGAGTAAAGTTCACCATTCAGCTCTCATAAGATAAGTGAAGACATGAAAAATGTGTTATTACATTTAAATAGTTCAGCACGTATGGATGCATGTGATATATCTGTATGGCTTCAGTATCCATTTTTTAAGAGAAGATGGTTTTTGTTTTGGCCAAAAATCATCCCAAATGTTCTTAAGAAAGCATGTGCGTGCACGGGTCAAACCAGGCATCACCAGCCCTGGTAATGGATTCATATGAGCTGCAGATAATCTGTTATCTATAGGCCAACACTGAAAGCTGAGACAGCACACTGGTGAACAGCTGGACACAAAACAGGTGATGACGGATGAGCAGATTGTGTATGGATGAGAAAAACAATGCAACACGTTTACGTCACATCAGTCACATTATTCAACAGGCAAATTTCCTGATATTTTTTTTTTAGAATCAAATCCCAAACTAACCCGCAAGTGAATATACTTTAAAATAAATAAATAAATAATATATATATATATATATATATATATATATATATATATATATATATATATATATATATATATATATATATATGAATACAGGATCTAACTTCACCCTCGTCAATCACATAATGGATGAAGTTCGCCGGTTGAGGCTACTTATTGGAGTCTCTGAGCTGTTGCTTGTCTTACCGTGGCTTGTGGTCGTTCACGCTCCCGTCATCGTTCACAAATGACTGATTCACGTAACATTCACTGCACATTTTGGCCGGAGATCCGGCGCTGCCGTCGGACTGGAGTGCTGCGGTGGTCGGCGTTGAGTCTCCCTTGGCGAAGTCGTCTTCCTGGATTAATTGCATCGGAGGGTGATCTGCCAAAAAGGAGTGTACTCCTGGAGATAAAACACGCGCTCCTTTAAAAGTGATTTTGACCGTGCGCGCGCGCGCGCCCCTCTCACCTATCCAGGTGCATTTCGAAGGTGAGTTTGTGTCAGCCTACGCACAGACAGAGGCTGCCAGCGATGTGACAACCGCCCGATGAACTCTTCAAACGGACACGCTGAGTGAAATCATTTGGCTGTCAGCGTGTAGAGTGGGAAACACTGTGGGACGCAGAGAGGACAGGTCTGCAGCAGCAGCGAACATCACAGCTCTGCTTATTGGGGTGCGGGTACACCTCATGACATAACTGTCGAATTATCACCCAACTCTTGATGATGAGGGAGACAGAGACGGAGAGAGAGCGAGAGAGAGAGAGTTTAGCACCATCTGTTGGAGGCTCTGAGTCTCCTCAGAGACTCCAACAGAGCTCAAGTTGAAACGGGAACATTAACATTTAGGCAAGGACACAAGAGATCAGCGCATTTCAGCCTTCAACATAAGCATGACCACGGAGTCTGAACAACGCTTGGACTTTTTATTTATTTATTTATTTATTTATTTATTTATTTATTTTAAAAAGCTTATATTGTGCTGTACTGCTGTTTTTATTGGATGTTTGCCATCTTAAGCAATTGTGGTACAATCAAGCAAAAATACTGTTTAAGGGGGAAATGCATTCAGAGTGCAGAAGAAAAAGTGTCAGCAAAATCCACTTCAAGCATCACAAGTAAACATCTGCAGGGAAAATAGCCCAGCTGTGCTTGATATATAGATATTTTATGAGGGTTGTGAGACAATGAATATGTTAATTAATCAATCAATCTAATCTAATCCGCATTGAAACAAATGCACACAAAATCAGTGAAAGCCATTATATTCCCATGGATAAAAAAAAATGTTGACCATTTCCCCTTTTAAAAGGAGTAGGAGGAAGCTAATGCGTATTATATCCTACCTCTGTTTAGCTCATCTTCTATATCTGCTTTGATCACACCTTACAAAATGTACATAGATGCTATAAATAAATATGGCTATGTAATACATGGTCCTTTGTTATATATATATATATATATATATATATATATATATATATATATATATATATATATATATATATATATATATATATATATATATATATATATGTATATATAAACATATATTGTTAGATCTATGATTATACAACTACACCTGTCCAAAAGTACTGCTTTATCATATGTCATGAAATACAATTATCCATTTAATTATCCATTTTAATGTACAGTACAGCCACATACATATTTAACACCCTACCTCATCCATATAGTGTATTATCTGCATGAACCCAGCCATACCACTTCATATACAGAATGCATTGCCATGATAAATTCAATAATTCTAACTTTCCTGCAACACACTGGTGATGGGTTTGTGTCTCTTGCTGCTCTGTTATTCCACAGCAAGTAATGCCAAGCGAGATGACAAATTATAATAACAAATTCATAAATGGAAAAAGACATATTTAAGAGTATTTATTTGCCCCCTTCCACAAGTCAGGTCATAGTATAAAAATGCACACACAGACACAGTTACATGATATGCATCTATAGACTAATGATGGTGACTGGACGATGCCCACTCAAATGAGCTCTCTCCTTTGTGCCTGCTGTCAGTTTTCTCTCAGGTGTAATGAGCTGAAGCAGAAAATCACCCTCCATGCAGTGGAAACCCCGCCATCTTTACCATCGCACAGCAGGGGAAAGATGAGAGCCCAGCAGCTTGGCAGGTATTAACGTGCAGCTTTTCAGATAAGACGTTTCAGATAAGCTTTATGTTTTAGCAATCATTGATACACATGATTAGTCTGGTCAAAATGCACGAAGACTCCGAATATGAAATCTTCAGACTAGCTGAGTCCAAAAACTGTTTCGAGATGTCTTTCAGTCCCTGTGTTATAATTTTATCCTTCAGGAGAAGGTCACTAATGATGAACACTAAACGATATGTGGGAAAAAAGAAAAAAAGAGCATAGCTGAATGATTTCAACAACACATCCAGAAGCGCCAGAAGAAATAATAAAAATAAATAAATCTAATGTACAGAGAAAAGATTGACTGACTGGATGTTTTTTATTATTTATTTCTTTGTTTATCTGATGACGCAAGCTGGAGCAAGTATGTACAAGACGTGGGTGAGGTGATATGATTCACTGGGACGGCAGTGACACGAGGTTGTTGAAGAGTTTGAAGCCGTTTGGGATTGAGTCAGTCATTCTCACTCCGGGGAAACATTTCTAATGCTGTAGATAAAGAGTGCATACATGAGATTAAGGGATTCCACCGGGAGAGATGTGTAAAGGTTTGATATCGAAAATACCACCAAGCGCTTGCTCACAGGGAATCGTTGGGTTTCTCTCTCGTATATTACCAGGTGTAAGTGTTGTTGTGAACTGGCACTTTATAAATATAACTGAAGTCAGATTAATTGATGTGGATTCATTTTATATTTATGCCAGGCAGTAAAGTCCAGCAAAATGTTTGTAGGCTTTTGCTTGTCAGCTTGTTTTTCAAATACTGATCACAGATTCTAGATCAGAATGAAAGAAGATGGTCTTTGAAGATCTTCGAGGGCTTTTGAGTGTGTTCAATCCTTGAAAAGAACGTATGCAATGTGTATGGACATTCTTCACAAAGCACATTAAACACAACATTTGCGCTTCAACCAAAAACCTTTTGCATATGACTACAGTAACATCGTGCTAAAGCCGGGCTGATCTCTACAAATAATTACTGGATTGCAATATAGTCTTATTCCACTCATTCATTATCTCAGGTGAATCCAGCAGCTATGTATTTAGTATAGTGAAATTAAGTGTTAAGTGTTTGTTATGTAGGTTGAAAAAACTCCTAATACTTTCTTATACTTGGATTTTGTACTCTGACCTAATGTCAGCAACCAAACATGTTCAAAATAAGATTGTGAGAATGGAAAAAAGCCAATAATATTTAAAAAAACAACAGTGATTTTTTTTAGCAGGATTATAGATGTCACAAGTTTCACAGTCTAACTGTGGGAAAGATAAAGACGCTCTGCCATCCAGACAAAAATTTGATGAACTACAATATTATATTATAAAGTATAAATTAGAAAAAAAACCCAAACATATTTAAGTGGTTGCTGGTGGCTTGTGAAAACTCATAAATTCTTCTGCTAATCAGTCTTGGTGCAGTTTCGAAGCACTTCGTCTGTTCCCGAGTCACAGCATAGAGTTGAAAAGTGATTTTTGTAGAACATCATGTCATTAAAGTGACGTTAACCTTTGCACATTTGGATAAAAAAAATCTCCTCACTTTAGATGTTCTTGTTAAATGTGGTAAAATCAAATTAACTCTTGAGTCATGGCCATAAACCCTAAAACAAACAAACACAAAAATCACAGCAGCTTCTAATATTTAAATTATAATTTACTTTTTCCTACAGCCTGAGTGAAAATTTGTGCAAGATGTATAATCCCTCTCAGGTTTCCCAATAATTTTCCCAACTAGAAGCAAGGCCACGGCTACGTTGAGCTTTGACTTCAAAAAACAAATCCGTTCTTTCCTCTTTAAGTGTGTGTGAAAAATTTGGAAGTATTTCAAATATACTGCATTTAAGAAAATGGGACAAACACAGCAAGCTTCAGCCTCAGTCACCGAGAACACATAACTGTGTTCCAGCTGTAGATGCTACAGCTACAGAGCTGCTTACTTCACGTTCTGCCAGCTCTGTATTTACAGTTGTAGTGACGTGACACACCGATAAGGATGAAAACGACCAGTGTCTGTAACATCTATCATTAGCACAAACTGCACTGGTTTTATCTTCCGTGTCTAAAAGCTTACATAAGGTGCGATACTATCTTCAGTGAGAAGTTGGACCTTTCCCCTGTGCCATCGCGGTCTCCATCTGGTGTGCGGAGCCACTGTACTGCCCTGAGCTCGAACTCTCCACTTCGCAGAGTTCAAATTCTAAAGGAAACCTAAAACAGTAACACGACTGTTGCATTTGGTTTAATTTTTCTATGTTAAAATCCTTGTACTTTCCGATTTATTGGGTTTTTAGTTTGTTTAAAATTTAAATTGATGGGTTATTGGCAGAGAGATGCACTATGTCATTTGGATACTGCATACAACATAAAACCACTTGTTTACTACTTTATTTGTACCTTAACTAACTGGTTACTTTTCAGTTTACCTTTTATTGTTTTAATTTAAATAGTGAGAGTCTAAAGAAAAAAGCAATATAAGACACTTATAGGTTAATGACTTAGACATGTAAGTGGACACAGTATTCAGTGAAAGCAGTACTTAAAACCTATTTGCTTATTTGTGATTTAACGTGATGGTTTATAAAACACATTTAACAATATGTTTTCATATTAAAGTATATTTGTAGCTACTGCATAGCCCAGATTGAACTGAAAGTAATCTTGTAAAATTGCCACGATTTTCATTCAAACGGCCATCACGTTATAAATTTCACAGAGAAACAAAAGCAAAGATTGAAAAAGGTACAAAGAAATGAAAATAGCTGAAATGCTGCCCTCTGGTGGAGATGAGTAAAAAGTTTCCAGCTTCTGTCCTTGCACTGAATATATACTTAGAATATCTACTAAGTATTATCAATTTTTAATTATTATTGTGGTTAAACCAGGGCGTTAAATCATTTCCCATGAAAGTTCCCTCAATTTTTATTCATTAATTTTTTTACACTGACAGGCACAGAAGAAATGCTATGGAGAAAAAAAAAACCTTTTCCTCTCAGTCTCACCCATGTTATATTAGTTGGTTCCAGAGCTTTTACTTAGGTTCCCATTATGTGCTACATGAGCAGCAGAACAACAAAGTTAATCAAGGACCATAACATGGGTATTAAGGCAACAATTACAGTATTTAAAAAATTACTAATCCCCCAATACTATTATACAGTATGCAATGATGGAATAAAATATGTTCATTAGGGGGATTAAAGTTTATGAAAAGTAAAGAAACACACAAGTTGCGAGACAGAAACTTTAATTACAAAAAAACTAAAAAATGGAAAGGAAAAAATGATGAAGATGAGTTTTTTTCCTTTTAAATCGTTTGGATCCAAATACACTGATGTGGAATTGTATAAGTGTGTGGATGTTTTGTTTTCTTTAATTATTACTTAAGTATTGGCAAAGACGCTTAAACTAAACACCTTAACATAACACGCTATGTGGGGACTTTATAGATAAGACGTGGGTATGCTGGTATAGTACTCATTCATTCATTAAGTTCATCTTGTTTGACCTCTACTGTGCGCAGATGCTTTATGGGAAAAATATAGACTGAATTCAAGCTATAAGATAAGATACTCAAGAATTTGCTGATGTCATTGCAATCAAAGGAGGAAAGGAAATCAAAGCTGAATCTTTCATTAGAAACCTCTTAACTTTTTTGGTTTTAAACGCAAGCTTTCTGAGTGTAATTAAAAAAAACTTCATAGCAACAAAGTGACACATGTTTATTTGTTTAGTGGTTACCGATATGGTTCATGGAGAAACTTTTTGTTATTTTATAAACAATGATCTATGTACTGCAAACTGCAGTAACAGAATATGACTGAAGATAAGGATCAGGAGTTTAGTGTTCTGCCAAAAAAACTGATAATTATTGAATGTAGTGCAGCTGCAACCTAGCCGTGCAAGTACTGAAGATAAATTATTTGTTTCTAAGAACTTTTAATCAGCCTTTACATGGTAATTTTTTATCCAGATGCTGTAGGGTTTGCAGAGCATGTTATATTAATCCACAGGCAGATCACTCAGCCACTTATCCATTACTTAAGCATCAACTAGAAGCCCATGAAGTGCATTTGAATTGGTTTATTGTTAATTTGACTCAGTCCGCTCCCTCGGTGCTGACTGCGGCCACAGCTGAAACATAGTAAGGTCCTTCTCTGAGGTAAGACTTCACGCGGATGTAGTGCTGACTGCCCAGGATCTCAGCTGCTGTTGATGAACCTGCAAGTGCCCCAATCAGTTCAAACTTGGCATCTTTGGCCTCCTTCGTCTGGCCCGTTGAACGATCCAAAACGAACTCCATGAATCCAGGAGTGTTAATCATCAGCTTCTGGCCCCATGGCTGAGTGGCAATGGCCTGGCAGACACATATGCACAGACATCCAGTGATATTATATAAGACAGTGATATTATATATCAGAGCAATATACGCTTGTGCCCCCCTCCAAATATCACTATCAGATAGAGACCTTTATTTCTACAGGTAACCAGGTGGTCAGAGCCACAAAGAGGAAATATTAGAAGGTGAAAAACAAAAACAGTGCTTACAGTGAATATCCGCAGTGCTCCACAGTGCAGCTCTGGAAAGGGCTGAGTGCTGATGTTGCGAATCATGTCCATGGGCTGGCTGGACAAAAGGTGGAACCATGACTCTGTCAGGGCCAAAAGGTCTTCTGTCTGCTGCTCTGGCTGCGATGCATAAATTGACCAACTTGCACTTTTGTATCGTTGTTAAGAATTATTTTATTAAAAATGATTTTTCTTTACATGTCAGAAAAATACCTGTAGGGAGAGAAGTTGTGATATCGCGTCCAAGCTTCGAACTCTGAGCTCTGTAGGTCCAGAACTGGCAAGCTGGCTCATTTTTGACAACACAGCCTTGAACTTTTCTCCTGAACAAAAAGAAAACAGTCAAACCATAAGAATGGTCAAAAAATACAAGACAGTCTTGTTAGACCAAGACCTTTCAAAGTCATGTCAGAAAAAAGAGAATAACTTTTAAACTAAAATTCACTCAGATTCAATTTTTTTTCTTTTATAAGAAAATGTTATGTAGAAAATTTCTTTCATAAAGCCAAGGATACCGAGCTAACCTGTTTTCTGCAGGACCTGCTTCCCCTCCACATTAGATCCCAGTAATCCCAAAGTGTCCAGAGCCACGCCGATCATCACAGGGTCCGGATCAAGCGCCATCTCAAACACTTTGTTCTGAAAAGCTGGATAGGTTTCACAAACCTGCTGTGGACTGTCCATGATGGCCAAGTTCCCAAAGAACTTCACCAAACCTGCAGCAGTAATACTCACATCATAAAGTGCAGAATAATGCTGAACTGTATGGATAAGACTGTAAAAGGCATTGCATTATACTGTTGTGTATTAGACAGATAAATATATATTTGGGTGGGGATGATACAGACACTCACCTGGAAGGTAGAGGGAAGAGAAGGGGTCAGTCTCGGCTCCTCTGATCATGTTTGAGATCTTATCCATGATACCTTGCTGGGCCAAATACTGCCGACCATGCTGACTGTGTGCAAGAGTTGTAACCATCTCTACAGCTGTGACCCTGGTAAAAAAGTAAAAAAACAAATTAACAGCATAAACGAAGACGAAATGCATATGAAAGAAGGAGAAAAGCAGTCAAACTTAGTTTGTACTACCTGACCAATACGTCGTCTCCTGTTAATTCGCTGAGCAGCTGAGAAATGAGGCCGCTGTTGGCACAGTAACCGAGAGAAATGGGAGATACAGATGAGATCTCCACCACCAGCTGCAAGCAGAAAGGACAAAAAACTTCATAAGATCATTTATATGAAAGTGTCGAACTCTGTACATGACATGTATACAATATATAAAATGACCTAAGTCAGTATGTGTAAGTAATGTCATACTGTCGACCGATTCCAACTAAGTAAATCGAATTTAAAATCATTGGGTTGCTGATCCTATGTTATAACCCAGTTTGAACATACCTCATATATTCTGTATCTAATAATGTCACTTGTGGCCATCACATCCTTCATGACTTGCAGCAGGTCAGTCTGGAATAATTTGTCTAATCCAGGCTTGGAATGACTGAGCTTAGACAAGGACTGAATCGCCTGAGATAAAACAAAAGAAAAGCAGATACTCCAGGCACTGACACTTTATAAAACGTGAGGAGTGTAATTATAATGCTTTATTCATCACCTGCTTTGCCACAGCTATCTTCTCCTCTCCGATGCAGCGGATTGCTGCTCGGAGGACGTCGTGGTTGTTGAGGATTTCAGTAACAGCATCAGGGTCCTCCACCACTCTCCCAATCTGACACAAGAAGGTGGGATTAACTAATATTTTCAGTGTTTTACAAGATACTTTCTGTGCGTGTATGTGTGCGAGCAGCCTACCTGTGCCAAGGCCAGTATCTTAACAGTGTCATTTGGGTGAGTCAACCCCCCCTGCAGCTCCGCTCTGTAGTTCTGGACCACATGCACAGGGCTCATGGCCATTAAGATGCGTTCAAGGATGTCTACGCATAGCTCCACCTGCGTCCTGTGAGTATTTATTTATTTAACAATCAATATAGCTCCTTCTTATTTTTTATTTTAACTACGGTTATTCTGTACAGTGTTAGACAATGGTAAAATGGAAAAGTGAATGGTATATACCATTCACAGCTGTCAGTGTAGAAATATTTGATGTATCAAAGCACCTTTAAGGCCAAATTCAGTTAACCTTGAAGCTAAGGAAACCAGTAACAAGTCATTTGAAGGAAAGCATAAACCCTTGTATAGCGTAGAATAGTTCCTGCTATTACAGGTTAAAAATTACAACACTAAAAATGTCTTCTAAAAACTAGATGGGACCGGGAATGGCGATTATACATAACAGTAATCAAATCAATCTAAAAACAGTGCTTGGATGAACTCGTTCAGCTGCATGTTTACAATTCAAAAAAAAAACTTAAACAACACATGTAGTTTAAATGCTAACTTTGAGCATGTTTGTAATCATAGTTCACCAAAAACCGTAGCAATTTCATTGTCCAAAAAGGGCACAGTGGTTAAAAACATGCTCTAAACATGAAGGTTGGTGTTTTAAATGTCAAACAGTGTCCTGCTGGGGCTGTGTTATTAGTAACACTGTAACCAGTTAGCTTGCTAACAATTAGCTCAGTTTCAAGCAGCTCTTTTAGGCTAACTAATAAACCCTTCTTGTACGTTAACCTAGTGTCAATATAGCTAACTGTTAGCAATACATATATTATACCCACTGACTGACTCAGCAGTTATTCGCCAACGTTTAGCTGATGCACAGAGCCAAACGCACCTGTCACTGGAGTTGAGCAGAGAGAAAATGACATCTAAACGCTGTCCTCTAATTGAGTCCTTCAAGACACTGACAGGAATCGCTAACAGAGCAGTTTTTAAACTCTGAAGTTCTTCAACTGGGTCTTCAACTCCAGCGATTTCCTCCAGTAGGCTGTCAATGGAAGCAGCCATATCTTCCAGTGTTTGGGGAGACTTCAGCCAAACGTATCCGCCAAAATGATTTCTTCTTCATCCGGTTCCGGATACGGTGGCTATCTAACATTATGGCACATTACCGCCACCTGCTGGACTGAGAAGGATGCTCCACTTATTTCGGTCCTTGTTTTCTTTTTCTTTTCTTTTTCTTTTTTAAAAATTATTTTTATTTCTTGCCAAATTCTTGCTAATAACCAAATTATCTAATAGTTATATATGTTTACTTGTTGTACGTCAGTATGGTTTGGTACTTTTAGACAATTCAAGGGTAATTTCAACATTTCTGACCAATGTTATATAATTTTTTTAATCAAAATTTTCTCCCCGTCATTCATTAAGCCATGAACATCATACTAGTTCAAAGAATGAGAAGTCACTTTCCCAGTCTGTCGAAAACTGCTCTGCTGACACACAGTTCATAGCAGTTCAAAGACTTAAATGTGCTCCCTGCACCTTGGCCAAGTTCCACTGTGTTTGACTGTCTTTCCACATCAGGTACAAACTCTGACAATAAAGACTTTATATTTGACTGATCATAGGGACACAGCAGTGGCGTACATGTTGGTTGGTCCTCAGGTTTAATCTGGCTCAACAGCCTTCATTTCTGCTCTACATGATCCCTGCCCTATCACCTCCTCCCTCTCCATGTGTCCCCCTTAATTTAAACAACTTGCAAAGTGTAACTTCAATAATAAAATTACGCTGTATTATAACTTTCAGGTTGACACCAACAACTGACATTATTACTGGTAATGGAAAGATCATGCATCTAATAGTGTTGCATTTTCTTTTTCTTTCCTTTTTTTTGGGGGGGGGGGGGGGGGGTGCATTTCTTTTTGTTTTTATTGTTATTTTTCTAAAGCGTTTTATTTATCCATCCATTCGCTTCCGCTTATCCTTTACAGGGTCGCGGGGGGCGCTGGAGCCAGCTGTCATAATTAAGTTTATGACAATATACATTTATTTGTTATGGTTAATTTGTTGCTAAAACCTCATAAGCCTGTAGACCCTAAACCTTAGAGGAGCAGCCAGTGTCTCCATATCAGATTCAGAGTCTGTAATGTGAGTCTGTAATTGTAATCATGGCACAATATGAGCATTTAGGATCCGCAACTAGTGCTGAGTATGTACTAGTGAAAAGGGGCTAGAAATGGCAGATGTAAAGTTAAAGAGTGAGGTTGCCTAGTGTAGAGCATGTGTGGGCAGCACTCTGGTTACTCTGGTTACTCTTACTCTGGTTACTTCACTTAAATTTTCCCTTAAAGGCCACATAAACCATAAAATTGCATCTCTTTTAAAATAAGAACAATATAGCCTTCTTGCTAATAGACTATAGGCCCATTCTAAATACAAGTAATTACAGATTACAGCAGAAATTTTACAATGTTGGACTTATTTGACATTAATGCTACATTTGACTGCTACATTTGATGCTAGATACAGAGTTAGGCACTATATATATCATGTATACCAGCAGTCCCCAACCTTTTTTGCACCACGGACCGGTTTATATCTAACAATATTTTCACGGACTGACCTTTAAGGTGTTGCGGATAAATACAACGAAATAAAACCAGTACCGGCACCAAAAAAAGAAGATTTATTCATAACACATGGGAAAATACCAGAGAAACCGAGTTAACAATAAAAACACAAAAATAAATACATTAAAAACTGATAAAAAACCTGAAAACCATAAATTTCACACCTGAGGCTCAACTCTCGCAGCCCGGTACCAAACGACTCAAAGACCGTACCGGTAAAAGTGTGTGGGGAAGCGCTAACTGATTAAAGGACGGGGACTACTTTGTGTGACTTGTATAGTGCACAGTTAGACATTGTACAAGGATATATGATGAGGAGTTCTTCAAGGATCCATTCTGGGGCCACTTTTGTCAAACATCTGCTTTTTCTTGTGTAACCCAGATTAATACATCATACATAATTAAGATGTATAATAATTCTTTTAAATTAAATGAAAACAAAATGCAGAGTAATGTTTTAAACACAAAGATTAAAGTTATTGCTTAGTGCATCAGATGCTGACATCTTGGCATGTTGGTGTATTTTTGGACCTAAAGCAAAATTTCAGCAGCTACATTTGGCATTTACAAAATTAATTGATTATAAAGAACTGAAAAGCTTGTGTCTTGGCATGATTTTGGATAAACCTTTGCAAGGATTTGTGTTCAGTAGGGTTGTGCACTTTAATTATGTCTTTAGTTAGATTCTTTAAAAAGTAGCAGTTGAAGATATCCCAGATATTTACACTGGCTTCCTGTGTGGCGAAGCATTGATGTTAAAATACTACTATTGGTATACAAAGCACTTAATGGTTAGAGACCAAAAACACATTTGTGATCCACTGATGTCTAAAGTCTAAGATTATCTGAGACATCTGGTTTTCTTTCTATTCCCAAAGTCAAAACTAAACATTGGGGAAGCAGCATTTAGATTTTATGACCCGCATAACTTGAGCAAGCTCCCAGAAAACTTGAGGTCAGCTCTCGCGCTTAGTTTTTTTAATCAGACCTTAAATTTAAATGTGCCTGAGGCCTGATAAGACAGCATCTAGTTGTTGATCTTGCCAAACAATATACAACATATCACCATTTTAATAAGTTCTGTATGCTTCTAGA
This sequence comes from Rhamphochromis longiceps, assembly GCF_057381845.1. Taxonomy (NCBI): domain Eukaryota; kingdom Metazoa; phylum Chordata; class Actinopteri; order Cichliformes; family Cichlidae; genus Rhamphochromis; species Rhamphochromis longiceps. Next base: position 51,623,271 of record NC_140563.1, read on the forward strand.
AGGAGGAGGAGTTTTAGTGTTTTGGTACTTTTTTTTAAAAACATTTATAACATGCAGAATAACTGTTCTGTTCCTTCTAGGTGTCATTAATGTTGTATGGAGGACGCAAGGTACACTCCTCTTAATGAGGTATTGACTCCGGGCTTCGGTGCAAGGTTACATGCTGCTAGAGTTTCATGAAAATGAAAACACTGTCTGTCAGCTAGTATTGTCCTAAAGCCGACCAGTGCAGGAGGTCCTCTGGTCATTTGTTACTAACAAAAAGAACAATAACAAGTTGATGGAAGAGGGTGTCATGCAGGTACAGAGTGAACTCTTTGCAGTTTTCAATTTAATCTAAGTTCTATTAACTAATTTTTGTTCTAATTGACTATGCTTCATCTTTTTATCTGCTGATCCAGTTCTGTCTGTGCAAGCTACGTACCCACCAGTGGTGCTTCCTCTTCTTCAATGTGCTGCTCTTCCACTGCTTGTTATTTGGGGCCGATTTCATCGAGGAGTACCTGCTGCAGCCTACGCCTGGGGTTTATGCTGATGGCACGGTTGTAGGCGTGAGAGAGAAAGCAAGGAAACTGGACCTGAGCAATGCCAAGGAAAATGTGTCACAGGCTTATCCTATCGCTAACCCTGATGTCTGCAAAACCTCTGACCTTTTCCTCCTCACTCTTGTCTTCAGCTCTCCAGATAATATCACCCAAAGAGATGCAGTTAGGAGGACATGGGCCAATCAAACACTCATCCAAGGCTTTCCAGTGCAGATACTGTTTATCATCGGATCAACTCAGACTTCTGCTGCACAGGAAGCCCTCGTGAGCGAGTCTGAACGTTATGGAGATGTGGTCCAAGGTCATGCTACAGCTGACTCATCCCTCCATGGCCCAACAGAGAAGACAGTGCTGGCTATCCGCTGGGTGATCACCTTCTGCCCTCTGGCACGCTTTGTCCTGCTGACCAAAGAGTCTGTGTTTGTCAACCTTCCTGCCATTGTAGGCTATCTGCTTGGCTTACACAGGCACCCTGAGGACTTCTATCTGGGCAGAGTGATCCAGAGAGACTCTCCTGACAGGGATCCCAATAGTCCTGGCTACCTGCCCCCATCTCTCTACCCAAGCAAATACCTTCCTGAATACTGTGAAGGGGCAGCTTACATTCTGTCCCAGGACGTGGTCCGAAAAGTGTATGTAGCATCCGCAGAGGTCCGCGCACCTGTGCCAGCTGATGTTTTTGTGGGACTTTGTGCTAAGAAGGCCGGTGTTGCACCAACACACAGTGCCAGGTTCTCAGGAGGAAAACACATCCGCTACAATGCCTGCTGTTACCACTATATGTTCAGCTCAGCAGGAATGGGGAGCCATGAACTAGACAGAGTGTGGACTGACCTGAGACAGAGGGATAGAAAATGTTCGCTGTTGCAGACCTATTACGGACTGGTGGCCTGCAAAACCCTCACCTATCTGGATAAACTGTCCTTCTTCAACTCAGAGGAAGGCAATTAATTTATATATGGTACAGACAACATGTAGAATGCATGTAAAGAAAAACACAGGGTAAATCTAATAGGAAAGTGCATGACTTTTTGTTCTATTCACCATTAGAATTGCGCACATAATTGTTGGGGCTTTTTTCTTAAAGGCTGGATGATAGGTAACGGTGACAGGCGGTTTAAACTATAATGAGTTTTGTTATCCCTGACCTTTTAAAGTTATTGTGCCTGTTTAGATGTGTATCTGGTCATTATAAAAGCATGGTTGTAAATAATAAAAGACATACATACGATTCCTTAAGTGGCTTTGGTTCATTTCCTGGGACTCGACATGCTGGTGCCTGCTGGCTGACTCAGTCTGTCACGAGTCACTGGAACATTTGCATATAATGAAGTCTTGTTATTAGCAGCATTTGTGTGTTTGTGCTTTGAATGAAATGTAAAATAGGCTCCCAGGGTGTCTTTCCTTTGGTACACATAAAGAAAAGCAGGCAAGTTAGGGGGCTGTTAGTGAAGAACAAACCGTATATGCCCACACAGTCCTAAGAAGAGGTTTAATCAGGCAAAAATAATTGAGAACCCCTGTGTGGGTGGACATGTGGCATGGCAAAAGAGGGACCAAAAAAAAAACCTCTGGTACAATATGACAAAAGTGGTCCTTTTTGTGGTTAAAATCCACTCTAAACGTATGAATAATAACAAGTGGTAACACTGATAACTGATCTGAGCCAATAAAATCTAACAAGTGTGTGTAGTTGACATAAGGCGGGTTTCCCAACTTTAGGGAACTAGTTGCCTGCAGTTCACTGAAAACACCAAGGAGGATAGTAAGTGTCCCGCATAATGCATAACAGAATAAGGTGACATTCAGGTTTTGACTATCTTTTAAGGAAAAGTCAAAGAAATGCTTTTCTTGGTCTTAGTATGTGTTATTAGCTCTTTATTTGCTATTTAAAAAAATAAAATAAAATCTGTGAATCTCTCCTCATTATTACTGGTTTTAACTCACTATTTATAGAGCAAAATGAACAGAATCAGCATTTAAAATACAATCAGGGTAAACAAAAAAATCCAGTTTACTCATTTATTTATTTAGTTTCTGCTGCACTTCCTTTCTAGAGCTTTCTATATTGGTTTTGGCATTATGAGCTAGTTTAGCGTGAACACACAGCAATTAGTATTACAGGAAATTAATCAGTTCCAGCTCTATTTTAGATTTCCCTGCAATTTTATGTCCTTCAAATGTTGCTTACGCTGCTGCTTCTCTCTCTAAATTCCACAAAAGGAAGGTTTGGCCTCTGTCCCAGGCCACAGGCTGACCAAACTAAATGTTTGGGTGTTCTACAACCTTCTCCTCTTCAGTGGCTCGCGCTGCAATTCTTAAATCTGCCTTGGCCAGGTTCCATTGTGTCTGCAAAGTTCACCTTGGCTGTCTGTCTCCGTGCATCAAGCCAAAGTATTCAAAGAATAACATCTCAGCACGTCTACGATAATTCTGGCTGCTGACCAGCCATAGCAACAGTTTGATTGGCGTACCATCATCTTGAACCCAGATCGCTCTCCGGGATTAATCAGGATGAATTAGCATCAACACATTCAATCCACGGCCTGAACACCACATGATTTCTGGCTTCTCTGTCAGTCTGTTCCCTAACAACTGACCCCATGATGCTTTAGTTTTAGATCTGATGTCATGTTATGGTCGCTACCATTCCAGTTATGTCATGGCTTTCTCTGAAGTATAACAGAAGGTCACAAAAGTATCAAGGATATTCTCTGTTAGGGAGAATAAGGTTTTTATATTCCTATATTAATCAGGCTTTTCTTTTAGTATTGGATTGGTATTAATAGAAAAAAATGGAGAAAATGTGCTCAGCTCCAGTAAAACTTTTACTCTTGCACTATAACAGAGCTGCTTTACACAATTTCAACAGTTCAAAAATCCCCTTTTATCTTATACTGCGCCTCAGTGAAGCCCACTAAATTCATTAAATGGTCCATTTTAATTCCCTTCCACCTCCCTTTAAGCCAACCTTTCTTCTAATTGGCTGCACCCTGCAAACAAAACATTTGAAAGGCAGGTGGGTGGCGTTTCTGATCTGTTGACATCAAACAGATCTGAATACAAAATATCTAAAACGGAAGCTTAGAACAGTTAGATTTACAGGGGTTACTTGTACCTATGTGTTTAATGCGAGCTTCTGACAGTGTAACACTGAATGTATGATATAAAATCATGAAAACCTTCACAGTAATGCTTAATTCATTCTTTTGTAGCAAACCTGCTTGCTTTCAGTGCAGGCTGACGCTTTCTCTCTTTTTCTCTTGTGCTTCTTTTCCTTTCTTTTCTTTCTCCCTCTCTCCTCACTGTGTCTCTGTGTGGAGTTAATTGCTTTCCATGCTGTTTCGAGGCTCTCTCAGGTCTGTGGCTAGAGCTGGTTATACAGTTGAACACTTGTACTCAATCAACTATTCACTCACCTGCTGTATTTAAGAGAGGCTCATCCACCCACTTGCTGTTGCAGCAGTACAACGTGCTAAGCAGCACTACGCCAGGCTCCCTCAATTTTCTTGCTCAGCATTTGGTTCCTTGTGCTTATTCGTGATTCCCGCCTCAAAGTTCCTGCCAGTTTGGCCTTGGAAAACTCTCCTCTGCGGACCTCCCCTCTTGCCAGACTCACACCTGGGGAAACTATTTGCCACCTCAGGCTTTGCATTTATCTCTCCACCCTTGCTCTGTATTTTTGAGTTCATCGATTTCTTTGTTCTTAGTAAGATTTATACCACTGAGACCACTCATGGAATAATCCACATGATCCCCCATAAAAATCACTTTTTTCAATTTTAGTTGAACTGCTATGACAGGGAAAATTGAATTTAAGTTGCCGCTTTACCACAGTAGCCAGCGAACAGTAGGAAATCTGTCCTATAAACCCCATCAAAAATTGTGTAAAACACATCCCTGAACTCCATGCAAAAACCCAGATGTTCCTTTGCTTCACCAAGACTTGTTCCTCATTTGCTCCACACCTCACACTTTATTTGTGGCCTATTGACTTTCCAGGACTACACAACTGCATTTCCTTTCTACTTAAAAACTATAATCCTGCAGTTTTCATTGACTTTTCCACTGAAACCTTCATTGAAGGTTTAGTAGTAAATTGGTTTTCTTCTTTCAAAACTATCCCTATAGCCACACTTAAGAAATAAATAAATAAAGACCATAAGCGCAGATGTGTGTGTTTCCTTGCTACTGTAGAACTTAAAAAATAGTTGCCAAAAGCACTTGTCAGTACAGTTATTCTACACAAAGTCCTCAACACAAACTGCTGGATCAAAAAATTCTGTTGAGGTCTGGTAGGATTTTCCAAGGGAAAGTGGAAACATGGTCAGCAGAGTGGGAAAGCTAACAGACCCCCCAAAACCACACGTAGACTTGAGCGCATGCAAGCACACACATATGTAGATGCACACTGATTACACAGCCTGCAGAGATTGGTAATGTGAGGTTAAGGGCTCGGTAAACTGCATGTGGGTGGTGTGCTCTAATGAATGCTTCTCAGAGAGGCGCATCTCTGCAGGGACAGACTCATCAAACCAGAGAAGACTGTTTTATTTGGAGTGTTTACACCGTCCCTGGGTTTTTAAGCCACGGCCACTAATTTTAAAGGGCGTTAATGTCACAGCTGATGAAAGAAATAATTGTCAATTTTGCATGTGCATATAACTCCTTCAACAGGACATGTAGCGTGCGTTTTAGTACATAAGTGTAGAATCCCCATAGGCTGCTGTAAGTTTTATGTTTAGCGCTGAAGCCCGGTATTCATGTGGCCCTCCCGCCCACGTTCATTTACGTAGAAGCAGTAACCTCAAGGATAAACCCTTTTTTGACGACATCTGTGGTTTCTGTTGCTTTCCCTTTTTGTAAACTCCATAATCTTTCCTTTGAGGTTTCGGTCACTTTGCCAAGCCAGGAGTATGTGCCTCTCTGTGGAGCTGCTTTTGACTTTTTGTGTTTTAATTATGCATTCTATAGCTTTCGCCTGACTATTTTTTTCTCCAAACTGCTCCATCTGGTTGAAATTAGGTGCATTAAACATGAACGATTGACTCCACTCCTCTGCCTGAAGGTTCTGGGAGGGAAGGATACACAGATGAAAAGTATCATAGTGTTAACATCTTTTTTCGAATAGTGAAGTGAAAACTCAAAATATTAATGAAATATTAATGAAATATGACATATTACTCATTAAGCTGAATGTCTGCACTTTTATGGCTATTAATTCATAATAACTGACAGCTGAGGCATACAAGCGGGTATGACCATTGGATGCGCACCATTATAGATGTATACATGACTTATGGTGATGACTGATAATTTAGTTGAGTGTTAACAGCATACTATTGAGCCAACTCTCGATCTCAGTGTGAAAAAGAGCATTCTTTAAATCACAACCTTTAGGATAAAAGAACAAATAAAATGACTTAGTACTAAACACAGCTTGATAGAGAATGGCTTCAATTTTGAAGGTATTTGACAACAAAAAGTCTAGGTCTGATATAATCTTCAGCCTAATGACAGCAATAGACAAAAGTTTAAAGTCATGTGATAGCTAGTGTCTCTTTATCATCTGCTTCTTATCATTAAATCAGTCAGTGTAGATCAAGTTAAATAAAAACTTTTGTTTATAACTTTTGTGAGACGGTGATTTAAATCATGTGAGATGTGTTAAGATAAGCTCAAAGTGAGTGCAGCTCTGTTCAGTCCGGTGAGGTCTTTTTTTGACTGACGCTTGCATGTGCTTATGTATTGTACACCGCCCACGTGTCTCTAACATTACATAAATATCATAAAATAGTCTAGATACATTTTATTCTTGCAAGTCTGAACATTCAGCTCAGCTCTGCGTTAGCCGTTCTAATCATCATTCAAACACATGGCAGCAATTCAGTACATTCAGGCAGTTTAAAACCCAAATCCAAAATAAGCCAATATTTAAAAACAAGAATAATACAACTTCTCATTTCCAATATTTAAAGTGTTCTTTTACTGTTCCTTGCAGTCCTTCATTTTCTCTTAAACTTGTGGGAAATTAGAGTGAGCTGGCTTCTTTTCCCACAGACATGCCAAGGTTTGAACATTTTTAGGCTGTCAATGCAAAAATAAATCTTTGGGTAATTGCTACTGGTACTGGTGTGAGCTCCAATGGGTTGGGCTCGTCAGCCCTGTCAGTGTCCCGAGGCACTGACTGATTTATCAAAGGATCCTCAGTCACTGCTGTCACGATCAGTGCTGGGTGGAGACTCAGTCTGCAATGAAGCATCACTTTATTAGAGGCTTGTACTTTATTTGTTTATGAGTCCTGTCTTGGCAGTGCAGTATTTTCCCTTTAGTTTCAAAAGCTCTATGCCAGACGATAAAGACATCTGTTAACATTGTAACACTTTTTATTATTTTTATGCCTTTTATTTCTGGCACTTACATTCAAGATACATTGTTTAATCAATTGACACTCTGTATAACTAGAGGCACTTTAAAAGTACATTTCCAGTTTACAGTTTAATTAAAACCCAGTCATTAGTTATCTTGGCAGGAGACACTCTTCCTGGGTTCCATAATAGCTTAAATAAGAACCATAAAACACTTTATTAATGCCATATAACACACTGTAAGACAGTTCTAAATACATATAAGAAATCTGTAGAAGACTGTGTTCATTAACCATTATAAATTTTCCTTATGAATGCTCTGTTACTGATATACAGCTGTTTCAATATTGAGTGATCTTTCTTTTCTTTTTCTTTTGGCTGCTCCCCTTAGGGGTCACCACAACAGTTCTTCCTCTGGATGTTCTCCTCCACCACGTCCATGAATCTTTTCTGTGGTCTTCCCCTTTTCCTCCTTCCTGGCAGCTTCATATTAAAATCCTTTGTCCGGTATATCCACTAGCCCTCCTCTATATATATCCAAACCATTTCAACCTTGCTTCTATAACTTTTTCTCCAAACCTGAGCTGTCCTTCTGATGTACTCATTTCCCGTCCTGTCCATGTTTGTCCTTCCCAGTGAAAACCTTAACATCTTCAACTCTGTCACCTCCAACTCTCCTTCCTGTCTTTTTTTTTTATCAGTGCCAAACCATACATCACAGGAGATCATTCTTGCTGCTATCCTTCTGTCGCAAATAACTCCTGACACTTCACTCCACCCACTCCACCTGTCTGCACTCTCTCCTTCACCTCTCTTGTTATCTCTCAGGTGCTTTGGTGTTAACTCCAGGTACTTAAACTCATCTGCCTGGATTATCTCTACTCCTTGCAGCGTTGCTGTAACACTTACCTCTCTTTCATTCACACACATGTATTGTGCCTTGCTTCCACTGGCTTTCATTCCTCTTCTCTCGAGTATATACTACCACTTCTCCTTGCTCCTTCCAGCTGCCCCCTACTTTCAATACTGATAACAATTTCGTCTGCAAACATCATACCTTATGACCTCATTAGTCAACCTGTCCATCATCACTGCTAACAAGAAGGGCCCCAGAATTGATGTAATTCTACCACCACCTTGAACCCATCTGCTATTCCAACCACACACCTCACCACTGTCTTTGTCCTCATACATGTCAGTGATTTCCATCTCAATTCAACTTTATTTATATAGCTTCAGTTCACTATAACAGTTAGCTCAAGGTGGTATATTGCAAGATAAAGACCCCAGCAGTCAGACAATCCCCTGTGAGGAAGCATTTGGTGGTGGTGGAAAGGAAGAACTCCCTTTTAACAGGAAAAGAGTTTTGATCTATGCTCAGAGAGGGACAGCCATCAGCCTTGAACTGTTAGGGGATGAGAGTGAGAGCAAAGAAAGATTGCATACAAGAACAAATGATGTATTATAATAGAAATGAAATTTTTTAATCATTAACAGGAAGTTTAAGAACAGCTTGTAAAAGTGTTCATAACTCACCAAAGATGTATAAAATTTTTTATATCCATCTGTGTTGTAAGCATGCTAAAGTGTTCATGTCCTTCTCATGAATGGTAAAAAAATTAAAGTAGGGGGTTTCCAGTTCTAAATGAAGTCTTTTCTTTTCTGCGTTGGTTAATGGTTGGGGTAGCAGTGTGGCATCGCTTTACCTGAAAGAAAAGAAAAGAAAAAATCCCAGGGCTGGACAGGAAAGGGTGAAAAAGCGATAGAGAGAGAGAGAGAGAACGAGAGCGTGTAAGTATTTTACAGGGTGGTTTGACTTGTAATAACAGTCATTATAAAATCTGGGTTTCCCAATAAAACCAACACATCTTATTACAGGTTCCTCCTCAGAAGCTCACAGGAACTGATGGGTTATCAGTGTCAAAATCTACGATGGGGTCAGGGATAGTTGTCTTTGAGCCCACGTGTAGAATCTCCATATCAAACCTAACACTTGTGGTGATGGTTGAGGTTTAACGCTCCAATACGCTGACCATAGATCTGTGCTTTTTTATGCTTGGAGCTACAAATCCCACAGCTTGATCCCGGGTCAGTTTTACTTCTCAATGCTACAAGTTGCAGATGAGCGTCAGTGTGGACACCACCTCGCTTTAATAGACGGGAAATGTGAAACCATGCCTGACATACAATTCACTGTTGCATCTCACTGTTGAGCTGTTGCTCTCAGCCCTCGTGGCAACAACATTTAATTGTATCTTCAAAAAAAGAGCAGGGAAAATGAAAGGAAATGAGACAGTAAAAGCAAAGGGCTGGCATATATTTGCTTGTTTGTGGAGAGTCATGGCATGCACACAAAGAAACATTTCAGCCAGGTTTTTAACCGCCCATCTCAGGCACATCTGGATTGGATGTGAAAGAAACAGTCGGAAAATAGTAACAAACTTTAAAATGTTAGCTGCTGAGCTTTTCAGGTGCTTAGCAGGTGCTCTTACTCTTGAAAAACTTCCTAAGGGGTGGCAGAACTGTTGTATTAAATCAAACTCTTGCAATTATTTTCAAAAACTGATTCTTTTTAAAAGTTGGAAATTCAGCAGTGCAAATAGCTATGCTGTGATTAATTGTGCTGTATCTTCTTTTACATGTAGATCTATTGTGCCAGCACGGCAGATGATCAGACAAGGAATGACGAAAATACACAGACTAAATACACACAGGACGTGATCAGGGGAAGTGGAAACACTTGGGGAAACAGCTAATGAACATAATGACAAAGGGGAAGTGAAACTGGACACACTGAACATGTAAACAGACTCTCCACAATAAAACAGGAAACATAATGAGATGCAGACATGACAACATGAGCTTGAAAACATAAGACGTGCACACATGAAACGCGACAGATTTAAACAAGCAGACTTAACATGACGAACTGACAAAGGAGACTTAAACACAGGGGGTGATAACACGAAGGGGGTCTAAGAAACAATGAACTATAATGGCAAACTAGGCATAATAGAAATGGGCTTAGATAACGTAATGAACTTAAATATAAACCATAAACATCAAAAAATGTTAAAACTCAAAACGCTGGGTCAAATGACCCATGACAAAAACAAACAACACTTTGGTCAACTTTGTTATATTATTATGTGCTATAGAAATACATTTTGATTTGACTTGATTTGAAAAATGTTCAGATTTAGGACAGTCTGGGCAATTAGCTGTCAGAACTTCTCCATAATTTTACACATTCTTTGTTTATTGCATCAGCCTTTCTCTTTCATGTAAAAAAAAACCCAACATCGTGTTTTTGTTTGTTTATTTGTTTTCTTGTTTTTGTTAGACTTTCATACAATAATATATTATATATATTTAGATGTCTCTGGGATTAAAAGTACAGTTAAACTTTATAGTGACAGAAAGTGACGTTTCACTGGTCTCACCTGCTGAAAGTAAGACTGGTCTGTATGTGGCCCATTGTGTAAAGTGAGTTTGTCGTCCCTGCTCTAAATGTTTGAAATGTGTCACAGTTTGCAGTTCAATCTTGAAAACGTTTAGATATGTCCTACTGGCTTTAGCTGCCCTCATCCCAAAGTCAATGCAATCCTCTCTATTCGGCCCTCAGAACTTGATCTTACCCTGACCTGAATGAGTTTTCGTTTCAGAGAGGTCTTTGAACCAGTCATATGTGAGGTAATCTGCACTAGGATGCTTTTCCACTGTGAGCGCTGCAGGCAGAGATTTCATAGCAGAAAGATTTGTAGCTTCAGCTAGTCAGCGGATTTTACTGGAGACTTTTATCTGCGCATAATATAGGCGCTCTTATAATACTTTTTTATTTGTCTCCCTGCTTGAAGCTTGAAGTTTACTTCGCATTTGTAATTTTCTTTTACTGAGTTTTTTTTTAAACCTCATTTTTATTCGAAGGATCTTCCAGTGGATGCTTATTGCTTAGGGATAAAAACATGCCTGTGCTAAAATGGACACAGCGTATTGTCTCTTTCTGAGGAAGAGAAACAACTATTCTGTAATGATAGCTCTGACTTGGTGCGGCTGTGAAGCACAAAATTATTCTGTCTGTTGGATCAGGTGCCAGTGAACTGGCTTTTGGATTCTTGTATGTCACTAACCCTCTTATTTCATCCTTTTTTTTTCCTCTTTCTTTTAAATTTTGAAAGACACTTCCTCACTTTCACTGCTCTCTCACAGCATTTTGCATGTCTGCATCCGCATACTCAGACATGCAATGACGCAAGTGAAACACAAACAGAGCAGATGAGTGACTGGACCAGTTAACAGTCACCAGTGTGATTCTAGCACCATGAACAGTGCCTGATTCCTATGGCCTCAGGACTGTCACAGAGTTAGCCTGCTCTGCTCTGTGTAAATCAGCCACAGTGTGAAGAATGCTAAAAGTGTTTCGCTGCTGTCTTGTCATTTCCTGAGGGTGTTCACTCTGTTCATCTGTCTCTCATCTCCCTGCGGGAAGAAGGGTTAAAGAGACACTCCACAGATAAGATTTAAGAAAGCACCGAAAACCTGAGCGCAAGCATTATGAAAAATGGGGCCAATCACCAATGAGTGTCTAGAAAGATTATAAGAAGTGTAGGATGCAATGTTTTTGGCCACACTGGGGACTAAAAGGCTAAATATATTAGGATATCCCAGGGTATGCCAATTTTAAAGACTTGTGATAAATAACAGCAGGAGTATGTATTTAATTCTGTAAATTGCGTTCTCTATTTCAGAGTTGTTCTGTGTGTGTGTTTTGAGGCACTGTCATCCCATTAGGTTAAAATGGTTCATTTCATTAACGATAATATTGTTCACTTAGTACTACTTTCTGCTAATTTTATGATTTTTTTTTTACTGAACTTTCTGTGCATCTACTATACATATTACCAGAATGTTCCCATGTAAGAGCCTCCTGAACAATATCAGACGCTGCAGCTTCAGCAGGGTGTGTGTGTGTGTGTGTGTGTGTGTGTGTGTGTGTGTGTGTGTGTGTGTGTGTGTGTGTGTGTGTGTGTGTGTGTGTGCACACAAAAAGAGGCATACCCACATTCTCTTAAATGCATGAATAAATCCTACTAAATATACAGGGATCAGGCATAACATTGACATGATAACACTGATCATCTCTTCATCATGGCACCTGTTAGTGAGTGGGGGCAAGTGGACATTTTGTCCTCAAATCTGATGTTAGAAGCAGGAAAAATGGACAAGCTTAAGGATTTGAGTGAGTATGGCAAGGACCCAATTGTGAAGGACCGATGACTGGGTCAGAGCATGTTCAAAACTGCAGCTCTTGTTCCTGGTCTTGGGTGAGCAATGTCTGTCAAATGTGAAAGTCCAATTAAGGAACAGTGTTGAATCAGCGACAGGGTAATGGGAAACCAAGGCCCCTTCTAATGGATAATACTAATAATTAAATTAATTGTGGAGGGTGCATCACAGTTGGTTGTGCATGGGCCTACATGGTAGCAGACCAGTCAGGATGCCCATGCTGATCCCTCTCCATTGCTGGATGTGCCAACAATGTGCATCAAAACTGGACCACAGAGCAATGGAAGGCCTGCTCTGATAGATCACATGTTCTTTTATATCACATGGATGGCTGGTTGCAGCATTTAGCTGGGGAACACCTGGCAAAGTTTTGGCATTTTGGAAGAATAATCCAGGTTTATCTACTGTGATTCATAGATATAGACATAATATAGTGGTCCATGTGTGGCCCTTTGCTCACTGTATTAAGTCAGTATAGCCCTCTAGAGAAAAATGTTGCCTACCCTGCTCTTAAAGGACAAGAGAGAGCAAGAGTCAACAACGTACGCAAACTAACCCAGACTTAAAGGTCAAGTCATCTTTTTTCCCTTTAATTTATCACCTGCCTTTTTCTTAGCTCCACCTCCTACCACCTGGGTTAAAGCTTAGTCAAGCTTAGTCAAGACTGTGTAAGGCACATGTTTTATGTTTCAATCATAGCCTAGTGTTGCCTATATATTATTCTAAAGATACTAAACAGAAACCTTTGCAGCTTCATAAATATTTAAATGTTAAAGCATAGTTATGCCATTTTGCTGGCTGCATATGGACACTGTTGTATCTTCTATGGCAGGGGTGCAATTTCCTTTGATGCTCTGTGTGGTTGCAGTTTATGTTCTACATACAGCGTGTATGCTTGAAATGCACCCACACACATTCCTTCTAACCCTGAGGCAGGCTGAATATAGTCTTTTAATGGCAGGAAGAACGCTGCCTCTTTATGTAAGTTAACGAGCTTTCATTTCATTTTTCATGTCTTCATTGTAAAATTTTCGACCATCTTAAGGTCTAAGTAAAACCCTTCTTTTGTAAAATGTTGCTTTCTGTAACATTTTGCATAAACCCCCAGTTTATGCCTTTATTTCTTAGCAACAGTGATGATACATACAGAAAACATTGGGAGAGAAAGGAGTATGTGGTTATGCGGTAATGGACCCTAACCATTAAAAGGGATGCCATCAGTTTCCTCATAATCTGGAAAATAGGGCGGTTATAACAAATGTTTCAAGTAATAGCTATTGAGAGGGCAAATGTACTCCTACTCCCAAGACCGCTGTGAGATTCTGGATTAACCTCATATATCTGATTGACACTTTGTGGACACTTAGTGCACCTAAATAGCAATGAACAACATTATGGTGAGCCACAAAATTACCAGACATGTAGACATAATAATAGTGGTTGCATGGTTTATCATCCCCTGTGCAGGTGCGTGAGACACATTATTACCAAGTAGAACTTGAACGCAGGCTGAGGCCTTTCTGTGAGGAGTCTGCTTGTATCTGCGAGAGTCCTCTCTCGATACTCCGGCTTCCTCCAGTCCAAAGACTTGCACGTTTTGGTGGCCTGTCCAGCATCTACCCTGCCTTTTGCCCATATGACTGTTCAGATAGCCTTCAACCTAACCATGACCCTGAATTAACTTGATGGATGAATAGATGGTTGGATGGTTGGATGGATGGAAGTACAAAGATATTCTTAGTTCATTTTCATTGTGTTGAAATAAAGCTATAAGTGCAGTTACACTGACCTGGTTTGAGTGGCAAACTATATAAGAACTCTTTGCAGTGCAAGCTGCTGGCCTGGCCACAGGGAGTCATTGGGACCCAGTGTTTTGCTTTGACAGGTGGAAAAGAGAAGCAAGCAACTTGGGAATTAATTTGTGCTTGAAATCAAATGTGCAATTTACAGCCAGAATTCAGAAAATCATAATAGGTTATCTGTATTGTTAGGTGTTTATTTACCATGGGCACCAAAAGTATTTTTATATCTCACCATAACAGAAAGCCTAGTAGTGATTTAACCCCCACATAAACCTCCGCCTTCACTGACAAGCTGAAGAAAGTGGCTCAGAGCTATTTCTATAGCTAGTTCCTGGCAGTGGCCAGTTGAGGCTGGCTCCAAAAGCAAGTCAATTACCATAAATGCCATGTGAAAATCCCCAACTCTTTAACTCGTTTCAGGTTGAATTTTGCTTTGTTGTTATTTGTTCTACTAGACAATGTAACGGGAAGAGGACCCAAATTTGGGACATTCAGAGTGAAAAACGGAGGTCCAACTTAAAAAAGGAAAAAGTTCTTGCTCGTAGGGGGTCATCTGATTGTTGGGGTTTTCGCTCTACTACTGTAGGGTCTTTACCATACTGCTGTTGTGATTTGGCACTATATAAACACGATTTTATTGAATTGAATTGAAGACCCGATTTCAGTGACTGAAATGATAGTGTTTTATTAGTATGTTACTAAACACTTATAGGGGGCATTCAAATATGAAAACTGAGATGGTGGTAGCTATACCTAAACTTCAAAACAGCAGTCATAAACCAATAGGGGATCACTGTCCATCTTTTACATACAGTCTAGTTTACTTAGCGAGGACACAGATGCATAAGAAGAAGCTTATTATTTTTATTGTAATTTATTTTTCACCTAGAGGACTTTTTATGGTTGATGTAAAACTGTACAAGCTTACAAACATGCACGTTGTCACAGCTGGGAGTACCCATGCAGCACAGACCAAGTATTTGATTTGCTGAGGTGAACATAAACTTACTTTTCCATCACGTAGCAAGTATGAGGACTTCATGAGGACTAGCATTAAGCATGAGAAGCAAGGAGCCGTATGCAGGCATTGCTTTCGATGTTTATGCACTGAAACATAAACAGATGAGAGAGTCAACAGGCCAGGCTTAGGGCAGAGGAAGGAGTTAAAAAGCTCAGCTTTCATCTCTGGTTAAATGAAGCCTTTTGATGGATGCTTTCACTGAAACAAGTCACAGTGATGCCTAAGTGAGTCCCCTTCATAAAGCTCGGCTCTGGTTCTACACAGACCTGCTGTTCTAGCGGGAGGCAAACATGGGAAATTCTCAAAAGTCCATCTGTCTCTTCTGACCTGTTTGGTTTTCTGCAGGAAGTTCAGCCAGCGAATATAGGTGTGACTGTACTATGATATTAATGAGTTTTGTAGAAAGGCCCTATTCAAAAATAGCCCCAGAAAAAAGAAGAAAAAATACACTGCCCCACTGGAATTTCACTGGAGCTTGGGTCCTGCCTGCTTCAGAGAGATCCAAGAAGTGGAATCAATTATAAACTGCACACTTATATTCAGTTTGAGTTGCTGAAACCCGAAACATCAAATGACAAATATTTCAGTACCCCAACCCACCCCTCTTTTCTTTTCTTCATTTTATTCCACAGCTGAAATAACACTTTCTCCCATACCCGGAAGCAAAAAACCTGAACAACAAATGAAAGTCAGAACAGAAGATATAGAAAATAGACATAGACAAATAGAAGTGCCCAGAGGCACTTTTACAGACTCCAGCTTTAGACAAGCCTATCATTAAGGTTTGGTTTACTGGGACAAGTGTGGCTTTTTCAGCCAGGAGGCTTCATATGACACAGGACTGCAGAAGACTGAATCCTTGTTGGGAAATGACAGTGGCCTCAGCCTGATTGCTGCCACTAAAAATATACTGCTGGGGATGGTTAAGGACTGGCTTTGAGACATATATATATAAAGTTAATTATCGTATATGCTCAAAGAAAAATATAGTAGGCTATAGCTTGCTACTAATTTTCTCTGTGTCTTGACTATTAGACTTTCAGTAACAAGCCCTCTTCATGTAAAATGCTGATTATATGGTTGTATTTGTGTAGTTGTTCCATATTGAGGAAATATTACTATTTTCCTGTTTATTGTAAATGGACAGTTTAACCCAAAATGAAACACTCGTTTTTAACCTCTGCCCTGTAACCATCAGGATGTATACCTTCTCTCAAATAAAGACATGGAACTTGCCTTGCGGTGCTCAAATAAATTTTTAAACCCAACAAGAATGTATCTTTTCAGAAATGTTGTCCTGATTATACAGAAAAAAAATCCCCACAGTTGTGAACAGTTGGGACACCAAAAGTAAAGTGATGACTGGTTAAATTATTTTAGAGAGCAGACAAACATATTTGCAGTGAAGATCTTAACAATTGGGCAACACACACCAGAGTAATCCAGATGGACAAATAGCCCCACATGTAAAAGGAAAATGAACTAGTTTGCAGGGTTAGGCAAACAGTAATTTGCCTAACCCTTAAGAATTGGTTCTGCAGCATGCATTGTGCACATGCAACCACCAGAGGTAGCATTGTTCCTCCACAGGGGTCTGTTCCTCCACAGACCCCTCGCTGCTCAGCTTTGCATGAACATTTGCAGTCTGGTGTGTGTGTTGAGGAATATCAAAGAAATACTCTGGAATACTCTGATACATCTTTGCTTCTCACTGATCCGAATTGTTGTAACTTTACTGAGTAGAGCATTCTGAAAACATTCAGGAATATTTCTAAATTTGAGAATGGTTTTGGTCATGCTGCTGGTTTAATGGTCAAGAAAAGACATGCTTCCACCTCTGCCTAAGACGTTGTGCCTTTTTTACATTGTGGTGTGCGCAGCCGGTGGCCACAGTCACCAAAGTGACTCTGAGAGCCTTCATTTACCTGGATCCAGGAAAAATGAAAGACAGCAAGGGGCAGTGGGAGGTTGTTTGTTGTACTAAAAATGAGAAGACAGAAAAGGAGGGTTGTAACAACACTGACAAGATTAGTATGCATGAAATAAGGGAGCAAAATGAAATGGAAGGAAATGTATTTAATTAGAACTGTAGGGATGGAGGGATTAAAAGGACAAGAAGGTAGCTAGATAAGAAGCACAAAAGTGATAAAGACCACACGACAAGCATGACTGTGGCCTTCTTCTTCTCCTCTACACCTTGAAGAAACTACCCATGAATCCGGGTTTTGTGATGTAACAGTGTATTGACCCTTGGAGGCGCCCCTACCAAAAGAGAGTGTTTTCTCGAACACGCAAGGACCTCTGAGCGCATCACAGCCTCCTGTGCTCTGAGAGGACCAGCATTTGTTGACGGCCACTGAAAATGGCACTGGAATGGCCCGTCTCCCTCCCTCCTGCAGAAATAACAGAGGCACATAGAGACTGCATTCAGCATAAGTATAAGTCAGTCCGGCTACAGTCGGTCACGTGTTGCCTGAGGTGCAGATTAACATGGCTCCTCATGCAGTGGGAGTCCAGTTAAGCACAGGCGAGCTACGGCCTCTGACAGACTGTTTGTTTGGAAGAGTATCACACCGTCTGTCATTAGCGTGGACACTGTTATCACATAAAGGCCAATTCACTCCTTAACTTAGATAGGGTATCATCACCATATGAAGGATCCCACTGAGAGCTGATGTCATGTCTTGAAATATCCCAGAGGTTAGACAGGCTTGCCTCATGAGATCAGGAGCTTTAACCTCCCTACAAGAAAAGCTGTGAAAGTGTGTCAAAAAAAACAAAACTGCAGACTAAATGTCAAATGTTTTGCGTCTTATCACTTTTATTTCAGTGGTTTAACCTTGTATTGAACCAGAAGCATTTAGAGTGAGGCCAGCAAGGATTAAGAGAATCTGGAAAAGGTGACTCACTTGAAGGATGTGCTTGGCCTTATCGTAATGTCTCAGTTTAGTGTGACATTAACCAAACTTTAAGTGCGTGAACGTTTTGAGTTTATGAGATTTCTGTTATCTAAAAATGGGGTCACATCCCATAAATGTTTGTGAGGTCCATCACTAGTATTAACCATTAAAATCAGAATCAGAATCAGAATACTTTATTGATCCCTGGGGGAAATTATTTTTTGTTACAGTGCTCCATTTTAAACCAACATTAAGACAAGACAGACAATACGCTAACTAAGAATAGTACAATATATACATATATATACATACATACATACATAAGTCACTTATAAATAAATATTTGGAAAAGAAACGTGTAGTTGTAGCAGCAAACAGTGTGTTAAGTGGATGCGTTGTACAGGGAGATGGCCACAGGCAGGAATGATTTCCTGTGTCGTTCAGTGGTGCTTTTCGGTAATCTCAGTCTCTCACTGAACGAGCTCCTGTGACTGACCAACATGTCATGGAGTGGGTGGGAGGTGTTATCCAACATTGTCTTTATCTTGGACAGCATCCGCCTCTCCGACACCACCTTCAGGGAGTCCAGCTCCATCCCCACAACATTGCTGGCCTTACGGATCAGTTTATTAAGTCTGTTGGCATCTGCGACCCTCAGCCTGCTCCCCCAGCATGCAACAGCATAGAGGATCGCACTGGCCACCACAGACTCATAGAAAATCCTCAGCATTTTCTGGCAGATGTTGAAGGACCTCAGTCGCCTCAAAAAATAGAGACGACTCTGGCCCTTCCTGTAAAGTGCTGTGGTGTTTTTAGCCCAGTCCAGTTTATTGTCAATGTGTACTCCAAGGTATTTATAGTCCTCCACAATGTCAACACTGACCCCCTGGATTGAAACAGGGGTCAAGTGTTTCCTGGTCTTCCTGAAGTCCATGATCAGTTCCTTGGTCTTTGCCACGTTGAGCTGCAGATGATTCTGCTCACACCACGTGACAAAGGAGTCGACCACAGCCCGGTACTCTGTCTCATCATCCCTGCTGATGCATCCAACCACCGCAGAGTCATCAGAAAACTTCTGAAGATGGCAGGTCTCTGTGCAGTGGCTGAAGTCTGTGGTGTAGAGGGTGAAGAGGAAGGGGGAGAGGACAGTCCCCTGTGGTGCCCCTGTGTTGCTAATCACCTTGTCAGACACACACTGTGGGAGACGTACATATTGTGGTCTTCCTGTCAGGTAATCAACAATCCAGGACACCAGAGAAGCATCCACCTGCATCGCTGCTAACTTATCACCCAGGAGGGTCGGCCTGATGGTGTTGAAAGCACTGGAAAAGTCAAAAAACATGACCCTCACAGTGCTCGCCGGCTGGTCCAGATGGGTGTAGACACGATTGAGCAGGTAGATGATGGCGTCCTCTGTTCCGAGACGAGGCTGATAAGCGAACTGAAGGGGATCCAGATGTGGTCTTACTATGGGTCGCAGCTGGTCCAGGATGAGCCTTTCCAGGGTCTTCATGATGTGGGAGGTCAGTGCCACGGGCCTGTAATCCTGGGGGCCACTGGGACGAGGCGTCTTTGGTACAGGGACGAGGCATGATGTCTTCCACATCACCGGGACCCTCTGCAGACTCAGACTCAGCATAAACAGTTTATGAAAGACTCCACACAGCTGGGGGGCACAGGCCTTGAGGACAAGGGGACTCACTCCGTCTGGTCCAGCAGACTTGCCTGAGTGAAGTCTCCTCATTTGCATCTCAACCTGGTATTGAGTGAAGGTGATGGGTGGGGGAGGGGTGTCAGGAATCTCACAGGAGGCAACATGTGAAGAGAGAGGCTGCCACAGTGGTGTGGCTCTGGATTCCAGGCTGACTGCAGGTGAGGTTGTGGGGGTGGGAGCAGACACTGTGGTGTCGAATCTATTGAAAAACAGATTCAACTCGTCGGCTCTATTCTCACCTCCCTCAGCTCCCCTGCTGTTGGTTGGCCTGAATCCAGTGATGGTCTTCATGCCCCTCCACACCTCTCTCATGCTGTTCTGCTGGAGTTTCCACTCCAGCTTCCTCCTGTAATTGTCCTTAGCCTCTCTGATCTTGTCCTTTAGTAACACCTGGACCTTCCTCACCTCCTCTTTGTTGCCCCCTCTGAAAGCCCTCTTCTTGTTGTTGAGGAGGGCTTTGATGTCCTTAGTCACCCACGGCTTGTTATTTGGGTAACAATGAACAGTCTGAGCTGGAACAATGGAGTCGGTGCAGAAAGTTATGTAGCCTGTGATACACTCAGTAAGCCCATTGATGTCCTCGGCGTGAGGCTCACAGAGTGTTTCCCAGTCGGTCACCTCGAAACAGCCCTGTAGTTCCGCTATTGCCTCCTCTGACCACCTCCTAACAGTCCTGGTGGTCACAGGTTCCCTCCTCACAATTGGCACATAGCGGGGGGTGAGGTGAATCAGGTTATGATCTGACCTACCAAGTGGGGGGAGGGAGGAGGAGCTGTATGCATCCTTGACGTTAGCATACAGTAAGTCTAAAGTTTTCTCTCCCCTGGTGGGACAGTCCACATATTGTTTGAATGTTGGTAGTGTATTGTCCAGTGATACATGGTTGAAGTCACCCGAGATCACAATAAAGGCACTCGGGTGCTGAGTCTGTAGCCGAGCTATGGCAGAGTGGATAGTGTCACATGCAGCTGTAGGGTTAGCAGAGGGGGGAACATAAACAGCCACCAAGATGACGTGAGAGAATTCCCTGGGTAAATAATACGGCCTGAGTCCAACAGCACACAGTTCAGTGTCCGGGCAACAAATCCTTTCTTTGATTGTTATGTTGGCAGGGTTACACCACCGGTTGTTAACTAAAACAGCAAGCCCACCTCCTTTACGCTTACCGCTAGCGATGCTGTCCCTGTCCGCCCGAACAGTGTGGAAGCCTTCCACGGAAGCATTCTCATCGGGAATGACCTGGTGCAGCCATGATTCGGTGAAACACATCAGGCTACACTCTCGGTATTCCCTCTGACTCCGTACCAGTGCTCGTCGATTTTACTTGCCAACGATCGCACATTTCCCATCACGATAGACGGCAGACACGGTTTAAACCTCCTCCTCGCTTCGAGCCTCCGCTGTCTCACCGTCACCTTTTTTCTTCTCTTCTGTCCTTGACCTCTGCATCCCCGATGTGTTTTCCTCCAAATTTCAGCTGGTACTTCTGCGGGCACTTCTGCGGGCCTGGCCAGCGAGCCGGCCGGCATCAGGGCGATCAGCTGATCTCTGGAGTAAACAGTCCGTGCGTGTAGGAGATGTGCCGCGGTCCCGTTCCATGATAAAAGTAACAGTTCCACGGCCACCAGAAGAACAAAAACTCTCTCAATCCACATGATTGAGTAAGAGATAGAAAACGGAGGAAAATACAAGTCAGAAAAAAAAAAGAATACGTAAGAAAAAAGAGCTAAACTAAGAGAAAAGCAGGAGCGACTGTAACAGGCTGCACGCTGGTTGGCGCAAGAGGAAATCAATAAAACAACAACAACAAAATAAAGTAATCAATGAGCAGGAAGATCAGAAATGTGCTGCATTACATCACAATGCACAAACTAAAAGACACATCATCACCGTGCATAAAAACGATCCTCGCCCATTTTCTTTTTGAGCAGAAATCTTCACACTTCTCTTATTCACTCGATGAGAGAGTGGAAACCAACAGAAACTGACAATAAAGACAATATGAGGCAAGATGGTGGGAATGTGCAATAAACGCGCTTACTGTTACAGTGATGCTATGGAACAAGCGCCTTCTTTGTGTGCAAGAAAGGCAGTTATTCATACGGTGTTGTAATTATTTCCGAAATTATTTGCCTTCAACCTTGGATCTGTTTTAATGCGACAATTTTGCAAATGTTCATTTTAACAGTTTAACGCTTGCAAAGTCATAAAACGATTCGACAAGGTACGGGAGGGTGAAATCTCTGGAATATGTGGCTGCTGTGAGTTTATTGCTGCTTTATTATAAAGCTTCATTCCTTCTGTCCTTTTCCTGCTCTTATCATTGTCGCTTTGCTTTACCGGTGCCCTTTCAACCCACTCTCTGATGTCTGTCTTTAGTTTGTGTCACCCTTTGTTTGATCAATGTTACTTCTTCCTGTTCCTGAGTCTCTTCACTTGTCTGTCAGCCCATTTTCAGTTTGGGTTCCTTTGAAATCTGTTTGGACTTTTTGGTTTTGATGCTTTGGACTATAACCTTCCTGCATTATATCTGTAATGCCTTCTGTTCACTGCATAAGTATTTAAGTTTTGCATCTGCCATTCAGTTTGCAACTGCGTCCACACTTGGGCAAATCATGCTACTACGTTATGTCAAAACCTCAATGAGTTCCTTTAATCCTAAGGATTCTTCCATTCCTGCTCATGCTTTTACAACGCTGTTGCTCAAATAACAATAATCAAATAACTCTATTCAGTTAAGTTTTACTTATATAGTATCACATTACAACAACAGTTAATCAATGCGCTTTATATTGTAATGTAATGACCCTACAAGCATACAGAGTCAACACCAACAGTCTGATGATCCTCCCCATGAGCAAGCACTTGGTGAAAGTGGGAAGGAAAAATTTCCTTTTAACAGGAAAAAAAGACGTGTGTCAGAACCAGGCTCAGAAATTAGGTCAGACAGTAATTACAACCAAGAGCTACTGTGCTAATGTGTTTAGTTTGGTGTGTTGAAATTTAATGTTGAAGGACGCCAAAGTAAACTAGCGATGAATAAATGTGTTGTTCCTACTATCAGCTTGGAGGATACGTAAAAAGTTAAAGTGAATTCACCGAAATCTGAGGAGAATAATAAGGAGACTTGTTACAGATGACCCGAGTTTCGACCTGAGGTGTCGGACTGGTCGGTTGTTTACTAGTATGTCAGAGAAACACTGAGATTGCAGAGCACAAAGGGCCTTAAAAACAAGGATTACATTTTTAAAATAAACTAGTGGCACCTGGAAGCCAGAGTATTGACCTCAATATATTGTGTTTTCTTTTATAATAAAACTCTGGAGTAGCTGAGGTTGATTAAGGAACTTTTTTGAGATTCCTGTGAACAAGGCATTGATACAGTTCATAAAAAAAACACAGATATATTTTCCAGTATCCACTTGGGTTTAAAAAATCCTATGATTTACAGTATTCCCTAGGTTTGCATACATTTCTGGACTCTAGGAAAGTATGTGAAATTTCATGCCTGTCCATCTGGCAGATGTCAAGCTCTTTCTTCCCTTTACTCAAGTGAATATTTTGACCCACTGGATTCAGCACTGCTGTTCCAAATTTCAAAACAAGCTACAGTAAATCAATGCATCCTTTGCATCTTATTGCAAACCATTCAGTAGTTGTTCTGATATTCTGCATTGACCTGAACCAGGTCAACCTGATCAGCCATCAGTGTGGCTAAAATAACAAAATAAGCTAGGAACTACATTCAAAATCAGACCATGGGGAAATCACCAAGGCCAAAGTTTAACTCTCTACTTAGGAAAAATACATGAATTAAGGGAAGAGAGTCAGGGGCGCCTCCAGACATTTTATAGGTGTGGCCATATGGGGACCACTAAAAGTATTTGGGTGGCACACCAAAAAAGAAAGAAATCATGAAGGATATACAAAGTGACACAATATGATTGACAAAAATTGTATGTGCAGGAATAAATTACAAGTAAATTTTTTTTTAACTCATTTTAAGGTGTCTTCTTCTCTTTTGTGCTCATGGTTATTAAAATTATTACTAATACAGAACAGTCTTGCCAGGGGTGCCCCCCCCAGCCCCCCTTTGCCAGGGGTGTCCCAATTTTGGGGGGATGGCCAGTGCCCACACTTGGTGATGCCCCTGACAAGAGCAACAATGTTGCTCATTTGTCCTGAAATAAATTAAGCATATAGACTGATGGGAACATTCTGTCTTGCAGCCTTCTCACAGCAGTATTTTTTTTATATTTAAATACAATACAGGTACACACACCATAGCTCAAGTATTATCATTACTAGTATTTATTTTGGCTTTGGAGGAAATGGTAATGTGTACTGGGTGTAACAGTCTGTTGGAATAATAGGCAGTTTGGCACTTTGGGCGTAAAGGGTCCCTGCGTTAGTCTGGCAAGATTGGAGGCAAAATATTCATAGATGATCGCTTACAAATATCTGCTTTATTAAAGCATTTCTAACTATTCACTTAATGACATTAACACAAGCAAGCACATGGTTCAAATGACGTCTGTGCAGTGTCAGGTTTCATGGTACCATGGACTATACAATTTACGTAGATTTCCCTTTTTGTTGTGTCACTTTGGGCACTACAGCCACTTTACAGGGAACAGAAAAAGCCAAATAAGCAGGCAAAGGCTGACAAATGGCCATATAAAAGTCTAGAAAATTCCAGCTTGTTGTAAAACTGCAGGTGAGCAGAACCCACCAAGGCCAACAAGGATGCTTTCCTCCACGTTTTTTCAGTACTTTCCTGGCATTTGATCAAATCTCTGCCGTTCACATGGCTCTGATTTTGATGGGAAACATCCTTCTTTTTAGTTTTAAATATACAGTGCACAGTCACAATTAAAGGTCATTAAGTTCAAGCAGAGCCATGTTTATGGGCTGGGGAGGCTCCCTTAATATTTCCTACATGGAGGGTGGAACTTGTGTCAAGATGATGGAAAGCAAATTTGGGGGGGTTGAAAAGCAGAAGGCAAAGTTTCTCTTACCAAAATGCCCCCTCTAAAAGCATATTCTCAAAAATCTCTGTGGTCTTTATCCCACCATTATGGGATATGTGGCTTGGCTTTCTTCACTACAGATCCAAATGTAAAAACATACATACATCTAAAAAGTGCATCTATTGAATCAACCAAACTCTGTAATAATATTTAATAATAGCTGAAGAATATTTAAAAGCTTTTTGAAGTTGACTTTTAAGAACAACATTGCTTTACTGTCATCTCTTTGCTCAAACCCCCAAAACTCCTGCAGCAGATGGCCGGCACGCCTGGAGTCTGGAAGTCTCTTCCTGTTAAAAGGGAGCTTTTTCTCCCCACTGTCGCCAATAGAATACACACAGAGGGTTGTCACATCATTGGGGTTTACTTTCTAATATTGTGAGGTTATTGCAGGGATGTATAATATATATATAACTGAACTAAAAATATGTTAATACAGATTAAATGTTATTATCATTTAGCTAAGCTTTTTGATGTCTCCGGAAAAGTGACGAGAAAAACGGTGAAGGAATCTGATAAAACTGACACTGTAAAGTTATCAAGTATAATAGACTGCTAGCTTTTTCACACGAGCTGTGCAGCACCAAACATTGCAAAACATTCCCCAACAGAGGCAGATTTGAGAATGCAGATGACCAGGTCGCCTGTAACAGACATTAAACAGTCTTTGCCCTCCCAGCTCCCTAAGTGCAAACTCTGTGTAATGGGCTGATGTAAGAACAGAGGTAATAGGGTGAGCATCATGTGTGCTACCTCCTGCACACTCTATCCAGGCAGCAACTTCACTTAAACCAAACAAAATATTCCCAGTGATGACAGCTGACAGAATCAGGATCTTCTGCTGTGTGAGAAAAAGCAACAAAATCCTGTACATGTGTGAAAGTAGCTAAGAAGAAATTATCATGAACTGACATGCGCCTTGCTGAATAAAACATGTCTTCCTTTATATTCTTTGTTTAAAATAAAGCAGTTCAATCCTTCCCCAATAAGAACTACTCATACAAAGACCTTCAAATACCGGAATAAAATGAAGCCCAAGAAACACAGAATAACAAGCATTTTTTAGTGGCTATCTCTACTCTTTTACATCATATAAGCCTTCTCATTGCTCGCCAGAGGAAATGAAATGTTTATTGTATAACCCTTAGGGCTTTTCTGCAGAGAAAGTTTTGATGGACTTAAAGAGAGGATAAAGCTTTTCCCCTCTCCTCTCCAAACTTGGCTTTCTCCCGTGATATGTGAGAGGCACGAGGTAAAGGTGGGGTCACAGATATAGTAGAGTTAACACAATGAGGACTCTGCCAGTATCCCACACAGGTCTTGACCTGTACCCTCCACAGGACGTGACTAAGCAGAGTCCAGGTCCATTTGTCCAAATAAGACCTTTTCCACACCTGTGACACCTCTGAAGCATGTAAATCTTCTTGACCTCTGTATGCCATAGTGTTTTTGATGAATAAATCCTAAATTTGTTTGGTCTCTCACTTGCCCTGGGGATTTTTGATAAGTGAAGGTTTATCAAAACATGATGAAGCAGATAGATTTAGAAATAAATGCATTTAATTGGAGCCAATGAAGACCGCTTACCTAAGGGCTTGTTTTGCTACAGGAAACCTAATTCAAATGTCTGAATAGCAAATTTTGAAAGAAAAAAAAAACAATCTTCTTATCTGTAAGTCTTGAGTTATCGTAGAGATGTCATTAATGGAAAGCCCAGTGCTTCAGGCTAAGAGGGGTACAGTAAGCCCCATATTGCTGTGTAAGGACACTGCGCTCCAAGTTAGGGACTTTTTAATAAGAAGGAGTATTCGGTTTGGCCACGCTAATAGTAACGGCTTGTGTCACGGTCCGGAAGAGGAAGTCACCTCACTGGTGTGGACAGGACACAGGGTCATATGGCTCCGTTACTCATGTCTATAGGAAAAATTCTCCAATTTCCTGAACCCATTGCAGCCACAGTGAGTCAGATAATATCCAGCAATCAGGACCATCTGAAAGAGATTCCCAGGCACAGTCACTGGCCTCTGAAAGTTTGGCTTAACAGAAGAGTTTGAAGGTTAACATACACATGCACAAAAACACACAAAGTTTTATGTACGATGCAGCTGAGCAGAAACGTGTACGCTGCTTATGTCACCCTGTACAGACTCACACACAGTCTTCAATCATTGTGCTCAGTCCTACTGAACTTTTATCAAATGCTCTAGTGGTCTCCATCTGTTAGTGCAACAGTTTAACATTTTGGGAAACACCAAATTGCTTCCCAGTAAAAATGTTGTCTATTAGAAAAGTGTGAGGGACTTTTACTGGACTCTGCTAGTTCTTTATTGCTCTAAGAATTTAATTAGCTAGCAAAAACTGGGAACAGTTATCAAATTACCACATCATCATGTCTTCATAGTTTATAGTTCATACTTCATAGTTATACTTGGCTTGTTAATCCACTCAAAACAGTATCAAATCAGTCTGCATGACAGCAACTCAAAGCAACAGCTCTCTCCACAATAGGATTGGGGTTGGACACTGGCTAGGCCACTCCATGAGCTTCTTCTTTAGCCACTCTTTTGTTGCCTTGGTGATTTGTTTTGGGTCCTTGTCATGCTGGGAGACCCATCAACTACCCATCTTCAGTCTTCTGCCTGAGGGAAGTAGGTTCTTGCCCAAGATTTTACGGTCCATTGGCCCCTCAACTGTGAGTCATCCTGTACCCTTAGCAGAAAAACAGCCCCAAGCATAATGTTTCCACCTCCATACTTGACTGTGGGGATTGTGTTGGGTCACATTCACCATTTCTCTTCCTCCAAACACGGCAAGGTGAGCTGATGTTAAAGACTGCGATTTTGCTTTCAGCTCACCACAACACCTTCTCCCAAACCTTCTCTGACTGATTTAGATCTTTACTGGTGAACTTAAGATGAGCCTGTGCCTTCTTGAGCAGGGGTACCTTGAGGGCGGTGCTAGATTTCAATCTATTGGTAGTGCATAACCAGTGGTGTCCTTTGTGACTCTGGTCCTAAGTGTCTTTAGATCAGCTCTTCCTGTTTTGCCTCATGGAGTGATCATCCTAAACTCATGTTGCCATTAAAATTAAATTACCATAAAAATTAGAAACTGTTCAGCTCTTTGTAACTGACCAAACTTGCAAGTTGATCAGAAGATCAAATAATTAATTAAGTTTGTCTCTGTGAGTCTCACAAAAAAAGTAAATATTAGCTTGTTCCTTAAAAACTACTATAATGACTGTGCCAGGCTACATTAGGAAAATGTATACACTCAGTCTCCTTCTCTTGAGGGAAACAGTTTGGGTAAAAAAACAAAACATGGAGGCTTGGCTCACCTGAATAATCTGAGATAGTAATATGTGCACACTTGCCATGCTTATGGTTTAGAGACATGAATCTGTTATGCAGCCACATTGTGGGGATTCGTTGTCCTCTTGACAGCAGTAAGCAACTCCTCATGATGAAAATTTGAAGGCAAAGACCTGGTTTAAGGTTTGGACATGTCAATATGAGGGGGTGTTTTTGAGTATAATGTCACCTGAAGTAATAAAAATATCACTCTGTGTGCGTGTGTGTGTGTGCGCGTGTGTGTGTGCGTGTGCGCGTGTGTGTGTGTGCGCGTGTGTGTTTGTATATGGAAAGGAAGGTGGGAGTGAGTGAGGAGGGTCGTGGAGCAGTAGCTGAAAAAGTGAAAGACCATCTGTTCAGAGGGATCTGGGGGTCTGAGGGAGCAACACTTCCTGCCCACTTTTGAAATATGTTAGATTGATGGCGACAGAAGAGTTACCCCCAAACCAAAATCTGAGCCCCCAGTGATTACTACTGGTCTACCTTGACTATCAAAAACATACTGTGTAGTATATTCATCTAAATTAAAAATTTACCACCTTGCTTTGCGTTAATATCCTTCTGTTCCTGTTACTTTGTTTTTAACTTTAATAGCTAACCTTTACACCTTTTTATTGGAAATGTTTCAGGAAGGAGACAGCAAGGATGATGGGGGGTGGGGGGGAGCCATCTCTGGGATGCAGAAACACTGAGCCTGGTGTAGGACACAAATCCATGGGGGGAGAGAAGTCCGCATCATAATGACCAAGCCAAATATTTGTCTAGTCCATATTCTGCGAGCATAATGAAGTCCTTTTACAGAAGGCATCACTGGAATCTGGACACTGATTTTATGCCAGGGAGAGCAGGTTTCACTAGGCCCTGCTGTTTCTACTTAGGCTACCCTGGTCTCTGGTGGCCCAATCCAAACTCAATACAGAGCCTTGTGTCCAGAATAAGAATGAATTATGGTCCTGTTTTACAGATGATAAGTACTGAATTGGAAATTGAAGCTGGATTTAATCAGGAGATGAACTGCACACTGAGGTGGGATTTCATTATAAAGAGAATTGAATAAGAACTTGCTTTGAATTTAAAATAAGAGCTTGTCCAACTCTACATGCTGTCAGGATTTGCTGTTTATGAAGGGAGGAGCTTGAAATGTGGAATTTCACAGTGCCCAATTGAGCCAAACACATATCTAAAACCCTGCATACCTGTGCGCATACTTACAGTGGGTACAGTATATTTTCTATGCTTATACCCAGGTGTGCACTAAGTTATTTGTACTTGCTCCAAAAACTGTGTTAAGAATGAAAACAGGAAAAAGCTTTGCTGCCAATCCTATTGCACCATTTCCAAATTACTTTTACAGGTTAGCAAGCATTTTCTGTTTTAGAGTTTTTCATAAAAGCATACACGGGGAATTGCTAGACATGAAGACGGGCCACTTTCTTTGAAGTGTACAAAGTACATTTTTAAGGCAAAAATATAATAAAGACAATTCAAAAACTGAAAATGTTCACTTAGGCTACGTCCACACGTACCCGGGTATTTTTGAAAACGCAGATTTTCCTATGCGTTTGCACCTTTCGTCCACACGTAAACAGCGTTTTCGGTCACTGAAAACGGAGATTTTTAAAAACTCCTGTCAGGGTGGATATTTTCAAAAACTCTGGTTTTGCGTTTACGTGTGGACGAGGTAAACGGAGAAAACGCAGCGTCAAAGGTGTGCGCATTTTTTGACGTCACACTGTGCGCCACGTTATTGTTTCGGTGAAATTAATTTCTACAATGGCAGACGTAGACAAAATACTGTGACTGTTAATTTTATCTTCTGCAGTGTTTAAATGCTTACATATACACACAGTTACTGTCCCTCCACACATATGACTCAGTTCTGCTTCTATGCACCATCTTTGTTTACTCTTTTCCACCCAGGCTTATTGACTTCTGATTGGCCAACATTTCTACACGGATAGGAATATAGCGCCACCTGCTGCTTTGGCATGTTCCTAGCAGCGTTTTCCTTCGTTTTTGGCTTTTATGTGTGGACGGGATTTTTTTTATAAACGAAAACGGAAAATCTTCGTTTTCAAAAATACCCATGTACGTGTGGACGTAGCCTTAAAGTGTTACGTTTTCAGCATGTTGTTTACCTGTCTGTCCCACAACTGGACTGTTTTGTACTATCACAACAGTTGAACATTCACTGTGCCCTACCTGCATAAAGTAAACGTGAACACAGACAGGTGGGCTTGCTGGTGATCATAGTGGCGCCATAGATTGCATATAGAGGTCTTTTTTGGAGCCAAGGTTGACCATATTCGAATTAGAGGGTGGGGTGTGCTAATTCATTACTAATAGCTATTAGCTAGGGAGATCTGAAATGTTTTTGTACCAGGCTGAAAACATGTTTATTTCTGTTGAGAAAACTTTTTTGCTATGGGAATGGGCTTGCTTTTGGAGACAGCCTCAAGTGGCACTTTGAGGAGCTTTGGGATTTGCACTTTGTCTTCATTTTTTAGTAACACCGGCTGTCACTTGAGTGGAGAATTTGACAATTAAAAAGCTTCACATCTTTCAAAGGAACAGGTAGTTTAAAGAGAAACAAGTGTAGTAGACTTTGTTGCCACAAGTAAGTACATATCATAAAACAAGCACTTGATTTTAAAGGAGAAGGTCTTCTTCCACACAACTGTTCATCATTCCAGCCATCCATCTATTTTCTGCCAGTTATCCATGTCCATATTCTAGGGGCAGCAGTCCAAGTAGAGATGCCCACACCTCCTTCTCCACAGTAACTCTCTCCAAGTTTTTCAGGAGGGACCCCGAGCTGTTCCCATGACAGCTGTGAGATGTAATCTCTCCAGTGTGTCCTGCGTCTACCTCGGGGTCTCCTTTTGATAAAACATGCCTGAATCCTTTATCTAGGAAGCACACAGGAGCAATCTTAATTAGATGTTCAGACCACCTCAACTGCGTCTTTCAGTGTGGGAGCGTAGCAGATCTATTCAAAGTTCTTCGCCAATCACCAAACTCCTGTCCCTATCTCTCAGGACCTGATGCCACATCACTTATACCTGCAATTTTGTTCTTTTGGTCACTTATCCAGAGCCACAAGACCATAATGGACAAAGTAAGCTCTAGAGAGGGCCTTTCTAGAAAGAAATATTAAGATCCTTTCAATCTCAACCACCACAGTGTAAAACCTACACTGTGGTACTTTAAAAGATCATTATAGGTTGTTTCTCCTGCCCCAAAGTTATCAGTTATTAAAGATTAAAGATTTCTAGTTATAATGTGAAATTGGCATTTCACATATGAAACCACAACATGACATAAAGACGGCCTTTACCTTTTGATGAAACTTTTTACAAAATGTTTAAGTTTTTGGGAGTCATATTTGACTTTACAGTTGTCCTGCTTTCTGTTCAGATGTTGCGTGATTGTGAACCTTAGGTCTGGAGTGATAAAGTTGCAAATATTCCCCCACCCCCAAACAGGGAGGGCAGTGTCAAAGGCATTGTGTAAGATTAAACGTGCATCAGCTTAAGAGAGGTCTAAACCTAAACATAAAATACAGTAAGAAAATTGCAAACACTGCAGAAATCGGTCTGAAAACAGCACATAGTGTGGAAACTTCCTTCATCTTTCACACTTCAACAAGTGCAGATCTATGTGGTGTTGACACTCCAGCCTAGCCAAGCCTGAGAGCCTGCCCCCTAAAGAGCTTGTCTCCCCCAGCAGGTTATTCTGGTGTTATTATGAGAACTCAACATGCTCATTATGGTTGTGGCACTGTTTTCAGGGTGGCTGTCAACACTGGTGTGCCAAAACTGGAAATGCTTGTGGTGAAGGACTGACAGGGACAGAGAGAGAGAAAGAGAACAGAGACATGGATGGAGGAGAGCGAAGGAAGCAGGGAGAGGATTCAGGAGACAAAAGAGAAGAAGATAGATGTGTTAGCGTGGGTCGACTGTAACAAAGACAAAGAGAAATGTGACGAGAAATATAAAGGAGCCAAAATGGGACTGAGAGGGGGGCAGAAAATCATTGCAGAGAGGAGCTTGTTTGACTGCTTGTCACCTCCCAGTACATCACCAAACCATCCCTACACAGGAAGGAGACAGGACCAGGAACACAAACAAGTGGATAGAACCACCTGTAAAGGAAAAACACAAACCACAGAGACACTCCACACACACAAGCATTCGCATACTCATACATACACTCACACATTCCTTTTATGAACAGTCTTCTTGTGTGCAGGGGAACTGAGCGAGACAGCACTGTCTGGTAAACGCCACCAACTCCATAACCTCTGCCACTGCCCGCCATGAAAACACACCTACACTGAGGTTGCTGTCTTTGCAGTTTAATTATTCGTTTGGTGACAACAGGTTATTTTAATGCTCCAAAAACATTAGCGTTGGGCTATTTAGCTAGCATCTTACCCATATCCTTTTATATCCTTGAATTTGCTAATACATTGTGACAAATGAAATTAAAGTTCAAGAGCTTTTCATGTGTCATCTGACATATTTTCATTACATAAGTGTTCGGTCACCTGGAAGCCATTCTACACATGCTGCTTATGTAAAACAGCAAGAGCTCTCGGATAAATATAAATCACGAAAAACATGTGGACACCCAACTAAACCTAGCGCCTAATTTTCTTAGCTTTTAGCCTGCTGTATTGGCTTTTTGTGTGTATTTACAGTATAGCTCACTGTAAACACTGATATCCAAATAGGCTATGCTGCTGT
Organism: Rhamphochromis longiceps; assembly: GCF_057381845.1. Lineage (NCBI taxonomy): Eukaryota > Metazoa > Chordata > Actinopteri > Cichliformes > Cichlidae > Rhamphochromis > Rhamphochromis longiceps. Next base: position 51,656,035 of record NC_140563.1, read on the forward strand.
TTCCCTTGCCGTGCATCAAAGAGCAGTCTTGTGTCCTCACTAGGCCCAGGCTGCAATTTGGGCTCAAGGCGTGGCCCGGCACCCATTGGGCTGTGTCCGCCCTGCGTACCAGTAATGACCCCTTCCCTATGGGGAGTGTTTGATCTGGGCTGCTTGTGTGCTTCAGCAAGACCTATTTCTGGAGCGTGGGGGGGGATAAAGGGAGCTTTCAGACGTGGTGCCAATGACCATAATTAAGCAGCTTTAAGGGGTGGCAGCGAGCGCGCTAGCAAGTACAGAGTTTGTAATTTGGATGAAGGGGGCAGCGTCGCTGTGGCTCATTGGAAGTACATGGGAGGGTCGGGTGGCACCCAGTTCTGAAACACAAGGCATGGTGTGTGTAAAAGGGACTGCAAAGAGGATTTTAATGACTTGCATCCATTAGCACCCACCCCTGAGGCTAGCTGACCAACAGCTTATGGCTAAAATGAGGGGAGATCACCATGTGCTTTACACACAAGCAGTCAGCTTCAGCCTTACAGAGTGTCATTTAAGGTGACCTTTTTAACTGGTCAGTCAGCCACTAATGGTTCAAAGTCACTGACATCTTTAGCCTCATCAGCTAATTGTTTATCCTCCAACTTGGCTCTGTGGAGCATTCATCTGAGTAAGTGTTTGGATTCATTCATTCTGATTTTAGAAATTAAAGTTGGTATTTTAGTGATAAGATCAGAAATTATCCAAATATTCCCTTTAAATTGATTTAATTACAAGCAAAACACGACTGCTAAAAAAATATTATTTGGAGAATGAATTTATATGATGGGATGAGGTCCAAGTACTGTAGTGTTTCTCAGAAATGAACAAATGCACCCAAATAGCAAAACAATAGAACAAAAACATTTTTGTTGCTCAGCAGAGTTATGGTATCCATGCAGATATCTTTGGACGTATTTGTGAGAATTCCTTTGTATTTTTGCCTCAGCGCCTATAAATTGGACATGGATTATCTCTAAGGATAATCCACAGACTTTGCAGGGAACTGTTTTCAATGGCAGCACCTTCTGCTGAAGGCAGTGTGTTTCTTGGACTCATTTGCTTTTGAACAGTTTTGAAAGGAACTTAAAATATCATGTCAAATGTACATGTACGTGTTAATGAAGCACCTCAAACAGGTGGTGGGTGGTAATTACTGGCTCACGGTCCCTGTGGGGTGGTCTTGGCCGGCCTTACCCCGATCAGGCCGTGACCCCTGTTAAGGTAATGGGTGTTCATCCAGGTGCTTCTCCATTAACATGTCTCTAACATCATGGGCAAAACCAGTGTAAAAACAGTTGTCTTATTTATAAATTTAAAAGAAAAATCTCTGCAAACTGGCCCAATTTTACTGAATAAGTGAACTGAATGAAGACAAAGACATCTTTCCAGCCCGTGACTATTATCCAGAGGTGGGACCAAGTCATTGTTTTGCAAGTCTCAAGTAAGTCTCAAGTCTTTATCCTCAAGTCTCAAGTCAAGTCTCAAGTAATGTCAGGCAAGTCAGAGTCGAGTCTCAAGTCACTGGTGTAAAAGTCCGAGTCAAGTCACAAGTCTGAAACTTTGAATTTCAAGTCCTTTCGAGTCTTTAAAAAAAAAAAAAAACGAAAAAATAATGTTGCAGTTATATGCTAAATGTAAATATTAGACCATGTAATTTTAAAATCTGTGTTTTTCTCAACACATGACAAAATAGTGAACTTAGAAAATATACACAAATTGTGAAATTGCACCTCTTTAAAATGCAGCTCAATTAAACCTAGCTCCAAGAATAATTTTCACCGACAGTTCTGAGATAAGCTGCATGTTATTCTTGGATGCGGTTGTAGGACCGGCTTTAAAATCGCATGACAAAAATATCATACATATTAAAAAAAAACTGTATCACCAACATAGCCTGGACAACATTTGCTAGTTAGATGAAGTCAGCTATCTCATCTTAGCATATTTATATGCATATTTATAATTATACGCTTCTTGGAGTGAGTGCATACACTCATGAAGTTTAGTAACTTCCGGTCACTGCAACAAGCCCAGGTACAGTTTACCGACAGATGGGTGCAGGACCTTGAAACGCACCGTGTCGAACGAAAGACCATCGTACGTATCATAAGTTTACCAGTCTCACAAATCGTCGTCATAAATATACATTCCTTAACCGTTTATTAATAGGACCTTTGAGCTCAACGGTAATTAATTAGTAGTGGAAATAATTTCTGGTAGCATCACAGAAATGTAGCAGTGACAACAATATTGTATGCTGTAATCGTACTGGGCAATTAGTGATACAAAAAACCTGTTTTATCCTGTGAATAAAAGCATATGTTTTTGTCAATGTACCATAATAACAGAAGCGAAACGCAATATTGTGTCAGGACAATTCACTATTTATGCACAATAAATAAAGGAGCATAGCGCGACAATTTCTGTTCAGCGCCAGACTTGCTTGTAACCTATATCACTAATTATGTTATGAAAATGACGTATTAACTACTAAAAAACACTGACCTTCGTGTAAATGCTTGGAGCAGACTAACCTGTGAGCTGGAGTGTTCTGGGACGTTATATTTGATCTTTGAATGGCTGCAATCCAGGCCATCCGTCGCATCTTTGTTACTTCGGAAACATGGCTTGAACAATTTCTCTTCAACGACGTAATCCGATAACAACCGATCTCTTTACCCGTCGGCTTCCCGTGGCTGTCATGCGACCGGCTATTGCAGTTAATAATACAACGGCTTCTTGACATTTTTGTGTTTCTTTTTATCGCTGTGTAACTGATTTCAATTGAAAGCCTGCGTGCGCTAGTACCGCTTGCCACGAGTTCCCAGAATCCTTTGCGGTTCTACCCGTGAATGACGTCACATTTTCAATCTCTATATAATATGCATGTTAAATTTTATATTTGGGGTAAAATATCAAGTCTTTTCAAGTAAACCGGTTCAAGTCCAATTCAAGTCCCAAGTCATTGGTGTAAAAGTCCAAGTCAAGTCACAAGTCTTAGAACATTTTTTCAAGTCAAGTCTAAAGTCACAAAATTAATGACTCGAGTCTGACTCGAGTCCAAGTCATGTGTCTCGAGTCCACACCTCTGCTATTATCTACATTTTAAATATTATCTTCTGGTTATTGCTCAGTTGTTAATCATAGCTCTTTCCAAACCTCCCCTTACATTTTCCCAGTTTTTACTCCTTGGGGAGTTATGACACACTCGCCAAGTTTACAGTCATAGAGCTGGTATCTATCGTTACCACCTTTATTGGGAAAATCCAAAGCTTGGCCATATCAATTTTTCCATACATTGCAGGCATACTTGCCAACCTTGAGACCTCAGAATTAGGGAGACATTCAGGGTATACATATAGGGGAGACCGGGGATAGTTGTAACATTTTTGACATTTCTGTCTGTAGCTTGGAGCTCTTTTAAGGTAATGGATTCAAAATGTAATGCAAAGTATTTACATGTCTCTGCTATTAAATAGTGCAGCTATTTTCTCTGCAGCACAATTACCCATTGCATGGTATGCTCTCAAACACAAAGAGTGAAATGTTACAATTAACCCCATAGTCTGGGTTAGTTGTACCCCGGGGTGAGATGTAACACAATGAAATAAGGGTACTGACAAAATCTTAAGATGTAATCTATTTTATTCAACACCTGAATGCACTTATAAACATTTATGTAGCTATTTGTGTGTTTGTGAGTGTGTGTAGGAGTGTGTGACAGAGTGCAGAAATATAGATTTTGAACATACTGTAACAAAAACTTTTCACCAACTGAATTTTTCAATAATTTTGGTTGGCCTTCATTGAGTCTTCATTGGCTCGGTGGGGATTATAACCGACAACTCTTGCCACATTTGAACATAATAATTAACCTGAAAAAATGTAGCTGTGCACCAGCTTCATCAAATGAACTGTATGTGTTTCTGTCAAGTTTTTAATCACCATCACAATCACAGTGGTGACAGATGTATGGCTGTCCTGGAGTGCAGGCCTCATGAGCCCACAGTGCACAGGTCAGGCACTTAACCCAAGCTTCTTTTGGCTTTGAGTTATTGAAGTTTTCCATGCACACAATACAGAAATTCTCAGCAGCATCTGAGGAATCTGTGTTGTCCTGTTCAGTGTTATTCATTTTCTGATTTTTCTTTCGTGATGTGGAAAGCTTGGATTGTTTTAGGTTTGTGGGAGTGGACTTGCCTTGTTTCTGGCACAGCCTCTTCTTTGGAAAACTTATTTTCCTGCTTCTCTGGTCTGCTTCAAGGGCCATCTTAACTGGTGTATCAGTGAGTATTGCTGTTTGTTTCCTTTTTCTTCCCGTTGAAGGGGTTTTTCTAGGTCCAGCTTTTGGTAAGGGTCGCACATCTTCTGGGTTAAAGCCCAAGGAGGTCTGTGGGTTTTCATCACAGCCTGATGAGGGAGCAGCTTGGAGGTCAGTTGGGAGACTGGAGATGTGAGCATCTGGAGGAGTGGTCATGTCGTCAGCTGTAGGACTGGTGAGATGAGCAGCAATAGGAACGGACTGTTGGTCAGCTGGAGAAATGTCCATATGGACTGCTGGAGAAGGACGATCTGTGACCTGTGATGGAGCAAAGTCACTGTCCTCAAATATGTTTGGATTGTATGGCCAAATTCCACAGCACTGGAATCCAGCCTGTATATTCTTTGGTGTAGCTGCTGCTGGAAGTGCCGTCCTGACAAGACCTGGTATTTCATATATTGTTATGGTCTTTCCTGGATTCATTCTCATCCAGGAATCACTTGCACTGTTCACCATCTTTTTCAGTGGGCCATAAACACTCCTGTCAAGTGGTTGGAGTTTGTGACTGCAGTGAGGGGGAAATGTGAGCATCACAATTCCATTGCTCTTGCAGAAGTCAATGGCTGCAATTGACAGGTGTGAACTGTGGTTATCCATGAGAAGAATCACTTTTCTTTCATTGCTGACCTTGGTGTGGTTTGCAAAGTGCTTTAAAAAGATGAGGAACTCTGTTTCTTGCATCCATCCTGACTTATTTCCACTGCCAATACTTCCTACTGGCCCATCTCTGACAAAGTGGTCTGCATAACGTATGCGTGGGAACACAAACATTGGAGGAATTGTGTTGCCAATGGCATTAACTGCACATGCAAGGGTGACCAGTGAACCTCTCTCTGCCGATGTCATTGCACCAACTTGTTTAGTGCCACGTTTTGCAATCACTCTGTCCGGGGTTTGCACAGTTGTTATGCCAGTCTCATCAATATGTCATTTGCTGTTAAGGTGTGTCTCTTTAGCACTTCATCAAATTTTTTGAAAAACATTGCTACATTGTGTTGATTAAAACTGGTGGCCCGTGCCAGACTTGTAGCCTCAGCACTTCTAATAGACAAAGTTGGGTTTCATTTCATGTAGGCTGAGAACCAGTCTGGTCCAGCCCTTGAGAATTTGTCCCATGACTTTGGATATTTGCATCCATGTTTCACTGCAAGCTGATATGCCAGTTCTTTTACCTGTAATTTTAATCACGAAATATGTTAGTATTTCTGATATACTATATTTTAAATTGCTACCATTACAAATTTCTAACTTTCCCTTGTCTTATCCTTTATTGCTTCCTATCTGCTTACCTCACGTGGACATAGTCCATAAAATGCATCTGCAGCTCTCATCAGGTATTCTGTTAATTCCTTCTCTTGTTCATCAGTGAAGACCTTCTTTCCACTATGGTATCCTACACGTGGGAGTTCCATTGATCCCTGCTCTTCCACCTTCTTCCTCTCTTTACAAAATCGGTGCAAAGTGACATGGCAAATGCCATACAATTTTGCCACAGATCTGGTGGACTTTCCCTGATTTCTAACATCATTTGATGCTCTCTCCAAAATACTGAGAGGCACCCCTCGGTCAGTCTGTCTTTTCCATGACCTAGGCATACTGTAATTCAAAGAAAACAAAAAAATATGAGTTAAAGTAATAGTGGGGTAAGTTGTAACATTTGCATGGTTGTTACAACTAACCCAGGCTGTTGCTGTTACAACTGACCCAGACTCCTATAGCCACGATCTAGCTCGCATTACAGCTAACACCTAAAACATTAGCACTAAAGACATGCACAGAATATATCCCCATAGACATACAAATAACATCATTTAAGTTTGATGAGTTTAACTGCAAAGCAGTTAGTGCTATTAGAAAATGAAATAAAGTCAAAAAACTTACTTTTTGGCATACAAATTAGTTTCTTTCTTCTAAAATTGTCTGTGTTTGTCGAAGGGTGCTGATTTTTCACCAGTGATAGAAGAACTGAATTGCGCATGTACAGAGTGAATCACATGATTTGAAACTTAGCCCTGATTGGAGAAATTAGAAGTGTTACAACTGACCCACGTTACAACTATCCCCGGTCTCCCCTACATATATATACAATAACCTTGAATTTTACAATGTTTATTTATCGGATAAAATAAGCTTAAATGTCGGAAACAGGCCGGGGGTGTCCAAATTCAGAGGCTGCGTCCACCTGGGGACCCGGCCTTCGCGGTGTAAGTGGGCCCGAAACCGGGTAGACCGGAAATGAGCGACTGTGAAATTGAACGGTCAGGATTACGTCATGAGCTCTCTCGGTGGAAGGAGTGAAGCTCTGCCGTATGCTCCTTTCTATCTAAAATATGGCGTAAATTTTTCGACCATCTCACACTTCTGTTTAATCAGTTTTATTCAGCTGTGTGAAAACTCCAGAGGAACCCTCCCGAGGGATTAATAAAGTTTTATTTAATCTAGTCTAATCTAATAACTTTAACTATTTACTCAGGAACAAATAAAACACCGAAAAAGGCCAAACAATAACATGTTTAAGTTATTTAAGTGACGTTTATATCATGTTTAACCTGAATAGCAAAAGACCGCGGGGGTTTGAAAACGATGTGCCGGGAGTTTGCTGCAGATATTTGAAGTTTACACAGCTACATTCTCGCCTGAAAATATGTTAAAAGTTTATTTTGCGACCCAGAAAGAGTAATAAGAGTGATATTAAAACTAAGTAGCTTCAGTAGCCATTGTTGGAAACTGGAATTGGCTGGGCCAATCTGGGATATGGTTTTCCAATTTTGATGTCGGGAGAATGGTGGCTCCGGGAGATTTTCGGGAGGGGCACTGAAATTCGGGATTCTCCCGGAAAAATCGGGAGGGTTAGCATGTACGTGTGATAGATAAATTAATAAAATAATAATAATAATAATAATAATTATTATTATTATTATTATTATTATTATTATTATTATTATTATTATTATATTTAAGCTGTAGCTGTAGGCGCTCGTTTCTGGCACTTTCTAGTGAAGTCCTTCCCATCGTGTCACCGTGCTTCATTCATATGGTTAGCCGGTGCTTTGGATTTGGGGTAAGATCCTTGTGGCCACCCCCTGAGAAGGCGTGTAGTTGCTCGATGCAACCGCTGGGCTTGTAACTTGACACCTGGCCGTGCGGTGCATTTGCCATCGCTTTACCCACAGAAAGCCTATTTAAAAAGGAAAGGGATGAGTCCAACGCTCCTGACTCCGTAACCCCCTTTCAAAAGAACCCAGCTTTCGCTCTCCCTCTCTCTCTCTGGCCGCGCGTCCCTCCAAACTGGATCGGCATAAATGAATGAAACACAAGGGAATATCGACAGACAACCGCACAGGAAAACTCTCTGTCAAAGCAGCCTGTCAGGAGGAATTTATACTGGACTTGACAGGCAATTCAACATGAGTTTTTTCCTCTGGAACTTCACCTCAAGCTTGTCAAATGCGTAAAGCGGCGACCGGTGTCTTTTTTTGCCCCCCTTGCAAAGGAGTCACACTGTGATTAAAGGATCAGGTTTTTGACTGCCAGGACAAATGAATACAAATGAATTTAGGCACCCGAAGGAGAGATTGCAGAACCTCTCATCTAGACACAAAGTAAGTGACATTTGTTATCACTGTTTTATTTTATTTTAACGACTTTTTTATGTTATGTGAACGGGAATATTCAAAACATGTGTACCGAAAAACAGTTTAAAGACCTGGATGCCTCCATGTGCGTATCTGATGATGTGCCGGCTGGCTGTTATCCAGCTCACAGTGAAGAAATTATGTCCACATGGGGAATGCTGAGTCTCTGAATGGGGTCTGTTTGGACCATGGGTGTAATTTGTTATTTGCATGGAATACCAAACAACTCCATTCGTGCAGATATTTTTTTACCTCCCCTTTATCGGTTCTTACGTGAAAAAGCCGGTTCATTCGGACGCAGTTTGCGTAGGTCGTGTTTAATATCCGCACGCAGTTCGCTGACATTACTGGAAGTCATTAAAGTGACTCATCTGACAAAGCAAGCAAATTAGGGAATCATTCTTACCCATAAAGTTTCATGAGAGGTCCATCAGCATCCACTAAGCCGTTTGGTAGATTATTACGCATGCTTTTCATGTTTTTCCGTTTACGCGTTCCCCACATGGCACTTTTACGAAGGCTAAATAAAGGGATACTTTTTTAATGGTTAAAAACGTTTTCCCCAAACAAACAAGCCTAAACGAACGCATACGTTTCTGCGACAGCCTTAAAGTATTTAATCAAACATCTGCAACCGATATGAGCTTTACTAGAATGTGATATAAATTGCAGATGTTTTATGGACGTGTTTACAGCATAGGTCTCCACAGACAGTAAGTACACATGGGAGCAGCGCAAAGCCGTCTGTACTACACTGTTGACTTTTTGGTGAAGTTCATGCTGCAGCCTAATGTTGCTGAGCTTAGATGTCATCCATTGATCCATTTCTTTTTTGCATTCAGTTGTGCACGCAGGCGCGATTCTAACCTCATTGAGTACTGAACAGCTGGTTTATCTGACAGATTGCTGGCGAGATAGCAGCTGTACAGTCATTTAGGGAGTAGGAAAGTCCGGACAGTTGACCCATCGTCTGCTCGTTTTTCATTAAAACAAATTGGCGCAGGTTGTGTCGGTTTATCACACCTACCTGTCGCGCGTAAAGAAACACGGCTTTCAAAAGCTTTGCCTCCTCACTGTGTTAGTCACGACTCCACGGCGCTACGACTGCATTATTATGGACTGTGATGAAGTCGAGTCTGTCTGTCTGCGATGTGTGCAGAGAGTTTCATTCTCTGTGTGTCCACTTGGTGTCTCCCTTCGTGTCCCGCTCTTTACTTTTCACACGCAATCAATCCTCAGCAATGCATGATTTTTTATCCTTGAAATCAAACTGAAAAGATGAAGTTTTAAATTGATTAATTGATGACTCATTGACCAAAGGATTGATTAACTGCAGTCCCTTCCAAAATCCAGCTCAGAGCCTGAGTACTCTGTAGAACAAGGTGTGGATTATTTGAAAAACTGTCTGAAGTGAGCCATTAGCTGACTGCAGGGAGAAAAGTGGATTGACACTCTTAAACCCTCCTCCTCCTCATCAGCCCTTGTTAGTGTCAGCTCATCCACAGGAATTTTCCACTGTGTGTGAATGTGAGTTTGTGGTCAGGGGGAAGGATCACCTTTGGGAAATCCTTCAAGAGAATCAATAAGAAGGCCAAAATTGTAAATAGAAATGGAAACTACACTGGCCTTTCTGTGTTTTTCTTTTTCTTTTTTCCCTCTATAACTGCAGAGAGGTTGGTGCTTCTGCGTATATGTTTCTGGGGGAATGGTTTGTCATGGTTGTTGGGGGTGGGGGGGGGGGGTGTCTAAGAACACAGTGGAAATATTAGCAGAACATATCGTAGAAGAGAGGATATTTACTATTAAGTTTGCAGATTACTGATGCTGATTTTATAATGAGCAATACCTTTTTGCCACTTAGGGAATTGTACAAAGATTGCAACAGTTTCTATTCACTCACTGTCTCACTCCTTCCAACAGTTTATCACTCTGTTAAATTGGTTGTTGATCTCTTACCATTATTTTTCTTAAAATGGCAGATTTGTGGGCTAATCACTTCTTAATCTGGAGATAAATATGTTATCAGCAGTGCATGGCAGTTTTTCCCCCATTCTGTGCTGGGACTTCAGTGTATCATTAGGCAGCCTAACGCACAGTATGTGTGTTAGGCTGCCTAATGCAGTGGATGACTTAGGAGGAGGGATTGCTCATCCAGTCTGTATTTTGTCCACTCAGCTTAGGGAAGAATCCCCTCAGGGAGTCATGTCATAGCTCGCTGTTGCAGTATGAAAACCACACCACACAGGGTCAGCGTACAGATGTCAGTTTATTTGATTTAAATATCCACTGCATACAAATCCCCCTTCAGCACAGCCACCTTCAAATGCTCCACACAGGAGAAAATCCTGACCTGTCAGATGCCTTTCAAAAGCCCCCTCTCCTAATGAAAATCTAAACAAGCTACTGAGAACTTTTAATGTGAAAAGCCAAAGAAAATGGTGCTGTTTCCTAGGAAACCCGGTCCAGTTTCCACAGATGTAAACAGCCCGAGGAGTAGAATAAAAGTTGTCGGGGCTGCAGTAAAAACCTCATCATTCATGACTCATTTTCAGAAAGCGGATCTCTCCCTCCGCTGATAAGACACTGAGTCACACAAGTCCACACACATACACACACAGTGACACACAAACACAAACACATCCCGAGCAACCACAGCCAGCTGTGTGTGTGGATGACTGTGATGACGCTTCATTAGCAACTAGAGGATGGAAGGGTTGGAGACACAGACACCACAAACATGGATGTGAGCACACTGTTGCACACGTGCATTCAGATACACACACACACACACACACACACACACACACACACACACACACACACACACACACACACACACACACACACACACACACACACTGGTTAATGTTGGAGCTGTAGAATTGTTTCTGAAGAGAGGCAGACACACGTCCTTGTCTGGGATAATGCAAATCACTCAGCTTATGCAACAGTCACCGTCTTTCCCACATTTATGTATTTGGAGCCCTGTTTGCCTACTGTGGCCCACCAGCAACAGCTGTTATACACATTTCCTCCTCCAGTGTGTGTGTCTGTGTGTGACCATGTGTGCCTGGATGACCTCCAGTGGTAAACAGTGGTTCCCCCAGCCTGTCACCAGATCTCGGACCCCTACTGGGATCTCAGTCCACTTGCCAGTCAGTTTCTTTAAGTTATGCTGCACACCTGGATGCGGTGAGGGTGCTGAGAGACATTTTGTTTTTGTTTTTTCTGCACATGTGTGTATGTACGAGCGCACATGCATGCACATTTGGTTGGTTTTGGGAGTCTACTACAGTATTTTTGTCTCCAAAACCACAATGTGTGTGTGTTCTTGTGTTTCAGAGAGATAGAGGCTCGCTGAGATCTAAGTGCTTTAGCAGACTCCTGCTTGTGCCCTCCTACTGTAAACAGTTGTGTCACAGTTGAACAATATGTTAAGGCATGCCTTCTATGGTTAAATGCAAATAATTACATTCATTAATACTACTTTTTTGTCAGGGTTGAGACAAGTGTCCAATGTATCTGTAAATTGAGATTTGTGGATTTATTATATGCTGGAACAAAGACTTTTGCATTCTCATGTTGTGACTTGTTAGACTGTTTGTCCATCAGGGACTTAAACGTAGGACCGGACTACCTCTAGAAGCACTATGAGGCTCTGCAGTTACCTTGGCAACACCTCTAAGTAGTTATTTGGGGTTAATGAGGCCAAGGCTCTATCTAAATGAATGGGGAGAGAATTATATCTTTAATGTTAATGGTAAAAAAAAAAGAAGTTTCTGGCTTTATTTATGACTCAATTCATGGTGCCAATATGATCAACATCTCTGCCTTAGCCAGCAATCACATTTGATTGATTGATCATAGTATGGATACAGTTAGTGAGGAATAACTATGAGAAAAAGAGTTAAATAGTCTGTCCAATACCACGTGATTGTTGCCTCTCTCTGACATCCTTCTCTTCTCTTCTTCCAGGAGAGCCCTATTGCTCTGTACCATTTTATATTGTACTTGTTACCTGGGACTTACACAAGTACCCTCTGAAGGTAAGCTTTCCATACTCACCTCCACGTACTGCACTTTCTGACCTCTTTTGTTTGTGCTGAAAAAAACCCCAACTCTGTAAGACTGTAAGGAACCCTGGTGAGGTTTTGCAGTTATTCTTTGCCTTTTTGGTCAAGGCCCAAGCACATAAACACTTTGCTAAGAGAATTGGGCCAGCCATTGCCATAACAACAGGTGTTGAGTAAGCTAAGTCCAAGGATCTAGGGAGTGATCAGCTCAACCATTCAATGATCCAATGTTGACCATTAATCTAAAAAAAAAATGTAAAATCTCATGTCAGTCAGAGGTTAAAGTCAAAATTTTGTCTGGACAGCTGCACTGCTGAAGACCCCACTTAGCAAAGCATTTGTAAAGGCTAATATTCTTCACAAGGGCAAAAGGGAAAAGTTTGACGATGTGAAACGTGTACTAGAATTCAGAGATGCTTAAATCAGGAGCTTGCCTCCACTTTGCAGAACATTTTATACAGTTAAGTTAATTCAGTTTTATTCATACTTTATTCATATAGCACCTGTTTACAAAGCATTTAGCGAGATGCGCCTTATTATTGTGCTCAGCTCTTTTGCAGGCATGTTTCATCTACCATAGACATCCTTCTCTGCAGCAAACAGGAGACTGAACAGTTACAGGCTTGCTGGTCAATATATAGTCAAGCATTTTGCAGCTATCTAAGCCACTGGTATTGGTCAAAAAGACTGCATAAGGACTTTGATGAGGCGAGCAGAGTCATTATCCAGTAATGTTTCTCCATAAATGCAGGATGTTAAAACATTTTCAGCTGATTGCTAACAGGCTTGCCTTTAACCGAGATCTTAAGTCAGTGTTACATTCACAATCTTGCATCCAAGTAGCCTTAAAAATCAGTTATTGCAGATTTAATTGAAAACGTTGAGTGTGTTTCTGTTTGATCTCCTTTTGGTACCATTTGGAAGTTTCCTCTGATGAAGAGTTATTGATACAGTCCAGTGAACTGCCCCCCTACTCTAGTCATTATGATTGAGGCTGACAGCACACAGACTTCAGTAGGCCCGACAAAGCAGTGACTGAAAACTGATGGTCGACAAAACCAAATGTCATTTCAGTTCATTACATCAAGGCTCTTCCACAGTCACAGTTCTGCAAATAAGCCTTTGAAAAGCTGACACTTCTTTAAAGTGTCTGGTGTTAACAATTAATGTAACATAACAAGTCTTGGTGGCGATAATTCACCAGAGGTGTAAAATTTAGTAGTCAGACCTAATAAAGTTAGTTGGACATGTTTGGCTCCTTTTTGAAAGCTGAGTTTAGTTTTTAGGCTCCGTTTCATCCTCTAATTAGCCTTTTTATTCAGTAAAGAGTCTCTGTTTTGAACTGTGAAATGCAATGAACTGTGAAAGGATGAACAATAAGAGGAGGAATGTTCAGCAATACGTTCTTGCTGATCAGCCTGTGAGCAACTCACTGTCCCCTGGCACACGGATACCTCAGTGCAGCCTAAGACTTCTTTTGGAGGCCAGAGTCAAGGATTAAGTTGTATATTGAACACTGACATGATTTTATTAGGAAAAAATTTAGCATTTTTTTTCTGCAGTGGAACAAATTTTAAAATGTAAAAGGGGAACAGCCAGGTAATGATTATGGTGAACAACATCTGCATTTGCACGTCATCCCTCACTTTCATTCTTGAGTTTCCAAATCATATGACTCCCCATTCAGCTCTCCATCCTTGTCTGTGTGTCTCTTGAAACATTCAAATAAATAAATTGCCAGAAGGTTGAGGAAAAACAGGAAAATTCCAGATAGACCATGTTTTACCATGTTCTGTCCCTTATCTAAGCATTGATCATAAGACGAAGACTTAGTTTCACGTTTTAAACATATTCAGTAGTCTAATAAGTGATGATTCCAAATATGATATTCAGGGAATTCAGGCAATATATTGCTGTGTTGATGATTGGGGATGATGAGGAAATATCATAAACTATTGTAAACTAGCACAGATCGGCCCGAAAGGGATTATTTCAGTATAAATCAGTGACTTCATCCTCTACAAGGGATACGATCAGAGAAAAGAGCCTTGGACTTTCACTCTATCCTGTTTGAGTGAATTGGCACATTGCGAGACTATAAACTCTGGCCATGTGTTAAACATGCATCTGCTCAGACACTTACAGTATGCTTTATATCTGAGACTGTGCTGTTAATTTATGCCTCTGTAACAGTAGAATAGAAGAATTGGAGACAATGTACAGAACAGATAGAGGTAATGTACCCGCCTGCCTCATTGCCAAGTTCCTGTTGTCCTTTAATGCATCAGAGACCACACAGAGAGTAATATACACCATGCACAGTGTGAATATTATTCCTGTTTTATAAAGCTCTAATGGTTTGAACTAAAGGGAAGTCTTACAGCCTTATACATAGCACGTAAGGACCATAAAGAACTTAAAGCAATCAGCGGAGAAAGAGTCGTTTAACTCAAGGTTCTGTTTTCAGTTTGCATATGTTTAATGTCAAAGTTTTCTAAACCTCTTTTTCTCTCAGCTCAAATATTCCTTCAAACTTTCCCTGCAATTATATGTATTTTCAAAGTCTGGGGCCCAACAGTTTAATAAAGCAAGCCTTGTATTATAGAAAGACAAGCATGTCATTCAAGTCCTCACTCTCTATAGTTTACCAGTGCAGCACATCCCAGCTGTCTTTCCCACTTTTTCTGGTATCTCATCAACACTGCTTTTCCATGGATTCTATACACATGTCCCCATTAGACAGGCCCCAGTGACCACAGGTCAGAGTGAGCCCGCAGACAATAAAAATGGTGAGGGGCCTAGGTCTGAGATCACAGGTCATGGAGAGAATGAGGGCTGTGGGACTACTGAGACTGAAACTCTGAACAGAGAGTCAAAGTTGGCTGAAAGGTTGGAAACTGTGCTCCGAACTCTCGAGTTGAGAGATGTTGTACTCACTTGTGGTTTCTGTGGCCATGTTCTGAATGTCCACGCTGACTACATACTGATGAGAAGGACAGAGACGAGATGGGAAAGAGGTTACATGATGACGCTGATGTCATTTAGTTCATTCCCTCGCAAATTAAAGGCTTAAAAACAAAGAGACACAAAGAAACGTGTCTATCAGTATAGCTAACATTGTCAGCACTTGAACATTAGCTTACAGTACAGCATGCATGCATTAATATGAACAGAGATGAATAAAATGTGTGCCTCAAACACACATTTGCAACAAACACATATTTGTCAGCATTACAAAGCATGCAGTGACCTCGCTTTTGCTTTTCAAGTGCGTTGGCCAGGTGGCTACTAAGAAAGGATTAGGTCCTCTAGTCTGCTTGTACGTTCCTGGTACTGGCTGGATGCTTTAGCCTTGACTCACCTGCAGTGAGTGCAATGCTTAATTGGTTTAGCATTCTATTTTTTTATGACCATATATCCATTCTTTTCTGCTCTATATAACCAAAATTTCATTTGAGGTTTATGGGGTCCAGAGGAAAGACAAAATTAGGATAATAGGCATACACTGGGAGAGGTGTTTAGGTTTAACTGCAACACATTTGGATTGTCTTATCAAAGGATTTCTAATAATTCCTGTTGAACGTTTGACCTTTTAAACTCTAATCACAGTAAGCTGAGATGAATCTCTATGAGTTTTAGTGTTATAGGGTTCAGTAAGGTTTTAGATTACTGGCAAAGATCAACATTATATTTCACTGTGAGTGCAGTACAGAATGTGGTGTACACACGCTGCCCTTGTGCGACACGTTAAGCTGTTCAAGGCATCACAAAAGCCAGACATATTGGAGCAATGTGAATTAGCAAAGCTACTGACATTTGAAGTAGACCTCTGTGCTGTTCAGCAACATAAGAAACAAGATTGCTACGTACTCCTGCCTGTCTGGACATAAATTTATTTTGGCCTAAAGTTGCTATAAACCATCTACAGAAGCACTTAGATTTGCTCAAAGTCTGCTGAGTTCATTATTGTTTTGAATCTTTCTTTCTTTTTGCCTGTCTCTTCACTCTTCAGTGTTTAAGCTACAGTATTTTGTGAACTGCTTCAATATGGACATGATGCAAGCCTCTCGTAGCATAGGAGTCTTTAGTTAAAACAAAACTTTGAAAAAGTGAAATGTTTTGCACCAAATTCTTATGCAAGAACTCAGATTGTCTCATTGACATTTAAATTATTTTTCCACAACCATTTAAAACATGTTACAGTTTGGGCACAAATTACAGTAAAAGTTTAAAACTAGTCCAGATCTCAGTGTGTTCTCTTGTAGTTCTTGCGTGATGTTTGATTTATATTTCTAAAGTTGCCTATGTTGTTTATTTTATCTTGTTCCTGATGATTACCAGGTACCAAAAGTATGAGATAACAATAACCATAAACATCACAAACAAGCATGTTGTAAACACTGCTTATCTAACACAGCCCTTTTCTTCCTCTACAGATGTGGACATTCTCCAAAAGTTGGGGCTTAAGGGAGAGAGGACATCACGCATTCTGCCGGCAGGAGTCATTCCGTTCAGATCGGGGATCATCCTCAACCAGCGGGCGCATATTGAGGCTCCATTGCGATCAATCTTTCCTCCGGCCATCTGGCCTAACCTCACGCTGGTCCTGAGTGTACGCTCTCACCGTATCAACAGCGTTTTCCTTTTCACCCTGCTCTCAGACCACAAGAAGCTGCTTCTTGGTCTACAGCTTGTACCGGGAAACCTGGTCCTACACACGGGACCAAATACCTCTGTGGCACTGCCCTATGAGCCCCACGATGGCAAGTGGCACCAGCTGGGTCTGGGAATTAATGGACAGAGAGTGACTCTATATGCCTCCTGCGGAGGGCAGAGTGTTCATGCAGACTTTGGGTGGGACAGTGAAAAGGGGCTGGCTCCAGAGCTCCATGGCTCGCTGCTGCTGGGGAGGACAAGCCAGCAGCAAACTTCAGCACACTTTGAAGGAGCCATTTGCCAGTTTGATCTGGTCCCTTCTGCACAGGCAGCTCACAACTATTGCAGGTACATTAAGAAACAGTGCAGGGAAGCTGACACGTACAGGCCTAACCTTTCTCCTTTGCTGCCTATTGTACCGAGAGAAAGAAACATCACAGCTACTGCTGCTACCCCTAAACGTGGAAGCCCAGTAACCGCCAGGAAAACCACAGGGTTCAGCCTCGCCAGGAGCGCTGCTGCTGCAGCCTCAGCTGTCAGATATGTGGCCCCCACCCAAACGATAAAACCGAACCAAGGGACCATCATCCCAAAGACCCTGTTGGGAACTGTGATACCAGTTACAGACCAAGTTGGTTTGGTTTCACCACCTCTCAAGACCAGAACCAGCACTGTCACAACACCACTCAGGACAGGAGCACCACCCACGAAACCATCAACGGCAAGACCCTCCAGTCCTAAAGCTTTTAATCAGAAATCCTCTAAACCTACTCCATCAAAATCCACTTCATCAAAACCCACTCCCCCAAAACCCACTCCATCAAAACACAGTCCACCAAAACCCACTCCCCCAAAACACACTCCACCAAAACCCACTCCATCAAAACACACTCCACCAAAACCCAGTCTCTCTTATCCCACTCCATCAAAACCCAGTCCGATAAAACCCAGTCCCTCAAAACCCACACTCTCTAAACCCACTCTGTCAAAACCCACCCCTCAAAACAACCCAAAAAATGCAAGTGTGGGAGCAAGCAATTCAAAGAAACCTACGATACCAGTCAGTACCAGCACCAAACCCTCCAAGACAAAGCCTAAACCTGCATTATTAGACCAAGGTGCAGTCCCAAAGAAACCCCAACCCACCAGAGCCAGTAAAACTCCTTCCAAGTCTAAAGTTACATCATCGAAAGCCACTCCGTCCAAACCCAAACCAGATTCTCTAAAAGATGCTCCTTTTAAACCAACAACATCAAAGGTCAACCGCTCAAAATCAGCCACCCCCAAACCTACAGCTGCTAAAACCCCTAAGCCAACAAAGCAACCAATGACCACCAAGGCTCCAGTCACCCCAAGACCTACTAAACCTTCATACAACCCAGTTACACCACCTGCTACTGATGGCTTCCAGAGCTGGGAGGTGCCACCTACGCAATTCTCCATGCTGGTAGAAGCTAAGGGAGAGAAAGGAAATGTAGGACCGCAGGTAAGAACTTTTGGTCAACCTGAGCTGTTTAGTGAGACTGGTTGTGTGTAAATGCTACAAGAAAAAAAATCTATATCAGCACTGGTGTTTTGCAAAATCAAGGTGAGCAAGCAGTGCACAGACTATGTCTCATCTCTGTGCCTGCAGCTGTGTGTGGCAAGTTTACATTAGTAAAGCAATAAAAGTGAATGGAGCTTTTCTTTTAGCTCATCCCAGTCTGCCTTGGTCTTTGTCACTTGTAACAAAGACCAGTGCAGTTTTGATTTAGGTGTTTTTGGGTTAGAAAAAGACCACACAGATATTTAGGTTAATATGGAACAGTCTCCTTTGCCACAGAGGTTTGAAGCCCTGCTATATTTCTCTAATTCTTTTCACCTTACTCCATGCACAGAGCCTTCCAGTCTGGCTGTGACATGTCAGGTCTGACGCCTTGCCGTCTCAGCACCAGATTCCTCTTTCAGAGAGTTCTGGTGGAGGTTGCATGGTCTCGTTTCAAAGCCAGGTCCAGGTCAAAGGTTAAAGCAGTCAGCAAACATTCAGCTTCCCAATACAGGCGTTAAGTTAGGCGAGGCCCTCCTTCAGCATCAGAACAAGTCTCAGAAAATGTGCTTGTCTCCACGAAGCAGAGAATACCTTTGTGTACACAACTGTCTACACAGTTTCCCAACTCAAAATGTGGTCAGAATGATCAGACCACAATGTCTCTGTCAGTGTCTCTTGGGTGTGTTCATACTTGTACCTGTGATTAAGTCATCTTAGTGTAAAGTGCAAGCAGGGCCTGCTCGTTTGATACGTGTGCCTTGCTTATTCTTTGCAGCAGCCTGTCATTTGGTGCTGTAGACTGCAGAATACAGTGTGTCTAGGGCTCGCTAATTTACCTCTGTAGTGATGTCCAGTAGATGCTTTACTGTCATTAAGGTGAGCCAAGTTGCTGGCATTTAGAAACCAGGACCTGTAATCTTGATATGAAGTGCAGTCATTTACCGAAGAAAATAAATTGTAGAAGGATCAGTAAGGGAAGTTTGAAGATTATTTACCAAAGGACTGTCTGGCATATCCACAAGTGCTGATACTGTGCTGAGGCTTATGCTAAATGTAGGTTAAGTTGCACTAAATGTAGGGTAGGTTGTGGTGGAGTTCTGGCCCTGAAGTACAATAAAGCCATAGAAATGCTCTGGGCTTTATCTTAAAAGTGCATGAAAATGTGCATTTTGCCTGACTTCATAAGATATTATGAGACTGGAAGACCTATTTATTTTAAATGTGGATGCCTGCACATACACGTGCCTCCTGCTCTGTCTCTGTGTAACTGTGTAGTACCATCAGAGATCCCGAGTGAAGCAGTTATGGTTTCCTCTCAGTATGGATCTTGATTTTTTTTTTTTTTTTACGCATGCCATTAGTGTACTGTGCCAACTCTTTTCCCAAGAGCACAACATTTTATGTGCACGCTTTTCTTGCACACCTTAAGAGCCTTTAACAGTTACAGCAGAAGTGTGATTTGGACTTCCTGTCGCACAGAAACAGAGCTCCAGCTGCCAGAAGAAACATCCAGCTCAGGCACATATACATGCTGCAGTCGCTCTTCTGAAGCACCTTTGGCGCCTCACTCCTACCATGAAAAATGGTTTCCTTTGACATCTGCTCCACTGCATTTTTTTGAGATTGAATTTGAATCTGAATTGACTGTATGGAAACATACTTCTGTGCTCAGTTAAAGTGCACTTTATATATAAGCTTTTAGAAAGGAAACCTTAAAAACGCGTTTTTCAAACTCGCCAAGCACGATTTTCATCGCTGTAAACGTAGAAACAGAGTTTATCGTGTATCAAAGGACAACTCTGTGCACAGCAATGCACAATTCATATATGCAGACGAGCACAGCCAGCATAACTGAAAGCATCCTTTCCAGAAGCCTGAACAAATTGTCTTAGAGAAAAGAAATGAGGTAAGATTGACAGGTGCAAAAAGGAAAAGACAGTGAAGTAAATAAACAAACCAGGCTAAGAAAGGAAGGCCGAGGCAGGGGGTGTAAGTGTGAAGACGGACACTGGTGTATGTTGACGTTGACAGGTCTTCAGGCCACCATAGGGCACACCACCTGCAACAGTAAGGGTGGTCTCTACTTAGGAGGTCATTGCGGAGGAGGAGATGGTTCCAGCACAGTTATAAATAAATAAATAAATAAATCAGAGAATAGACAGACACACTTTATGCAGGTAGTGACTATTATTAGAATAACCCTGAGGATCAGACATGATGTCTGTGTGTGTAAAGAATGAGTTGTGGTTTTCTTTATTTAAATTGTTTTTGAATTAGTCTCTTCTTTCTTAAATTCTTTTTGAGAGCTAAAATGAGTCAATATCAAAAAGCGAGATGCTGCTTATTTTTTACTACTCGACTATTTATCGATTTTTTTGAGGACAAAATATGTAAAACGTGTTATATAAACACTTTACTACAAGATGCTTTAACAACCAGAAGCCCACATTGTTGCCTGTTTTGCCAAAATGACCAAAAATACTGTTTTCCCTGATTTCTGCGTTTTCTCCCTCTTTTTCAATTAAAAGAAAACAAATGAGCACGGGCCTGATATAGACACACAGGGGCATTGAGCGGTGCAGGAAATGACCTGTTATTTCTAGTGTTTCTACGATTTCCTGCCGCAAGGGCTCAAATCCTCTCGATGGCTAAGGGTGAACTCTCAACACCTTGAGATGGAATTACTTCAGAGGGAAAAGGTGTCGCTTTGTGTGCGGTTTTTTCACCCTGTGGATGAATGGCAGCCTCTGTGATGTAGATGAATCCACCGAGAAAATGCATTGGATGAGAGTCTGGTTCTGTCAGTGTATGCTAAATGAATATACTTAGTCATTGTGCTGTATAAATGGTGTATCAGACTGCAACACTAACCAAATAATCTTTCTGTAGGGGCTGCCTGGACCTCCAGGGAAGCCAGGCGTGCTAGGCAAGAGGGGTCCTCGGGTAAGTGTCTTTGACCACCCCGTGACACCTCCAACCAGATCGAACACATTTTCATAAAAAACGATTCTGTCTGTTGTTGAGGGTTTTTTGTTTATTGTTTTTTTTTAAAATAAATGTAAATAAGTGTGTGTTTTATCCTACCTGTTGACCTAAACCTCAAAGGCAAAAAAGCCACAATAACCAAACAAGACGCAGTCATGAAAATAAAAGCCTTCCAAGTCCCTCCTATCAACCCAGCGCTCACACATATACTCACACACAAAGTCTTCCTATGCAGACAGATTGACCATATTCAGCATGGGGATGCGAGTGCTGACCTCCCACCCCTGAGCATAAACAGGAAAGCTTCTATAAAGACGGTCTTTGAAAAGGCTGCCTGTGCCACAGGATGCCTAATAAAAGCACTGTAAACAGACAAAGAACACATGGCTTCACTGGACTTTCTACTTCCGACTGAACTGTTGCAGCAGACTGCACCAACACTCCATAGGAATCCCATTCTGGGCTAATGAAAGACTTCTTTTTTCCAAGGAAGTTAAATAAATCTAGTCTTCTTACAGGAGCTCTCTTCCTCTGTTTCTCACTTACTGTCCCATAAAATGTAAGGATTCAGCCTGACATTTGTTTGTAACCACGACGGCAGCACGTTTGCATTGCCCAAACTGAACTATCATAACCCTTTAACGGATTGTAATAAAATGTGTTCCTCTTATCCAGCAGTACCCATAGAGGGAAACAACAGTAGAAGTTTTAACACATACTGTGTTGATTTACATAAAATGTACCACAAAAAAATCAGAATTCTGAGGAATTCTGACAATTTTGGTGTCAATTTTTTTCTCCTTTTGTTTTTGTCTGAAAAATTACATCACCCCCACCAATCAACAACTTGTTGTATCCTATCAGCACATTGCATTATCCCCTAATGTCAATTACCTCATTGATATTAGCGCTTAGCACAGTTGTGCCTGTGGTATCCCTTATGTTCTTGGTGTTAAACTGTTAATTACAAGGAAGGTACTGCAAACCTGCATTAAAAAAAAAAGTCTGACATTTTATGCACTACACAGTGATTTCAGATATCCTTTATATTTTTATTTGTTGTTGTTTAAGTATAATATGTACTACGTGCTTATTCCTCCATGTCTGCAAGACCGTTAAGCTAAAGTCTCTGCGATCCCCAGCGCCACTACATATGTATGAAAAGCTCTTTGTCTGGCTCTAATTAAAGCTATTTAAGCCCAATCAGCACCTCCCGTTCTGTCTGTAGTACCAGTTTCACCACATTGGTCCCTCTTGTGGGATTTCTTATGATCCAAATCAAACTTACCTGGAATGAATCCTAAATAGGGTTTAAAAATCTAAGCAGAGAGCTGCGTGAAGCCAGTCAAGCCAAGCATGAGTCTGAGTGGAAATATGTTTTGCGCAAGAAAGCTGAAACTTTCCTCCAAATGTATTTTGGAAATTTACAAGGAGAGCTGTTAAAGCTTTTCCTAAGGAACACTTTCTCTATTTTGGACTCGTAAGCAATGAATGCGTAAGATAAATGCAAATAAACAGAAGGATAACTTTGATAACTGCAGTAGTTCAAGCAGGAAAAATGTGCTGCAGCATAATCCTTAATCACTGGTTGGATCCCAGGCTGGGCTGGACTTCTCAACTCTAACTTGCCCTTGATAAAGCTTTAGCATATGGCAGTGACCCCTTACCATCATCATAGCTTAGAAGTGACTTTTGTCAAACTCAATAAACTATCTCAGCAACAGCATCACGCTTATGTCAAGAGAGATGTTGAACTGCTGGTGGCATTCTCAGTGGAAGTGGTTGGTTTGCAAAGGGCAAGCAATGAAAAGAAGTCATTTTCAGTAAGGATGTATTTATAAATCCAGGGGTCAGTTGCAAACGCGCTGCCAGTGTGATTTAGTTTAATCCACACACTTGGGCCCATAAGCGCTCATATGGGATTGTATGCGTGCTACAACACTAATCCCTCCGTGCAGCACAGACATACCGTATGTGGGTGAGTTTACAAACTGCCTATATAAAGAGTGAGAAAGATTATGGCGCTTTCCTGTAAACAAAAGCATTTATCAAATTTAACTGCTGCTGCCATGTGTGTGTGCAAACATAGAAAGCCACACACACACATGCTAACATGCACTCCGCGCAAAGACATGCTATGCAAACTCTCCCCTCTTAGCCAGATGTATGTGTGGTTTCAATTTAGGAAGGGAAATTTACTTGTTGGTCACTTAAAAATTTGAATATATGGTGCAGATTGCTTAGTCTGCAGGGTCACAGGTAGGTTCTTTTGTTTGAAAGACTAGTTTCTGATAAAAGAGCTCTACCAGGTTTGACCTTCTGTAGCCTGGGATTACTGGAAGTCTGCATGATGACACACAGAGCACCATTGAGCCCAAGAAGAACCAACCATGAACCTTGACCTCTCATCCCACACATGAGAGTGCGAGATGCCATCTCTATGGCAACAGATGTGAGTACAGAGATCGTTGCTCAGTACCCATGAATAGTCGGGCCGAACTTTTTCGAGTGTATTTGAGGGTATATAATGACGACGATGGTAGGAGGGTGTGAGTGGAAATGTGGATGCATCGTCAGCGCACAGGCCTATATCTATCTGAAGCCTGTGTGTGTGCGTGTGTGTTTGTGTGTTCATCTGGAAACTGCTGGGTCAAAAGGGTCTTTGTGTGGGTGAAAATATCTCTGTCACCCATCTTTCCTCCTGCATTCCCTCCAAACCACTCCTCTGTCGCTAACCAAATTTCCCCTACCCTGCTTCACCTGTATGCATTCAGATCCCAGATCGGCATACGGAATAGAAACCTGGAAAACTTTAAAGAACTTTCAAATGAAAACATGTGCTCCTCTGTTGGGCTCTTTCGGTAACACCACGCAACAGATCAGCTTTTCAAGGGTCTTTATAATCCCTAGAGTAAACTGTGTGAACGGGTCTTTCCTCTGGAACAACTTTGTAATGACCTCCGGGACTATAAAAATCACAGACCAATCCCCTTTTGGGCACTTTGTTTTGGCATAAAAACCACATCTAGGTTTCCATCTTAATTTCCAAACTTGTCATTCACATTATTAATTATTACTATTATTGTTTTAAATACCTAAATAATACTTTAGACTTTTACTCGTTATTTCCTTTTTCATATGCTAAAAATGTTGGCACAGAAGCAGTTCATTCATCCCCATCTGCTTCTGTTATTATAGCATTTGAGTGTAATTCATGTGGCATTAAGCTGCAAATTCCACTCTTTTTATCCAGCAGTGGCGAGGTCTGTTTTCAGACTTTTAACAAACAGTGAAATATCTTTAGGGGCAAAGGTTCGAGTGTCTGTGAATGCTTGGTGGAATCTTTAATTATGAGGACATCCAGCAGTTTCACATGCTCTCTTGATCTAATGTTAGTTAATCAGATACTGCCCCGTCTGCTCTCATTTGGCACAGCATCATACAGAATCTCTTTTATCTTTAATATGGTGGCTGTACATACATTTAAAGTCTCTTTTACGAGCTAGTGTTGAAAGTCAGAGTATGTTTACAGCACAGCCCATCAAAAGGCCTCATCTAAAATATTCTGCGTGTGAACGTGACTTTGGCAGTGATGTCACGTATCCAATTTTAAGTGCGTATGGTGCATGTGTTGGCTTCAAGTTGCACATATGTTGTTGGGCATTTTGGTATATTTAAGCATAGGTATTTATATACAATATGGTGGCATATGATGAAACATTAGAAGCTACCATTTGTTTAGATTTTCACCATTTTGTCTCCAAAGAACTGGAATAAATTACACAGAGCTAGCAGCACTATTACCGCAGGAACCACAGCAACGCCCTGTATTGCTGTTCAGAGGTTGGTGGCTTTTTATTTGATAGCCCTTAGCTTGTGTGTGCCCCACCCTGGTCTTCTCTAATTAGACACCTGTTGCGAGAGAGAAGGAGCAAGACGCGGAGGCGAGAGCACTGCAGCAAATGTTAGTGCCAGCCCATGCCTACTAGAGCACTTACCAACCTGTGGTAAGCCACAGGGTTAATTTTGAATCATGTAATTCAAACTTGTCTTGTTTGTGTAAGTTTATTTAGGGCACAACAGGGACCCTTAATGCTGTCTGGACAGACCAGCTCTCGAGGAATGCCAGCTGTATACAAAACCGAAAATGAAAAGGGAAGCATGTGGGAGGACAAGAGGCGAGGTCTTAACTTGAGAATGCTTGGAATGAGAGTATTTCAAAATCGTACTTTTTCTTATTTTCTTTCAGAGGCTTACTGCTACAATTGCATGTGCTCATCTGAAACATGGCCAAAAATTCAAATAATGAGTTCAGCGTATGTACAAATAATGCATGTAAGCCAAAAGCTCAGGCTTCAGACTGCTCTAAGTACTCAGTTTAGGGGGGGTTTTTTTGTTGTTGTTTTTTTTACTCATGGCTCTCTGTATGAAATCCTTACTAAGGTCATCCCAAGCATAAGAGAAGCCCCATTTGTTTAATTCTTTTGTTTGTGAGGGGCAACCAATCAGAAGAACGTTGGCTTAAAGGCAGTAGAAGGGTTGTAAAACAGCTTGTTTCAGACGAAGGGCAGATGCACAAAGACCCAGTAAGACCTGAGGACTCTTTTGACCTGTGAATCATGCAAAGTAAATGGACTGGTTCTTCTATGGCACTTTTCTACTTGAGCTTTGAAAGCGCTTTATACAGCATGCCTCATTCACCCACATTTATACAAACATTTTTTATGCCTAAGTGCTTTCTATCTAACATTCACACTCTGATGAATGCATCAAAGAGTAACTTCAGTATCTTACCCAAGAATACTTTGGTAAGTAGGTTGGAGCATCCAGGGATTGAACCTTAGTAGATGACCCGCTCTACATCCTGAGCTACAGCAAACAAATCAATGCAAAGTTAAATTGAATAAAATCTTTGCTGGAAATTCCTGAGTGTTACTTAATAAGAACCTCGTGTCACCAAGATGCTGTGTTCACCCATCACAAACTCTTGGTCACTTTCATCAAACTGTCCCTTAATAGAAAGATCCGTTCCATCAAAGGCCTGCTGTATGCTGTCATGTCATGTCTGATTTAAATGACCTCCTCAGCATGTCCTGAAGTTCTCCAGAGGCCTGGTAATGAACTAATCATTGGTTCAGGTGTGTTGACCCAGGGTGAGATCTAAAACCTGCAGGACACCGACCCTCGAGGCTTGGAGTTTGACACCCCTGCCTTACATAATAACTTCCTGATTTGTTTTTAGCCACCTCAGTAAAACCTGCTGACCCAGCTCTTAAAGCAGTTTTTGCTCTTTTTCCACATTTTGACTCGATCAGCCCTGACCCAGGACAGAGCTAGGTCATGGACCCAAAAATGGCATACCATTTGGAGGGAAGGAGTGAGCATTATACAGCAAACTCAGAAGAAGAGAGGGGAAGACAAACAGCTATCTAAATGACGGGGACATAGCAGCCTCACATGCTTGTTTTCTGCAGGCTGTTTTTCAAACCCAAGAAAAACTGGTGTGTTTTCACCCTCTGGCTTCCAACATCTTCTTTTAAACCTCCCTGTGGGGGTTACTGGACAGAGTGAGATGGTTTTACATTACAAATGTGCCGCCGCTGTAGATCTTGCTTTGTTTGAGCTCATTTCCTCACCAACAGTCGGTGCAGACAGAAATGCACACCAGTGATCGAATTCAAAATGTTATGAAATGAGATGATCTGTATTACTCATTAAGATCCCTGGAAAATGTGTGTTTGTTTGTGCGTGTGTTGGGGGGGGTGCTTGTGGAGTCTGTGGCGAGTGGGGGCAGGAAAACCACATCCATATGGTAAAGCAGCTCCTGAGAGCCCCATTTTTTCCATAAGCATCTACCCCCAACAACAACGCCAAATACCTCATCAGCACACTCACACATACACACACAGCTGATTTATAGGAAAACAGGTTGAGGCTGAGCTTCTCCAGACAGTCTTTACCCCCCACCTTCATCCCTGGTCTCATTCACAGAAGCAAAGCCACAGTCTGCGTCAGCTCTTTTTTTATGCAAATGCCTGCTCTTGATCTTGATCACCTTTTGATTGTGTTTTACTTTTTCTCATTTCAACACAGGGCCCCCCTGGTCCACATGGAAACCCTGGGAGACCCGGTCCACCTGGATTCAAGGTACACATCTAGTCTAACCTTTGGTCCTGCGTGATCCAGCCATGTCGATTTTCCCATATGAAGTGGTTACACGATTGGGTTTGCCTATACTGCTATTTTACTATGATGTAATGTGAATCATAATCCCATGAGAACATGTTAGATTTACATTTTTCTATATCAGCTGGAAACCCCTACAAAGCAAAACGGTAATGGAGTTTGATGGCAGAAAAATAAAGGAAACTTCAGTTCACAGCAGGGCTGCAAGTACCTGGCAGCTGGAGTACAGAAGCTGTTTCACTTTAGCATGTGTGCTGAAGAGATCAATGTTAGGATTCCCATTTATACTTGAATTGTTCTGCAGACTTTTGCAAGCGACTGAGGTTTTTATGTTGAAAGGTCTTGAGGTCTTTAAGGAGAAAATATATAAATATATGTATATATAATATTTTCTGCATTCCTGATGTAATGGATTTATGCCTTTGCAAATACCCTTAACCTCTGACATTGTGTGCTTACATGGTAGAGTGAGGGCCTGCACCTAAAGTGCATTATGAAAAAAAATGGAAACTTTTCCAAACCTTCAAGCTATTATCATACCCTATTATTTATTGATTGCACTCAGATTTGTTGCTTTCCAGCTGAGAGGTAGATTGGAAGGGCGATTTCTCTGCAGTGTAAGAAAGGCTGCTGGCTGCTGGTTAGCATGCTTAATAACAACACTGGAAACATAAGCAAACTGTTTAAAGAACCTCTAAGTCTCATGAGTTACAGATAAGGTCAGGCATACGCAAACACGATGGAATGATCAGCAGCAAAGGTTTAATGAGAACTTCGGTATATTGTGAGACAGACTGGGGTGGGCCAAGCTTCTTCTTCCTGGCAAGTGTGTTGAAAGAAAGATTATGGAGTGTTTGATGTCTCGGGGTGCACCACAATCTTCGTTCTTTCATCATTAATAAACGAGACAGAGTTGTAAATGGCAGGGGTCCGAAGGGGAAAGAGAGGGAGTCAGCACTCAGTGTAATTTCCGATCCGTGGCTTTGATGTGCTGAAACCCCATTATTGTTACCTGCTGACAATGAAGCTTGGTGTGTGTGTGTGTGTGTGTGTGTGTGTGTGTGTGTGTGTGTGTGTGTGTGTGTGTGTGTGTGTGTGTGTGTGTGTGTGTGTGTGTGTGTGTGGAGGCCACTAAGTAGAGCATGTGTGTTACTAAATTTGTCACACTACAAAGACGTTACTTGTTATCTTTAAGTATGTGATATAAAGAGGGACCCCTTTATGTCCTTTAAGTCTTCCACAAAAAGAAAATATGTTCATATTTTATTCATGTGTTAAATATGATTGACTTCACCGTGTGAGTTTGGTGAATTGTTTGTTTCTCCCAGGGGAACAAAGGTGACCCTGGAATCTCACCTGGACCAGCACCCAAAGGAGAGAAGGTATAATATCCTCCCTATACTTATTTTCCCCATTAATTTGTAATGATGTCCTGGGTGGCTCTAAGCGCATTTCTGATTGCTGTGTGTGTGACCTCACTTTCCTCCACACTTGGCCTTTAAACATTCCCACTTTGTATTCCAGGGAGACTCGGGGATCATTGGCCCAGTTGGAATGATTGGCCAGCCAGGTCGAAAGGTAAGACTTGAACTGCTAATGTCCTTCCAGAGCTTCTCAAAACCTTTCATCAAGTTTACTCTCAGTAAACTGAAGTGAATTGTTCTTAAACGCCTATTTACCAACTAAAAGGCGAGCAAAGCGTTTGCATCTGCAAACTATGAGGCGAGGCCCGAGGCAATGCATGAGTCACAATGTGTATTGGTAATGTGTCTGTGTGTGGTGTTGTTTGTGTATAACCTGCTCATCTTTGTAAAAGTATCTCTACTCATCTTCTGCTTCCCAATTCTCTCCATTTTTGTTTTTCCTTTTTGTGCTCGCCAGTTTGTTTAGTGGATCCTGCAGAGATCTGGCAGGAAGGCTGCCACAGGAGATAAAGGGGTCAGACTTTTTTTCAAAGGGGAAAAGAGAATGGGAATCATGCACTCAGTCGTCAAATTGCTAGTGTCTTAAATCTTACTTAAGGCACGGCTTGAGTGATTCATAAGTCCAAGGAAGTAAAATGTAGGGCAGACCTTCTGGTAGACAGAAGTGTAACAAGCACAGACTGAGATTAAGACCAAGTTGAATGTCTGGGTTGTGTATGCGTCTCTGTGGGCATGAATGCATCCCTGTGTACTTATCTTTGTGAGCGCGTGTGTTACTACTTGTTAATACTTGTTCCCTGAGGGCGCGTCAGCAGTTGAAGTTTAAGTGAACGAATTTTGGCTCAGTACATGTGGAAAAGATACAAACAATCAGCCAAATGCAATGTCTCAGAATTAAATGTGGTTTCTTGGTTAGTGGTTAGAGAAAGGATGCAACCCATTCCCATTCCCTAGATTCATATTTTAACTCTAGGGGAACCACCTTTAACATCATTTTCCAATATACAGGGTTACATTTTAGCATTGCCAATGTGAGAAGAACAGAAAATTTAGGGTCCGAATTTAAAAGTAGGTTGGGTGGTGAATGACTGGGGCTCCTTTACGTTCACTCTCTATTTTTGACTTGCAGTTACATTCAAACAACTAAACTCTGTGGTTAGATTCAGGGGGAAAGTTAGGGTTGTCGTGTTGAACACACACTAAGAGCCCCATTTTTCCCATCTGCGTCAGGTTTCCTTCGATACCGTGGTTACGCATCCTTGGTTAACATAGTTACCCATTCTGTAACAGTGACTACGTCAGTGGACTGCTTTTTCCCCTTAATCAGCATTTTAAACTCTACTCCACTGAAAAGTTGCAAAACGATGTAAAAATTGCCCAGGTTATTACAGTGTAATATGCTAGGTACCTGATCAAGTGTCGCTTTGTAATGACTTAGGAGTGAGGGCAGATTGAGGAACAAAACTTTGGCTGTAAAGACTTTAACTTGTAAACAATGTAAACTTAGTTATGAAGTCATATAACACAGTGAATAAACTACGAAAGCTAGAATAAAGGAGTGGAGCCTGACCCACAGTTTCATATAGTAGTGCCAAGTAAACTCCAGCTGATGGCAGTTAATTAAATTGAATACCTCTGAAATATGACAGATATAAACAAAGACCGCATGTGAGCCAGAAAAATGTTGGGAACCACTTCAGTTTAATCTTTGTGCTCGCTTCTAGTCAGCATCAAAATAGTTCCTTTCACCCTTTTTCCAAGTAAACTGTTGCAAACATATGTCTAATAAATGAAAAGAAGATCCTATTAAAAGCTTCCAATCACATCATGCATCAAATGCAGCTGAGCCGTGCACATGTCTTAAACAAATTAGGTCAGTAATTGAATAGTGCAGGTTGACTGTATGCCTTTCAGACTAGGTGTAAAGCACTTCTGGCTGTATTTACTTTCTTCCCAGAGCCACAGTGCTCTGTAACACAGTGTCAGACTTCAGCCGGATGGCTACCTCGGGCTCAACATATGGCTTTTGTTAGGTGTCTGCTTTTCTGTGTGTGTTGTGTGTGTGTGTGTCTTAGTCCATTTGTATGTCGCTGCCTCTCTCTTTCACACACACTCAGCCAGAATGGAAACAAAAAAAAATGTAAGTCTGGTGAAAAACATTCACAGATTCCTTTAAAACTAGCAATTTGAAGATTTATCAAGAAGTTAGTGCCTTTTAACTTGGCCAAGGGTGACTACACAGATTAGGTCAGATTATTTAAGACAGTGATTTGTTTGTTAGCATAAATGTAAGATCACTTTAAAGTATGCACTGTATACTTACTTTTTTACCCTCGACAGCATTTTCCGCTTATCTGCATGCAGTCCAGAGGTGGAGCAAACTGCTTTAATAAAACCCAAGGGCACATTATAGCTCGAATTATCAGAATGACATCATAGACTCTTCACTAGGGGAGCGTAACCATAGCAACTTCATACACACACACACACACACACACACACACACACACACACACACACACACACACACACACACATACACAGAGACTGACATCACCAAAGCATGCCTCAGGTATTGGTCAATGAACCACAGACAACTTGACTATAAAGGAAACTTGTTAAAGTAAGCACAAGGAGGCAACTTCCTTTCTGTACACAAACACAAAGAAGCTCATTAACCTGCTTCCATCCTGCAGTAAACAAAGCACAATAACTTGTTGTAGTTATCGGCTATCCACTGTAGCAGCAGTTTCCTTAAATGAATCTCCATCCTTAATGCAACACTGTGACAGGCGTGTGAGTCAGTCTCCAAAGGGTACTCCTCAAACAGGCCTTGTTCTGTTCATTTTCAAGGTGGAAAGTCCCAGACGCGTTTCGCCCTGATGTAGATCTCTCCATTTCCACAGAAGCCAGATGAATACAAAGAGAATGCAATATTTGAAAACAAATAACAACATTTATGGGCATTGGATTTCCCTTGTAGGCCACCCTGAAACACCTTCGTATTGCTCTTGTGTTTCTAGCTGTTTAACTTTCTCTGTCATCGTTTGCTTGTTTTTCTGTGGTTTAGGAAAACAGGACAACAGCAACTTTTCCTCTCTTCTCCTCTGTATTTTTGCCCTCCACTTTCTCTGTCTCACACACAAACACGCACGAATATCCAGCCTCTAATTCATCCTTAGCCGTGATGTTTCGACCGGGAATTCTGGAATTTGGCTTCTGGGTTTTTGGGGGGGTTTTTTCCGTGGAAACTTTAATGGAGGAAACAGTGGTACTTTAAATGTGTGATACTAGAGTGTGATTTTACACTGTCAGACAAGCCAAATATGTTCCGCTCTGTACAACATTTGTTCTAGCAGGCAGGCTCTGAATGGTTTTTCAGTATGGCGAGGCAGGGTCAGGGATAGGGGACATACACAGGGCCAAACCTCAACTACAAATCCACAGTACAAGCCACGCATCTCACCTTACTGCCTGCATGCCCTGTGTCCCATCCCAGGACTAGGTGATCCGTCTCTCCTCACTTTCTGCCTGTCTCTTAAAGTGTCCATACTTTTTTCACCTGAAAGTCGAGACATACCGTCGAGCAGAGCAATATCTATTTGCTGGGCCTTCATGTCATATGAAGCTATTTAAAACTGTTTCTTATTGACATTGTTTGCATTGACAGCCTATAGGGATGTAAGGAACGATATATGAGGATTCTAAATTCACATTACTTTGTTAGGACTTTGTTATGTACATTACAGTAACTGGTTAAAACCATTTAACACAACAGTTTGAATATATGCACAATGAAATAGCAAAAACCTGCACTTTCCACTTCTTTTCCACATCTTAAAGTTTTCTGTTAATGACTGTAGGACAATAAAGGATTTATGTCCTGTGGGTGATGTAGGTGTCATCACACAAACCATGTATCTTGAACATAGCTGTAATGGGTATGTTAATCAGCACTGTCTTCGTTGCTGTTAGCAACTGAATCGTCTGAAAATGTTCATAATTTGCCAGAGATTGTGCAAACTTTTAAAGACTACGAGAGCATATCCAGACAGCTGGAAAGTAATCCATAAACACTCTTGTCGACTCAGTGGTTATGCAACATTGTGGGAAAATGTGACTGTCTTGAGACACTTTGTGGTGTTTATAAAAAGTCTCTATACTTGTGCTTTTCACATACGTGTTATCCAAATATGTGATTGTTTTACAGCAAGCAATGTTTGGATACTCTGATGTTTTTCAGTTTTATACAATAAAATCCTTTTCAATGAATTCCAAAAGGAGAAGTAGCCTATAATTAAAAGGTAGAATCATATACTGTATTTCACTCCCAGTTCCAGACAGTGTATTAATCATCCTCGTTTCCTTTATTTGTGCATGGCAGTTTGTTGTATGACATTAATCTGCCTGGAGTCCCGTTCCAAACCAAACTCTCTCCATTAAGCTCCTGCTCGCTGTTCAAACTAACAAATGCTCCACATGCTCATCATCATCATAATTATGAGAGAATTCAAATCAACCATCATTTTCTTTGCGTGTTTTACAACAAATCACTTCTCTGTTCTCTGGTAGCAGTAACAGTGATACTGCATGCAAGGAAACATTGTTCTGAAATTGCTGTGCAGACAGGGATGAGATGAGGAATCTTTTTCCACTGGCTAAATTTCAGCCAAATTGTCCAGTTCCTTCGCACAGTTGTTTGTTTTTTGTCTGTCCCTGCGTGGAGCGTTTATGTTCTCCTGTACATTCAATGTATACATGGAGCCAGACGATTACGCCGAGCAATCATGTGGCTCCATTCTGTAGGGTTTGAAGAGATGAAAGCAGAGATTAATAAGGAGAGTCGTATATTTCTGCTACCAGGGTGCTGCACAGTTCAGTCAGATACGCATTGTTTGTGGAGTACAGTTGTTAAGCACACGTGAGGTTGGCACTCATTTGAACACCCACAATGTGGGTACAGCAAGTCAAAGGAATGACATGTCATCAGCAGACACGATGTGTCTTTTATTTTCTCTCTGCCAAAATGCGCTTAGCGTTCCCCCGGGGCACTCCTAGACTTAGCTGGGTGGAGGGTTTGTGCTTATAGAGTGCTACCGGGAGGCTGCTGTAAATGAAAAGCATTTTGGTGGGTTTATCTGATTGAACACACATGCTTGTTAAACAAGTGGCATTGTAAACACCGGCAGCCTGGCGGGAATGGCCACTCTCATTAGCAAGCTCATAATGAGTGAGATAAGGATCTAAGATGGTCTAGCTGAGGTTGAGAGGCTATGGTTAATACACAGGAACCACGGCATCTGTGCATGTGTGTGTTTGTGGTTAGTGGACCTCACAGTACACCATGGGAACATAAGCCACTACACATGTTTGTACTACAAGTAAGCCATGTAATAAGATGGAGGGTATATTGTGCATAAGGTGCATGTATCTTCGTGTGTGATTGTGCATGTGCCCATCTGTGCGAATGTGCACACATTTGTGAACCTGTATATGTGTTTCCAAGCTTGAGAGAGGGTTTAGGTCACCGCTTCTTCAGAGAATATATGTTAGCGAAGAAGTGCATAGAAAACAGAAATTTATTTTAAGTAGTAATTAAAAGCCAGTGGTTGTGTCTCAGTATAAACAGACCATATATTTGGACACATGTAGGTAATCATCAGAAAAACACAAATGTTTACCAGCTGACCACCGTCATAATATTGCACTTTATAATTGGGAAGTTTTCAGACATGTGCAGCATGTGTCTCTGAGTCCATCTGTTCTCTTTAGTGATAATACACAGCTTGTGTCACTGTGTCTGTCAGCACCTGCTAACATCTCTACTTGTTTATTTGTGTTACTCATGTATTTTCCTCTCAGCCAAAGGCATCTCCTCCTAGTGGTCTTTTGATGATGTGCACCAGATGATGTGAGGTGAACGTTTTCCAACACAACACAGGGCTTATATGTGTGTTAGACACAGATGAAAGCAGACTTTAAAAAAAAACATAGATCTGCAATGACAATTACAAAAGGTTTACTAGAAA
Organism: Rhamphochromis longiceps; assembly: GCF_057381845.1. NCBI lineage: Eukaryota > Metazoa > Chordata > Actinopteri > Cichliformes > Cichlidae > Rhamphochromis > Rhamphochromis longiceps. The sequence continues at coordinate 51,690,890 of NC_140563.1, forward strand.
ACAACTCTTTGCTGACACAGTTGCTGGAACTATTAAAGCGCAGGAGGTGGTGTTTAAAATGCTGGGAACGGCAGTTTAAAGTGCTGCTGCGTAGTGGACCGACGAGAGCGATCGTGTAACGTAATGAGTAGAGGGATGCTGCGTCCTCTTCTCCTGCTGCAGTCAGTTGACAGAGCAGTGGATAGTTTACAGGAACTCTGGGAGCCTTGGCTTGGAACGCTGAAGCTGTGGTTTAGGAAAACGGGACAACAGGAGTCTTTCCTTTCTTCGGCCGTCTGTTTTTACTTTGTTTTTTTCCCCTCTCTTTCCTTTTTTTTAAATCTCTCTCTCTCTCTTGCTCCCTCACTCTATCAAACTGTGGTCTGGGAAGGCATGTCTTCCTACCTTTGATTTAGTTTTTTTTCTTTTTCCTCCAGTCTTTGTCGGGGGTCTGTGGTGCTGGAGTCAGCAAAAACTGCAGGAAAGCACTATGTCAGGCTGTCTTCTGTGTTGCAGTCTGGCCTGCTGCAGGGGGAGGGCCTTGCTATCTGACTTAAACAGGAAGGCATTTATATCCTCAACATGCCATGATTTTGGCAATAGTCTTCTGAAGACCCTGCGAACACAGCCAGTGGAAAGTCTGATCCATTAACAGAAGGGCAGATTGATACCTCACCGCATATGGCACCAAATTTGTCTGTTGGTGCTGTTCGCGTTACCACTTCACTCCACCTGTCATTCCCACACATGCTCCTGTGTTTGTCAGGCTTTTTCCTCAACTGTGAATCATTTCAGACTTTCCCACCTCTTTTTTTTCTGTTATTATTTTATACTCACTTATCATGTGATATTTTGGTTTCTTTAGGGACAGAAAGGTTTCCCTGGCCAACCCGGACTCCCTGGAGACCCTGTAAGTATTTTCACAGGTGTTCTTTTTTACTTCTGCAACAGCCACCCTCACAGAAAAACCCATGTTCATTTCTATATCTTGTATATTCTCATTATATATTTTGCTTCTTTAACCTTAAATCTCCCCAGATGAACTCTTTTCTTTTAGGCACTTCTCTCTACCTCATGCACATCACATTATCTGCAATGCCATGCCTTCATTAGTGTCCACGTATGTCATTCACGTCCACCTCACTCAAGTCTAAACCCTTGCTCTCGCTTCATTCTTCAAAGTTGAAACTCAGTCGTCATTCACTCCAGGTGTTCAACCTTTCACTCTGTGTGTATGTGTGCGCGCACCGAGGATGCCAGCTGGGCAGCCAGATTAGATTAGCCTGTTATAAAGCACTGGTGAGGACAGACATCTGGCCAAAGCACTGTGTTAAAGCGATGCACTCCATGATATCAGAACGTGATGCCAAAGAGAGGAAAAAATAGAGGGAAAAGAAACAGGGACAAGCCAAGTAGGCCAACAGTGACACACTCAGTGGCTGCTACTCCGCAGTCCTGGAGAAAGTTTCCCTTTGTGTGTGTCTATTCTGCTCCGGGCTTGTCGTTCAACCGTCACACTGTCTTACAGCATGTCACACTATGACATGCTATGCTATTTTCTAGCAGGCCTTTATTCTTTGTCATATTTCCCAGGTCATTTATCTGTTTGACTTTCCTTAATCTGTGGGAATCCATTCAATGAAGTCTTTTATTCACTGCTAAGTGACGGAAGACATGACTCTGGCTGTTTAGTCCAGCCCAACACTATTTTTAAGCATGGAGCATCCAGCCTTGCGTCCAAAGTTATTTCCAATTAGGCAAGGTCATGCTACTGTTTGCATTAAAGAAAGATCTTAGTCATGAAAAGAGAAGTGGAAATTTCTCCTCACTGTCACAGCCGTGCTCAGGATGACGTCATCAGTTTGGGGAGTTCCTGCTCTAGTCATTGTAGAGAAGGTACTTTTTACTAATATGCCCTCCCACTCGATTCATCCTCAAGCGCCCCCCTGTTTCCCACATAGCTGGTTCCTTTTGATGACGATCACAGTGTAAATCACCATACTGTTGTGTGCAGTAACACAGTGTCTTGATGACACTGTGTTACTGTAATGCACCACAGGCTGTATTCAGAGCCTAAACCTACAGCTGGTCAGTTAAAGGCCCAAATGTCACAAAGCCAAATTCATGGCGTGTTTTAACTGGCAGCATCATACACATTTATCCGAGAGAGGGAATGGCAAGGAAAGTAAGACACAAACGCTTGTCCTCTGCAAATTTTAAACACAACCTGCTTCTGTGCACATGTCTTATGCCTTCTGACAGTGACATATACAGTACATGCATGCAAACCAAACTGCTAATTAGGGTCTATGGTCTGGAACACATCTGAAAAGTGAGGAGTGAAAGAAAAAAAAAGAAGCTTTTCATGGTAATCAGTGGGAACAATTCAGTGGGGTGGAATGTCACCAAGTTCATCTACACAAGTACTCTACTTAAGTACCAATTTGAGGTGCATATACTTTTCTAGAGTGTTTATTTCCTTGCCATTTTAACATAATAATAAAATATGATCTTTTAAATCAAAACAATTCTAAAAAAAAAAAAAAACGCAGCCGAAGGTTTTTTCCTGTTAAAAGGGAGTTTTTCCTTCCTACTGCCACCAACTGTTTGCTCATGGGGGGCAGCTGATTGTTAGCGTTTTCTCTGTACTACTTTAGGGTCTTTACCGTTGAACATAAAACAGCTTGAAGTGATTTCTGTTTTGATTTGACGCTATATGTATAAATAAATAAATAAATAAATGACATTAAATTTAATTAATAAAAAGAACATATTGGAGACATATAGTTATTATACTTATCAATCACTGTATTTCATCCCATCTGCGTTGTCTACCTCACTGAAACCATTCACTGCTATGAATGGCCTGCTTGTGTGTGTTTGTGTTGCTGCAATTTTGATTGCCCACCCTACCGCTCTCTCCCTCTCCTCCACCTTCTTATTTGTCTCTCTCTTTCTCTCTTCCCCGCAGGGTGAGCAAGGTCCAGTCGGGAGCCCAGGTGCCAAAGGTTATCCTGGCAGGCAGGTGCAGTAAATCCTCTCCTGTGACTGGTACAGTTGTAGTCAGGGCCGTAGTAAGGGCAGAGGGCCAAGAGGGATTAGGTTATGCTAAGCAGATGGCCTGGAGGAAAAAAACATATTTGGGTAAATACTAAACAGAAGAAAATGAATAATAAATGCCTCAGAAATTAACATAGAGATCCACTTCAGTATTTAAGCCATAGCTGCTATACAGAAATGTATGGCAGTGTATTTTTGTACAGGAGTATTTATTATTGTGTCCTGTCACCTTTCCCCATTGGGGAGGTTTCTGTTATTTTTATAATAAACCTTACCAATTATAATATTAGGATGTATCTCTGTTGCATTGCTTTTTAAAATATTCCATTCTAAAGTTAAACCTGTAGACTTTGGTATAACCCAAATGAAGTACTTCAGGCACAGCTTCAAGTGCAGGGCTGCTAAATTAAATTCCTCTTTTTGATTTTCAGGGTTTACCTGGGCCTATAGGACCGATGGGGCCTAAAGGCGTTCGGGTAAGGAGTCAACTTTCTGCTCTACAAATGTGCTGCTCAAGCTTAGATCTGTCTAAATGACCAGTATTGATGTTTTGACAGGATCACTGAATATGCTTACTCGTCTCATGACATTTATTTAAAAAAAAAAATGCACAAAGAAGTTGCTAAATTAAGGGCCTGCTCACAAGCATTAGCATTTTGTGCTAGAAAGCTGTTGTTGGATGAGCACTTACTTGAATGCAACACCAGCCAAATGCTAGTATGTATGAAAGCATGCATGGCAGCAGTTGCACCAGCATCCAACACCGCACACATAAATAAACACACACTCAACTCACTGTTAATAGCGTGCTAAACTTAGGAGCCTTGTAATACAAACATTGTGTTACTGTATACAGACTCTTATTCAAAGACTGGCTGTTGATAAGCCTCCTCATGCAAACCAACACCCTTTAGGCACACAAACAAAAAAACAGACGCGGGTGACACAAACTGATTTTTATGTTGCATTTCAATAAAGGTTCTTTATCAGTTTCCCTTGGCTGCTCCGAAGCCTTCCCCTGCCCCCACTGGCTGGAATTTCCTGTTTAAGCTCAGTTTGAGGCCCTGCTGTCTTAAGGAGGCCTTCTAGTCCCCCTTTTGCTCACTGCACTACCTTTCTCTGTTTTCTGCTCTCTTTCCCTTGCTGACCACTACGTATTGTGTAAACTCATCTGACGCCTTGCTTCTAACTAGCACCTGAACTGTTCCTCCAGCGTTCAACTGTGGTGTTTCTGCTTGTTGTCGTCTGTGTGTGTCTCCACCATACTGACAGCCCAGTGTGATGTCCTGGCTATCTTCAGAGATCCCTGGCGTGAGGGTATGTGCCCTTGGACTACATCGTGGAAGCCAGCACCATGCAGTCCATGGGCATATACACTTGCCTCATGGCTTGGTTCTTCATGCAAGCCAACCCAGTCCGTGGTGGACCATCATCCACTGAAAACCAGCCCCAGAGCCATTAGGGTTTTTTTTCCTACTGCTTTTATACTATCCAAATACTCATCCATATTCCTCCTGTCTCCTCTTCTCTCCTTCAGGGTTTCATTGGAATCCCAGGCCTTTTTGGCCTGCCCGGTCCTGATGGCGAAAGAGTGAGTCCTTTTCAAATGTATATTTCTCTCAAGCAATCGGTAACTCAGAAAATGTACACAGACCAGCCGAATCCAGCTAAAGGGCCTGTGAAAGGACAGCATTTCTTCTTCAGCATTTTGTACATTCAGCTGTCTTGTTGTTATAACACGAGAAGCAGTCCCCAGCTGTCCGAGATGCTGCTGTATAAAGCTGTGTGGGAGTGTTGATGACTCATAATAAAAGCCGCTCTTTTAAGGCCTTTGAACTGCCTGAACTCACTAAGGCCTCTTACTTCTGTACAGCCATTTGCCTACTTATGACACGGTCCAGAAGGTTGCATCAGCACAGGATAGGCTGTAATCACAACTTGTACCATCTGTAGCCAGAAAGATACACATAAAGCAGAGACTATGCATAGCTCTCTTCTTCCAGCAGACTCTTTTTCTCATTTAATAGACATATGTGCACAATGGAAGCCTAGATCTCTCATAATAGGTTAGAAATATAGGCTAGGCTGCAGTCAGCTGCTGTTCACATCTGCTGAAGCAGGAGAGGAGACAGGCTTACGGCTATGGCTTTTTAATAGTGTGTTTTGGGCTTGAATCAGTTCTACCCAAAAGTGCTATGTTTTGATTTTGATATGGCTTTTTACATAATGTCTGACTCTGTCTTTCGTCTTCTTTTCACCCTTTCTGTTCTGCTTTCTTTTCTACTTCTGCTCTCTCTATCTTGTTTGGATTTTCAGGGTATACCCGGCGAACCAGGGAAGAGGGGCAAGATGGGTAGGCCGGTAAAGTTTTGTCTCAACATACTTTGCAGATAATCTTTCAAAAATGTGCTGAATTGTGCTGGATGTGCTCATTTTGAATGTTTGCTTTGTTATGGATGCTGATTATAGCTTTTAGAACCTTAAAGTTCAGAGACAAGTTTGGAAAAAAAAGAAAAATTCCCTGTATTTGGGTCAGATCGAAACTTTTTCTGCAAAGAATCCAACACATATGAAAATTTATAAGGTCTGCATTTGCGTCATTCTTTCAATCGGCTAAGTATTTCCATGGCTGTTGGAAGGGTTAACTGCAGCCTGAATAGAGTGGAGTCCCACCAGCCGCATGTCGGGGTCTTGGATGTAACAAGAAAAAGGCTTTTGTTGGAGTAATGGGCTTTCGGTCCCCCCCAGCATGGAGCCAAGCCATTTGGAAGGAAGCCGCTGATTCTGTTGTGTGTGTCAGATATAGTGTTCAAAGTCAGTTTGACAGAGTGTTTTAGAAAGAGTGTGTAACCCCCGACACACACTGCTGAGATCATTCTGCAGCTGTTGCTTATTGGCTTTTCAGTAAATAAGGCATTTATTGGCCAAAACGTCTAAACACACGCAAGCGAGTGTCCACTATTGTGAGGCTTTTAGAAGTAGATGCTTATTCTGTTATTAGGCAATTGTTTAAGAAGCAGCTGCAGATACAAATTTAGCGCTTCAGAAGTTTGTGGGGCCTTTTGCATTTGATTTGATTGCGTTAGATTTTTTTTGGAGTTTGTATGCGTGGGTGTTCTCCTCACTTAAAGAGGCCTGCATTATAAGAGAAGTTTTACAGCCATGAAAACGGCACAGGGATATAAAAATATCATTATTTTGGTCTGTTTAGTACCAATATCCGTACATTTCTTATGCATAACATCCTTAAAAGACAGCATTAAATGTACTGAAGTAAATTTAGAAATTAAGCACATTTCTGGCCTGCAAAAGCAACTGAAAGACACACACCTATCATAATCACTGTCATCTGGTTTCAGTGCTTTTGCATGGAAAATGGAAAGCATGGACGCTTAATGAGATGATCCCTCAGAGATCATCCCTCTGCTCCCTGATGGAACAGAAGAACCACAAGAACACGAGCCAGACATTTTAATGGCCATCACCAGAGCACTTGTACTCTGTTGAGGAAGCACACACACGCACAGTTTGCCATCTACCAATGAGTCAAGAGCGAATATATCTAAAACCATGGAAAGCTTAAAAAGTTTCCAAAGTGCATTGCCAACATTTCTACATAACTTTTTTTTCCTGTTTGGCTGTCTTTGTCTGTTGGTGGTGGTTGTCTTTATCAGGCTCATCTGTTGCAGTTCTTTTATATCAGTTCTTGCAGTAAGTGCTGCTGTTGTTTGATCCTTTTTAAGGTTGAGGCTGATGAAAAGGGTGGTCTGACATAATGTGAAAGCAGAAATACACTAAAGGCTCACATGACTCTCCTCAAAGGCTTTTTAAGTACTTGGCAAATCCACGTTTCCCACATTTGTCCTCAGCTCGTACAGCAGCGGCGACAGCTATATGATTCATCTTTTGGGTCACTGTCATCCTTCGTAGATGTGTGTTCCCCCAGCGCTCACAATTTTATCGTACTATAAAGCAGGCTTCTGTTGCACAATGACCCTACTTTCTTCTTCTTCTTCTTCGTTTTTAGGTAGCATGGTACTCCACCTGCTACAGAAACAATGTGCAATTACAGCAGTTAGTGCTGTTAGGATCGCCTCATTGACCTGATGCAAAGTTTCAGGAGAAACATTCAGAAAGCCTCAGTCAAAGGGATTTATTATTGTCTAAAAGTGAGGTTGAAATGGCATTTCGTTTTCAAGAAACAACCTGCAAAGGAGTTGCGTTTAGTCAGCACAATTTGCTTCTAAGTATAGACAGAGATTTAAATGCAGTATATCTAAATCATCTCCACTCTTGCAGAAATAACTGACATTTTCAGGAGGTAACAGTAATTGGCATTTTGAAGCAATGCATTGAGGCCAGAATAGCAGAACCTAGCCATTATGAGTCTTTCTGAATGGTTTGGTTTAAAATGCCTTGGCTCTACTGCTTTATGCAGATGTGATTTCTCTGCGCTAAACCACCAACTGTTAGCAAAGCTCTGATTAGCTTCCCTGTTACTGCTAAATGGACAGGGTAATTACTTGGCTTACGGTAGAACAGTAGAACAGTTGGCTACACACAGCCTACAGCTGATAGATTTAATGCTTTTAATGGAGCCATTATACTCTTATTTCAAATTACTTTATATTTAATGCTATATTTGACTCTGTGAAACTGTTATAATTGCCGCACTATTACAGTAGCAGCACTCTTGGCTGTGCAGCAGTCAGCAGTATTTGTGAAAGTGTGCTCTGTTCACTTGACTCCGTGGTTAAGGCCATTCACATTGGCATATTTCCCCCAACTACAATGCACTTTTTTTTATTTGCATCAGTATTTGCACAATCAATGCAAATACAATTGCCTTGTGTGCACTAAAGTGACTGTAACTAAATATGCTTATTACAGCAGTAGATCACAAGACTTGAGATGACGCTCCAGAGAACGATCATCCATCTCCAGTGATCATTATCTCTGAAGAGCTTTGTACCATCTTTCAGCTTCTTGGTTTGTTTTTGCTTCCTTAAATGTGCTGCTTTGGTTCTCTCTCATTGCTTATCTCAATGTGTCATTTGGCCAATAAAGAAGCAACTGAAAACTTCCTGCTCAGGCTATGACAGGTTCCTTCAGTTAGTGAATCAGTGGATTTGGGGGTGGGGGGGTGGGGGGCAGATTACAGTGGGCATCACATGGCCAGAACCACTCCTATAATGAATAGTTGTGTCCCTCCATAAATTCTGGATGTGTCTATAAGGAGCTGCTCACCAAATCAATTTGAATGCTGTGTTCACATCTGCGCGTTTCCCCCAAGTTGCCCAAAAATCAGTTGTCTCTGAGCTGAACTAAAAGCAACAGGACATACATTTATGAATACCTATGTTTGAGTTGCTGTATGTCGCCAACATTAAAGTTCCTCTCTCTGTTTTCAGGGGTTTCCTGGTGACTTTGGGGAGAGAGGACCACCTGGGCCAGATGGAGAGCCAGTATGTCACACGCTTACTTACCCACACACACACACCTGATGTTTACTGTAACATTTTCACAGTGCTTGTGGCTAAATCCTCAGTTGGTCCAGCAGTTTGCCTCCGTGTTTGGGTTTTGTTTGAAGTTGTTCTCGACAAGCATCGCTATTGCATTTCATTTCGTGTCATGCCTCCAGCTGCTGTAGATCATTTTCCTTGGCACATATTTTCCAAAAAAGAAAAAGAAAAAGGAAAAAAGCTGTATTAAATGTAGCTTTTCCTATTCGCCGCTGTAAACTGCGTCCCAACACACGTATAGCTTCACAGCCATGAGAAGGCGATATCCAAGAATAGTAAATGATGTAACAGGATGCCATTTTGATGACTCCCCCCATTCATTAATGACGGACCAGCAAAACCCAGTCTGTGTAACTCCGTCCATATGGAAGACAAATAATTGGACCGTAGCATTTCCACTATTTTTGATATTCCTACAAATTTGGGACTTCATAAGCCCGTCAGTGAAAACTCTAGAACAAAAACATAAAAAGTTACACTTGATGCACACTGAACTACGCATAATAAAAGTGAAGTTAAGGTTTATGTTCTAGAAAACACTTCACCTATCCATTTCTGACTTTTCCAATGAGTCAGGCTTTTAGAGCAGGCAGCTGAACTGCTAATAAATCCTTTTTTGGGCTGTTTATTCTCTTCCTGAGAAAAAGACCCATCTTCCAAAGTGGATTACGCATTAGATTTATCAAATGTTATTATGAAATAATCAGTAAGCTTATGGAATATATGAAAATATATTTATATATACTTTGCTTTTTCCTTCTCCACTCTTTGTTGTCTTTACTTGTGATGACATGTTTAATGCATTTTACTCCTGCAAAGCAAGCAGATTGTCTTCAAATCTTGATGAAGCTTAAAATGTTTGGGGAAAAAAGCAGAATATACTTATTTAATCTTAGATGCTTACTGGAAAAGTCAGACTCAACAAGGCTGTGCTTCTGGGGGGCATTGAGCTATCAGTAATTTCAAATGCAGAGGGAAAGCTATCATCAGTAGATGTATAGTTTGTTATTTGTTTGTGGGTAGCTGCAGTGGAGAAATGTCCTGTAGATGGATGTACCATCAACCTCCTATGAGGCCTATTGGGAAGTCATCAGATTTGCTGTGATGATGGTGTTGGTGATGGTGTCATAAGTCACCAAATAAGTAATCCTTTGAAGAAAAATGACCATGGCCATGGCTAAAACAGTCAACTTCATGATGGTGGTAAATAAAAGAAAATACCATTTAAACAATGACATCACCTACTGCTTAATGTTGTTGCCTTTTGATGCCACCAGTTTTGCTGTTGCCATGTTGGTGCTTTAAAACTGGGCATCATGAGCAATAGGAAACTTGTCATTAGCTAATGAGGTTATCCAGTGCACATACTTTATAATTTTCCATAAGTTACAAATTAAACTTTGTGTTTTCAATATAACCACCATTAAGTCATCAGGAAAGTGTTTACTGAGGTCACAGAACAAGGGAGCCAAGGTTTCTTTTCCCATAGACTTCTACACAACTGGAAGACTTTTTGCAACCAGTGGAGTCACCCCCTGCTGGCCATTAAAAAGAAAGCAGGTCTCTTTTGCATTGGCTTCACGTTTCCAAAGTTTAGTGAAAGAAACTACTTTCTTTCACTAAACCTTTATGCTGTCTATGAATAAAAGTCGAAAATGACTGACATAGATTTTCTTTAACACTGAATGAGTATACTGTACTAACTCCTGGATATTTCACTGGGTTACAGTAAAACCTGTTAATGGCCTTAATTAGGATACAGTCTCTGTCCTCTTGTCTTTCTTTCTTTTCTTTCTTTTTTTGAGGTAGAACCTGCATATTTGAAAAAGCCACAGTGGGACGATGGTCTCACATCCCTTTTACCTGAGACCCCTCACATATTCATGCACACAGCCCCCTCTCATAAGCTGCGAAGAACACTGAGCCACTCTTCTGAGCATGTTTGTTTTAAAAAAGGGCCAATAACCCATGAAACTTGCTCCTTTTCCCTCTCTCTTCATCTCACTAACTCTCTCTCTCCTCCTCTCCAACTAGGGTAACATGGGAGCCCCCGGTCCAAACGGAGTTCCTGGACTTATTGTGAGTTGTAGTTTGTGTGTTTTCTGTGCACAATCTCGGCTGCAAATGTTTAAATGAAACTGAATATACCTGCAAAACTGGGGGAAAAAGGAGAAAACTTTATTAGCTTGCATTTATGTCGCCTGCCAGTTTGGTGGGGATCTAATTCATATATTTAATATAGATATTAGGTGAATGTGGATGGTTCTTAGACGCCAGGGCTTTTTTCACAGTGAGTGTAAAGCCTGAATTGTGCAGTTTATATCTGCTATTTTCTCACATGAAGAACAAGGCACTCGTGTGCAGTTTATCAATCACACAGACCTTAACAGTGCATCTTGTCCTCCTCTTGAAGCGCCCTTTTAATAACTATTTTTAGAACAGAGCTGCCCCCCGCCCACCCATCACCTTGCCCTCCATGCTTGCCCAGCCCGACAGCCGCATAATTGTGTATGATTATAATGTCTCCCTGGTTTCTCTTGTTGCGTCCCGTCTTCACCCATTGCTGCCACTCCTCCCGACCTATTCTAGGCCACCGGTGGTGGTAGTAGGCCTGTAATTGAAGGACTCTGATTACAGCCCTAGTCTGAGCTTTGTGTCCTCTTTATCCGTCTTATCCGTCAGCATAATGTACAGTACGTAGCAGCGGGACGGAGCGCCACTACAAAGATAAAAATATACAGTCACTCTTCTTTGGGGACTCCAAAGCTGAGAAGCTTTGGGTGAAGGCTGGCAACCACTGAAGTAGAGAAAATGTCTAGACAACGACTCTCACTTAGAAATACACTCAAAATAGATAGTTTCTCTTTTCTTATTTTTGCTTATATTTAACAGTTGAAAAATGAACCAAATTTCATTGTGTTAAAGACTGCCATTCTGAAATACAAACAAGACCTACTTTGATGTCATGAAGCCTCATCTGTGGCAGTTTTTCACCAGTATGATGTTTCCGAGTCTATGATTATGCTAGGAATCACTGGAGTTCATTATCAGTCTTCTCCATTAGCTGAAATCACATCTCACATCACATGTAATCACATCTCACCATCTCTGTGTTTTATTTGCAATACGCTGACTGTTTATGATGCATTTTCACTATTAGTACAAGTGCATGCTACAATGCTGTTTGACATGTCTGTGCTGTTTGGTGTGCAATAGGATGTTTTTTCAATAAGTCCCATCTGGACGTAGCGTTTTCAGTAGGAGAAACGTTTCGTCACTCATCCAAGTGACTTCTTCAGTCTCAGCTTACTGCAGGTTTCCCCAACCTTATAAAGAGTACATTTGAGCAAAAACTGAAACTAGCCCACTGAATGATCAAAACGCTATTAACAGAATCAGTCTTTTGCGATTTACTTACCTGGATGATTGAGCATGCATCAAGACATGTTTTTATAGGGTTTCATATGTGCATAAATACAAAAACAGGCCTTTTTAGCCTTTTGCTAGCTGGTTACTGGGCAACCTTTTGGCATCTCATTGTATCATGCATAACTGAAGTTTTGAGGCTACAAATGAATCAGAATCAGAATCAGAATCCGATGTTATGCTTGGGAAATAAAAATGATACGATTCCTTTGTAAGGTCTTATAGTTGTTAAAATGCAAAATCCAGGTTATAGATGCATTAGACAGATGGATTTCAATGTGTGCACAGAGCGGAGGCAAGTATTTCTCATTGCAGCAGCATCCTCCAAAAACACACACAGAGACACACAAAAATACATAAGGACCTTGCTCTTAGTGACCATTGGGTTTGAATACTTGAATACCCCAAAACTGCAAATCTGTGTCTTTCGAATGTGCAAAATTCAGTTTCAGAGTTCATTTGTGGGGAACAAAAGTCTATACAGAAGTGAATCTGCTGTTTTAAGAGAGCAGCTAAGTGTCAAGTGAGAGTTCAGGTAGAGTAATAATAGACAAGAATTCATTGAAAGTAAGATTAATGTGTTTCTTCATGCATTTCTAGCTATTTGTGAGCAGGAAATATGCCGTTGAAATTAACATTTAAGTGTGAGACTAGAGCACTGAAACTATAGAGCAGATCTTGTTGTTTTAGAGACAGATCAGTCCAGCAGGATATGACTTAATTATCAGGTATTAGATTCCATTAGATTAGAAGTTTGGGGGGAAGGTTGCCTTTTAACTCACAATACCAAATTAAGTGAGTTGCTCCGAGGTGCAATTTTGCAGCTTATATTTGATAACATCCTCTGTCGATTATTCACTGGGGCTAATGTTTGAAACACTAAGCCAAGGCTACTCTTTGATTTAAGCTTCAGATGCACAATCTTGGCTTCTGACCACAACATCTATTCATTCTTCCCGATGTTTGAGTTGCTGTCCCAAAGAGCGCTCTTATTGTATATGTGTTTTTTACATTAATGAATGGGGCCTGGGCCACATCTTTGTTCGTTATGCGTGTGATATCACTATTTATTAATGTGTTTCTTGTTTATCCCATCTTCTTGCATTAGGGAGACATGGGACCTGTGGGACAGATTGGCCCGCCAGGACCTAATGGACTGAAGGTAATCTCTCACACACATAGAGATAGAAACTGTTGCCTTCACTGTCTTATTTTTATCAGTTATTGTATATGCAATAAAACAAGAGATTTTTAAGAAGGCCTATTTTAAGCTTTTGAATTTGGATTAGTTACCAGTTATGTGCCGTAAAGATGTACTTTTGATCGAATTTGGCTTTTGAGGTGCCTTTCAACCAGTTTGTTGGTGCTTTTTCCAGGGGGTGCCTGGAAATCCAGGAGAACCAGGACTGAAAGGTGATAAGGTGATCTGAATATTCCTGTTATTGACCTGTGTTTAAGCAGCATGTGATGGATATGTAGTCTTTTGCATCCTACCGTAGATATTTCTGTCCAGAGTTTAGGCCTTAAACAGCATGCTCATTAGGTGTCACCTGCAAATTAACTTATATAAACCTCTGAGGATTGTTTCTATTGGTGTAGATGAGGTTTCCATATGCATATTTTTGTGAAATCTATTATGGAAGCATTTTAATTTAAAGCAGCCAGCCAAGCTATTGAAGAAAATGAAAGAAAAGTAGACAGACATTGTCCTTGAAATTTAAAACAAACAGCAGCATGAAGAGACCACTCAGCACTGATGATTTAAGGAGGTTCAACTAGAAGGCCTTTTAAGGACAGCAGTAAAATCTGGCTGCCTCTACTAAAACCAGAACAGTGCACAATACCTTAATGATGGTAAAGCACAAATAGTCAAATCTGAAAGTGACTGAAAGACCTTCATCAGAGGCCTCATGTTTGAAATTTGGTTTATTGGACACTTCTCACTTTGCATTTGTAATTACTGCAGTTACTCATTATTACTCATTTGTTTTGTGCTGGAACGGCCTGCAAAACATGTGGTGTGACAAACTGCAGCAATGCCTTTCATAATACATACTGACACCACATGGAATAGTTGGCTAATCCAGTAAATAACACTCGCTGTGTGTGGATATTCATAAAGTGTAAACTGCTAATTAGTATTGTCTGTTTAAAAAAAATAATAAAAGCTTGTATTTGGAAAAGTGGAACATTTCATTCCCCCCTAATGGTTTCCTTTTTTTTTTCTTTTTTTCTGTCCATACCTCATCCATCCACCTATGTATGCGTGTTCGTCTCCTCCTCTCTCTCTGTCAGGGTGAAATTGGGATTCCTGGAGAGCAAGGGGAGATTGGATTCAAAGGAGACAAGGTACGTCACCTTTGCAACACAGTTGTGCACGCCTCACATGCACACGCTCTCTATCTCACTGCTTTCTGACCTCCTCAGCCACCGTACGGAACGCTACCTGCAGTACACTCGTGTTACACAGCCTTTGTCTTTGCAAAATGACTTTTCCAGATGTCTGCTGTTCAGCTTAAGGAAATTCATGTGTTCACCCTCCACATTTGTCTCTGTGTGTAAGCAAAATTCAAATCCATCACAGAGCAGAGTGGCCTCAAGAGATAGCACAATCTTGAACAGAGAGTCATGCATGTCGAATGTCTGCTTTGCTAGAAAATAAATTAAGCTTCTGATCCTGTCTGACTGTCTCTCTGAGTTTTTAACTTTTGTTTGTATTGGACAGGGTGTCCAGGGGGCCCCAGGTTTACCAGGCATCCGTGGGAAATCGGGACCACAGGTTAGTTCTTGTCTGGGAATGTATTCATGAAAACCAGGAATACATTTAACTGTTAAAATGTGGATAAGCAATTAGATAAGCAATAGTTTAGTTTTTGTTTGTTTGTTTGTTTTTGCCTTCATTGGTCCTTAAGCTATTTCCTTAATAGCCTTTGTGCTAACAGTTTGGCCAGAAAACAAAACTCAGACATACCAGTTAACTTAGCAGAAAGCTGAAAACTGCAAGCTCAGCAGTGTCAAAAGGTCCAAAACCTGCACATTATGTAATCTTTAATGTTTAAAGTAGGGTTTTTGTTAATCAACAGTAAACATAACTATTTTTATAGCCTGTTATGTCCAGGACTATTTCTTGGCCTGATGCAACAATTTCCTATCCATGAGGTTTACAAGCATCCATTAGAGTGTCCAGGAAGTCGCTGCTCTTTGCCAGGAAACTGTCACCAGCATTATATCAGGTCAAGTGGCTCTATAGTGTAGTGGTTTCTATAGTTGCCTAACAAGTGAGAGACCCCTAGTCTGATCCTAGAAGGAGGCACAAACCTTTATAGGGTTGCATCAGATGTAAAAGAAATCTGCCAAATCAAACATGTGGAGCTACCCACTGTAGCAATCCCTTGTGAATAATGGAGCAGCTGAAAGTAGCATTTCAGTCTCTCAGGAAGTTAAGTCCAGCTTTACTAACCACACCCAGGACTGATTATGCCAGACTTGCTGAATCAAGAAATCACTTAAACAGAACCTGTCTGACAAAGTTAAGTAGATCTTAAAAAGCAGCACATCATGCCACGATGTAAAGAAACATCTGAGAAACAAAGTCAAGTGGAAAAGGGTTCCAGTAAACCACGGTGAGTGCCATTATTCACAACTTGAAACAGTGGTGAAGCTTCCCAGGAGTGACCGGCCGATCAAAATTACTTCAAGAACACATCAACGACTCATTTAGGCCTCATTTAGGCCTCATTTGCCTCAATTAAGGTCAGAGGTCATGATTAGAAAATAAGAAAGCGACTAGGCAAAAATGGCATCTGTAAAAGAGAGGAGGAAACCACTGCTGACCAAAAAGACACACAAAGACTCGTCTCACATTTGCCATAAAACACCTTGATGAGCCGCAAGACTTTTGAGAAAATATTCTGTGGACTGACGAGACCAACTTTGAATTTTTTGGAAGCTTTGAGTCCCGTTACATCTGGTGTAAAACTAACACAGCATTTCATAAATAACACCATACCAACAATCAAACATGGTGGTGGTAGTGTGATGGTCAGCATTGCTGGTTCAGGACGTGGACAACTTGCTGAGACTTGATTGATCAGTGAGCAGTGCTTTCGTACCTGTTGAGCTCATTTCAAACATAACCTGCTCCTGTCATGCGCCGTGGTGCGCGGGCACGAAAGGATCCAGGCGCAGACTCCGAGCTAACAAAAAGACACTTTAATAAAACAACGAAAGGCGACCCGGGGAAAGTAGAGAGCAAAACAGAAACTAAAAATCCGGGGAAACAATGACACGAGGAAGCCGGGATCGGGACGGCGGGGGGCTGCAATAGAAAGGGGAGATGATTACTAGGGAGCCAGGAAGCGGGGAGAACATATCAGGACTGAGTTAGAGTAGGGCCTTACGATAGAACGGAACCGTGGGAGCTCGGGAGGGAAGTGTGGCAGTCCGTGGGGGCAGGAAGTCCGTGGAATGGCGAGTGGGCCAGGTGAGCACCGCGAGATCCAGTTGAGCCGGAGGACAGGCAGGTAGCAGACGCCGAGTAGAAACCTGGACAGAAGTAGGCAGGTTAAACAAAGTTCCAAGCAGGAGAGACTGCACACTTTTCGTGGAAGTCTGGTTACCACTGTGGGGATGACTACGGACTGGCGTGGAGCATCCGTCAGCGCCGGATTAAGTGGATCTCCGTGTAATCACCGGGATGGAGAGCAGGTGTGCTGGTGATGGCCCAGCCCGGGGGTGTGGCTACCCGAGCATCACGCATTCCACAGACACAGGACCACGGACCATGACAGCTCCAGAAAAAGTTAGGTCTTTTGCCTTGCCAATGCACCCCATTAATAAGTGAACCACATTCATAAAACAGACAAACAAGTGGTAACACTGAAGTTACATGGATAAGCCCAAATCCTGCTTCGTAGTACAGGACTCAGCTGCTGGCTGTCCCAAATGCACAGACATTTGCAAATGTCACTGATCCTCTCATCTCATTTTCAGCATGAGTTTTTATTTCTTATCACATCCAACTGTTTCAAGTCTTTCTGTTTTACAGGGAAAGCCAGGAGAGAAAGGTCCCGATGGTACCCCCGGACCTCCGGGCCCTGAGGTTTGTATTTACTCCTTTGTTGTTGCATTTGATGTCTGTATTTCACAGACAGAATAATAATCGATGCCCTTTTTAATCTTGATAGGGTTTTCCTGGTGACATGGGACCACCAGGAGAGAACGGCCTTGAAGGACCAAAGGTTAGTAAAATCATGATCTAAGCTAAGCAGTCCCTAAACTAACTCATGATTCAAAACAGGGACAGAACTTGGCTAGTGCTCCACAGCAACACTGGGAGAGATACAGTGGCTCTTGAGCTAAATTATAACGCCAGCCCCCTAATATTCACATGATGATAATGTTTTTATATTTATATAAGTAGGTGTAATACCACTGCCTTATTTTAGTTTTGAGCATTACTTTTGCTTATACTTGATCATAAACTAAACATCATCTGGAGAAAGTTTCAGTAGATGGTGGCTCAAGAGTTGGCAGTTCGCCTTGTAATCGGAAGGTTGCCGGTTCAGTCTCGGTCGTTGTGTCCTTGGGCAAGACACTTCACCCGTTGCCTACTGGTGGTGCTATACAAATACAGGCCAAGGAACTGTCCGATAACACCGGAGTCATGAGGATTCATCCTCTGGGGCCCATTGTTGTCTGTCTCAAATTTTTATGGCTGTCCATCCAATCTAACTAACAGACCCGTATCATTTTCCCCATAACAGTGCTGCTACTGTGGCTCAAAACACATATGTAAATGCTACAATTACTTTTACAATTGTTTTACTGTCTTTTACCCATCAAGGGAAAACCAGGGGCTAGAGGTTTACCAGGCCCACGAGGGATCCCTGGCTTGGAGGTAAGACTCTCAGACGCCACCCACATAAGAATGACCCCGCTGTCCCTGACAGGCATTCAAAGATTTATGGCACAAGGATTTTTTTATTTATTTTTTTGCTAAGGAACACTTAATGTCCCTAAACATAAGCCATGCTAAGATCAATATCATCTGTTTCCAGGGAGACGAGGGCCCTATTGGACCACCGGGCCTAACAGGACTCGAGGTGAGTTATTGGTTAAACACCTGCTCCTATGAAAATAGAGGATACGAGAGAAAGATAGTCAGGTCTCATGTAGGCCATAAAACAAGGCTCATTACTTTCCACCAGAGTATCGTAAGTTAGAACAACACAATGTGCGCATGTTTGATCAGTGAAAAACAAGGGCTATAATTGCCTGTTTCTGTAGTTGTATCGTATAATTTAGCATGTTTGTCTAAATTGTATCCCATGCAGAAGCATCCTATTTCTATCTGTGGTAAGCTCCTCACCAAAGATAGAGGGAGGGGAAGGGACAGAGCTATCACTTAGACTGTGAAAAGCATTGCAATGTGAGGCTAAATTTGTCCCCAAGCGTGACAATCAACTAAATTAATACTTACTGTTTAAATTAGCGTGGTGTTTGCACCCCAGGGTTAAACTTTTACTACAGAGTAGACAGTAACCTAACCACAAAGACAGAAAGAGCTATACAAGATCAATATGTGGCTTGCTTTAAATCATGTGTTACTCCTTTTAATTCTCAGCCAGCTCCATCGTACGTATTTTAACTTCACAGCTTTAGCTTTATGCATGCGCAACATTCGCTGTGCCACAGTTAGAGAGCATATGAACGGTGATAAAGTAGGCTCTCTTTGTGGGTTTTTCTTGCTTTGGACAAGTCAGAAGTCTTGTGTTCTGTGTCTTACACAGCCTCCTGTAGCCTCAGGAGATTTTACTCATGGTGCATGCAATTCTTGATCATGGCCACTAGGGGGCAATAATTGCAATCACCATGTTTATAGGTGGAACGATTTATAGGTGTCATAAAATGCTTGAAGACAGTAATGGGCCACTGCAGAAGCATAAGATTTGTGATTGTGACTATTAAAATATTTTTGAAATGACTGAAATTTTAAAAAATTATTTTCAGAATAAATATTTGGTCAAGCTTACACTTCACAGCAAAACAAACTCAGATGCTACCTAAGTAATTGTCATCCCATCCTTTCTTCCACTCATCTGCACTTTCTTTCAGCCTAACTCCCTCCACACTCACCCTCCTCCCACCCACTCGCCTGCATCAGACTCTAACCTCCTTTTTGTGCTCCTTCCGAGGGGAAGCGCCGTACGACTCCTCCGGGAGTTGTGATTGATCTCTGGCCAGGTGCCGCAGGTCCTCCTACTCCTCCACCTCATCAGCTAGCTGTCTTTCAGCTTCAGCACAGACTGACACTCTGTATCGCTGCATTAGCCTCTCTCTTTTTTATCCTCTCCCTCATCTTCTCATTTGCTCTTCATTTGTCTCTCTCTCTCTGCACAATGAATGATCTTCCTCTAATCTAAAAAAGATGATAAGAAGAATTCTTGGAAATCTCTAATTAACTGCAAGAATCTGCCTTCACCCTTTGTATCTTAGAGCCTTATCCAGCACTGCGTTGTATAAGCAGCTGAGCAAACCTGAGTAAAACTTTGGTACCTTTGAGTCACTCAATCAAGAACTATGGCTCAGGCATTCCTGACCTGAAGGTGGTACTACCAGTAAAAAAGTCCCCCCCCCCCCCCCCCCCCTCCAAAACGTCCTTACCTTCACCCACCTTAACCCCAGGAATGACTGTCTGCGCAAGAGGAGCATTAGTCATTCTATCACTTTTTTTACAGCTCGCCAAAATGTACTGTCAGCAATACCTGTAAACCGCACTGCATATGTACGTGCACGGTGAACCGACCGTTTCCCGCTTCTCTCCTCAAGCTGTCATCTCACAGGAAAAAGATCTTTTATCCTTGCTGAGAATCTGGGATTAACATTAATGATGCGTTCACTGGCAAGTGCATCCCTCATTATTCATCATCCTGTGCTAAAATCTTTCAGGGTAGAATGGGCAGGCAAGGATTCCCTGGGATACTCGGTACAGAGGGAGTTAAGGTGAAAAAAACCCACTTTTATTTATGATTTTTTTTTATTGCTTTTTTGGCAAAATACATTGAAGAACATTAAATTCATTATTCTAATCTTTTAAGTAATTGCATATTTCTCTCTGCAGGGAGAGGCCGGCATCACTGGAAAAGTTGGACCCATGGGAGAGAGAGTAAGAAACCCTTGGCGGCTTGGCTGCTTTTTACCAATTCATTAATTCAAACATCTATTAATTCATCCATTCAACATGTTTCAGGGCTTGGTGGGCTTCATTGGACCTGTGGGAGAGGCGGGACTGGCAGGAGAGAAGGTAATAATTTGCGTTTTTTTTCCCATGAATTTATTTCAATAGTCTTTACAAGATCACGTTGAAGAGAAAACACTGGACTTGTGCAATTTTAGGGAGATCGAGGGGAGATGGGCCTTCCTGGACCACCTGGAGAAAAGGGACCAACGGTAAGACAGAATGACAGCTAGAGTGTGGAGGGCTTTCACACTGAGAAAGAATGACGTTTGAGTCTGTTAAAACGTGACCTCAAGATTACATTTCCAAAGAAGGTATCTTGTCTTTGTTAAAAATCCTAAGAAATGGTCATTTTAGATTAAACTGTGTCTGTTATTCCCATGGGAATATAGTGCTGTGAGGGATTAAGCACACATGTACCACAAGAATGTGACAGAATATGTTGGTTTTTTTTCCTCAAAGCACAGCTCAGTCGTCACAGTTCAGGCAGCTTTAAACCCTGTATTCTAAGCAGTGGTTTGGCAATTGACAAGAGGGCTTTAACTGGGGAACAGAGCTTGTAATATTCATTCAAACAAAGGTGGAAATAATTCCAGTGAATCCGTTGTGATATTTTACCTCTGTGATGGTATTAATGGTCAGAAAAGTGCTGACAGTCCTGCTGGAAATTTTTCAAAAGAAAACACAAAAATAGAAAGAGGATATTGGTTTTTTTTTCAGACATCGCTTGATAATTTCTCTACCGTCTGCAGGACCTCTGAGTAATTCCCTCAGTGTTGTACACTTTCTTTTACCCCAGGGGTGTCAAACATACAGACCGCAGGCCAGAACAGGCCCACCAAAGGAATCCAGTCTGAACCAATGTAGGATTTTGCAGAGTTTAAACGTTATTACAGTAGCCTTTCTTTATAATGACAGTGGAGTGAGACAGTCACTGGGGAAATGGCCGGTTTATTCATTGTCAGTGATTGTAGTCCATTATATTAAAAGAAAGGGTAACATTTAGAGATGTTTTGTTTTTTTTATAGTTTGTTATGCAATGGTTTCACTGGCCTGGCACGCTTGAGATCACATTGGTCTGTATGTGGCCCAGGAACTAAAATTAGTCTGACATCTCTGCTCAGTGGTTAGTACTGTCGCCTCAGGTCCTAAGTTCAAAATGCCATCGAAAATATCACAAGATAAACTCTCCCAAAGGGATTTGACTGAGGTGCCGGCTTAGAGCTCCACACAGTGGCTGCACGCTGCTCTGAATACTGAGGATGCGTTGAGCGTTGAGAGGAAGATCAATAAAGGATAACTTAGCTTAACCTGCTCTTTCAAACAGAGTTCGTCGACTCTTTATCGTGTAGGGTCTTTTACGGACTTGTCTAATGTATGCGACTTGCCGGAGTGGATAAGAATTTAGTCATCATTGTTGCTCAAGCAGAGAAGGTTTTCCTGCTGGCTGACAGCCAGTTAGATTTCTCAGAGGACTTCACCACACACACACATACTCACTCACAAGGAAGTTCTGTGTTGGCCAGCTACAAAACAGAAACAGACCCTCTGGAAAAGTCTGCATCATACAATGTGAGGGGAGCTGACCAGCAGACATCTATAGTCACTAACAGAGTGCTCATACTGTAGGCTTCTTTGTTTTATTCCTGCATGACATCAGAACCGCCTACTGTGCTATAAGTTTGTGTATTGGATAGATTTTTATTGCACTCTGCTGTCTTGAGTAGTTCTGACTGAAGTACTCCCCATTATATAGTTATGCTTTTACAAATGGCCTGGCCAAAAACGAGCTACTATAAAAAAAAAAAATAAGAGAGAGAGAAAAGCAGCCAAAAGTAGTATGTTTTCCTACATAAAATCATCACCTCATGCTGTCTATTTTCTTTCTGTTCCGCTTTCTCTTTCATCGTTACATAAAACGTATTTTCCAGCAGACAGAGCTTTTCTCCAGATGTATGTTTGAACTACCAATGAGGGTGTGAAAGATGGACAATTTATTGCCTCAAACACATCTCAGTGCAATTTGGAGAATGAGTTTGGCCTTTATGTCAACACCTTTCTGCTTAAATAAACTTGCTTTGTAATAGGTGAAAGTGTCAGAATATCATCATTTTGTGTTGTTTTTGTGTTTTTTCCTGATGTGTATCAGTTGTAATCGATGTACTGAGTTTATGTTTATCTATGTTTGCACACCAGGGTCACCCGGGGGGACCAGGTGAGGCCGGACCTACTGGACCACAAGGAAGACCAGTAAGTCACCATCCTTTTGCATATTTTGCACTTTCTTTTTACTCATTCATAGTTGTATATGATCCTCTCTAATCATAGTGGTGACAGTGAGTGGTTACTAACAATAGTAAGTGTCTGTTTCATAGACATTTGAAATATTAATCAATTAACTTTTTCTTATTTTTTTTAAAGTATTTTAATTTCATTCATTCGTAGATTATATTTTAAGTAATTTTAGTTACCCACATTCTGTAGGTTTCTCTGAGCATTATAAAACCTGGCAGCCTCCCGCCGAATGTGCATTACCCTCCTGTCAGTCAAAAGCCCAACACCTATAACCAATTAGAAGCTTCCCCTGCCCCCCGTTCTTTGCCGTGGCCGGCTTTGACAGCGGGCCAATCATTGGTTGAAAGCAGGGGCCACTGAGCCACCAAAACAAATATAAATACGGGGGGTTTGGGGTGCAGCAGGACAGGATTCCAGAGCAGACCCTTTAATTGATGTGAGTGACAGATCTAACAACAAACCCTATAGTATGTTCCCGAGGTCAGGCTGCCCTGCAAGGTCAACAGCCAGGGGGCTCTGTGGTCTGTCAGTGTAAACCTTTGTTTTATTTCTGTCCCTCCCCCTTGTTTTCTCTTTATCCCCCATTTTCCTTTGTTTATCAGGGCCCTCCTGGAGCGACTGGGCCAACTGGTACCAGAGGGCCTAAAGGCTTGCGGGTAAGTCGAAAGGTTCACGTGAGTTTAGTTGGGGGTTTTTTTCTTTGCAGCTTAGGTGTTGACTGGCATTCTGCAGTCACTGTGTCACAGATCCCAGCCTTGAGAACAGATCATAGACTTGGCAGAAGAGTGTGTATATACACCATTTTCTGTTTTGCATATCCTCTGCTGTGTGTTTATAGGAGATCTGTGCTACTGCTTTCAGAGCTGTTTGGTGAATAAGGTGAAGTGATGTGTGGCGGGATCTGAGCTGATGTTATAGATGTTTTAAAGGACGCGGGTGCTTCTGCACACATATGCAGTTTCAAAGTTGAAGAATTAATGTTTCAGCCTTTTTTGGGGGGGGGGGGGGGGGGGGGCGAACTCATTGTGAGCACTAGAAGAGCTCTGGTGATGTAAACCAAATGCTCTTTTCTTCATTCCATAGAAATGGAACAATAACTGGTGGTTATGGGAACGAGTCATTGTTAGTCCAACATCACTTCTGTTGTGGTTGGAAAATGGGATCTGGCTTTTGTTGCTCATCTGGAAGCTGCTTGCAGATAAATATAGTAAACTGGGGAAGCAGGGTTTATGTTAATGATTAACTAAGATTGGATTGAATTATTCTGCTTTAATAGCAAACTGACACATCACTCACAAATGCCACTGCTGAGGCTTTATAACACGACCCGTGACTAAGGGAGTAAATCCCATCCATCCATCCATCTTCATCCGCTTTATCCGAGGCCGGGTCGCGGGGGCAGCAGCCTAAGCAAAGAGGCCCAGACCTCCCTCTCCCCAGCCACCTCCTCCAAGGCGTTCCCAGGCCAGCCGAGAGATATAATCTCTCCAGCGTGTCCTGGGTCTGCCCCAGGGCCTCCTCCCGGTGGGACATACCTGGAACACCTCACCGGTCACTACGCCCCTACCCATAGGTGAGGGTAGGGGCGTAGATCGACCGGTAAATTGAGAGCTTCGCTTTTACACTCAGCTCCCTCTTCACCACGACGGACCGGTCTAGGTGCATTACTGCAGCTGCAGCCCCAATCCGTCTGTTGATCTCTGGCTCCCTTCTCCCATCACTCGCGAACAAGACCCCGAGATACGTGAAGTCCTCCACTTGGGGCAGGAACTCATCCCCGACCCAGAGTGGGCACTCCACCCTTTTCCGGCTGAGAACCATGGCCTCAGATTTGGAGGTGCTGATCCTCATTCCCGCTGCTTCACACTCGGCTGCGAACCATTCCAGTGCGAGCTGGAGGCCCTCACCCGATGAAGCCAACAGAACCACATCATCCGCAAAAATCAGAGATGAGATTCTGAGGCCACCAAAGCGAAAGCCCTCCGCCACTTGGCTGCGCCTAGAAATCCTGTCCATAAAAATTATGAACAGAACCGGAGACAAAGGGCAGCCCTGGCGGAGCCCATCACCCACCGGGAACGAGTCTGACTTATTGCCGGCAATGCAAACCAAGCTCTTACAACGGTTGTATAGGGATCGAATGGGGAGTAATTCCCCTGTAATTAAATAGAAATTCAATGGATTTTATTTGAAATTACACTAAAAACACTAGAATAAGTAACAATATTTAAGTACTGCATAAGCAATTATTAGTAGTACGCAATTTCATGCTAAGTTTGCAGAAAAAGAAACAATATTTCATCATCTTACATCATGAACCCGCTCTACTTATCATGGTGCAGGCCACATTATGGAGTGGATAATCTTGCCTTTTTACATCGCTTTATTTGATATTCATTATGTTGATGTTTATGATGGATGTTGTCTTATTCTATAATTCCATTAAAATGATGGAGCAAAGTCTAACTTAATTTTTGTTCTTTCGCAATTACTGTGTAAGCAAAACCTTCAAGCTTCCGAGCAGGAAAGGAGACGCTCCTTTCCTGCAAACTACATGGAAGTTAAACCACTTCATAATACATATAGTGTGCTTACAATGTAAGGTAGGGAAATATTGTTTGTTTTTCCACAAAATTACCACGAAATGACTTATGCAGTGCATGAAGTTACTTTCCATGAATAATTTCCTTTTCTATGAAATTCCTGAATTTACTTAAAACTACTCCTGCACTACCTAAAATTACTTACCGATTACTTAAATTTACTGTTTATTTGTCTCCTTAAAAACCTACTTGTTGCCCTCCTATTCTTTCCCCCTTGTTCGCCCTTTTTCTCCATTTTTAAAAAAATCTCATTATTAGATTTTTGATATATTTTTTATTTTTTGAAACCTCGTGTAAATACATTAGCATTATAAATTGCACTTGTGAAGTTAATACTTATAAAGTGATAGGAGCAGCGAGTTACATTATTTTACACTGCTTAGTACTCTAGAGGAAGTTAGAGCACCTGTGTTTTTTTTTCTCTGTTACGACCTGTTTAACACTTCCCCAGTGTTGTGGCAACAAACTCTATGCAAATAGACTTCAGATAATTAGCAGACACAGATAATGCCAATAACAACACTGCGATTTCTTCAATTTCAGCGTTGCGGGAACAATAAAAAACACATAAAACTCCAGAGTGCTTTCTTGAAAGACGATAACCAGGCAAACAGGGACTAAGACCTGAAATAGTATCTGGATAAATACCATCAAGAGAAATTTCAATCCTCAATAATTGATGTTGCTCATAAAATGTGACATCTGGAACACCATGAAGCAAATAAATTCTTGAAGTCCCACTTAAACATCTGCTTTCAGGTGCAATAATAATGAATTCTGAGTAAGATAATGAGGACAATTTCTATAATTATGTTTACGGTGAGTTTTACTTCACAGTTGTGAACGTACCCTCAGTTTTAGCCTGTTTTTAGTTTGGGAACTTTTTACTGCTTTGGGTCCAATGAGCCAGCTGGAAAGTGGTGTAAAAAAGGGTTGAGCTTCTTCATCTGAAGAATCTATGGGAGATGGGCCTGGCCACGCTCTAAAATCTCAAGTTGTGTTTTCAGTTATTACTAATGTCAGCAGCTTCCACTGCCAATAAATCTGCCTGCTGCTACATGACTTAAATGGTAAATGGTAAATGGCCTGTATTTATATAGCGCTTTTACTAGTCCCTAAGGACCCCAAAGCGCTTTACATATCCAGTCATCCACCCATTCACACACACATTCACACACACATGACTTAGTACGCTGGGTCTTCCAAGACTAGAAACCTGAGCGTAGCAAGCCAGGAGTTACTCTCTCACAGACTCTGTTAGCAGCTGTGATCTTAAGTGTGCGACCGCAGACGCTCATATCTCACCCCCGCTGTCTAAATGTGCACAAGCTCAGTCCCAGCAACAGTTTTTAAAATAAAAAGCTTTTAGTGTATTCAGCATTCACCACGTTTAATGAAGCAAGTAAACACAAACTGATTGGCACGATGAAGTCCGAGCTGACACAAGCAATTTAATGTTCCCGTTGGACAGAAGAAAATGAAGTAAGGCTGTTTTGTAACAGCTCTGTATCAAAGACTTTGTCACGCTTGGATAAAGCATCTTAGTGTGAAATGAGACTGCATACAACTACCATTTGAACAGCATATGTGTTTTAGATTTTCCCTACTTGGATTGAAGCACGAGGCCTTGTGAACTGTGACATCTGGCTCTGCAGAGACTGTTTTCTGACATGCATATATTGTGGGGGGAAAAAAGAGGGAGATAAAACTGCACGCCAACATCAGCCTGTAGGGCGTTAGTGCCACTGCTGTCGTTTTCTGTGTCTGTTTTTATTTTCTAGTTTAAAAAAGAAGAAAAACTCCAGTAAAACTTGCGGATGTCAGCCACAAGGAGTCACCCAATCACGTTTTGTGTCTAATAACTCCTCATGACTTCTAATCACTAGAAATCCTCTGCTAATGTTTTCCATACTGAAGAGTCATCTCATCATCCCTCCCTCTTGGCATCATCCAAGACGGCCAGTTCATATAGATGCTGACTCTCTTGATGTGGTTAATCAAGTTTTAGGCATAAATATGTTTTCTTTGCCTAGATAGAATAAAATATTTTCCGTACATGTCAGCTAATTAGTCTATGTAAACGTAACCAGTGGGTAGCAGGTACCCCAGACAGGAATGTTAATGAGCGGTGCTCATCCAGCTCCATGTATAATAGGCTTATAGCACTTCAGCTAGCGTTGTTCTCCATGGGCCAAACTCCCACTGTGCCCAGTCATCAATCACTCTCACAACAAGGCCTCCTTTGTGGGGCTGTCATGTTATAGGCTTTTTGATTTCCACTCTAAAATATTTCAATTATCCTGAGAAAGGGGCAGTTAAACGCTCACTCTTTATAGCCACCGAGATCCGATCAGATCCGACTGACCCGTGTGGTGTCACACAGTCACAGTCAGTGAGCATCTTCTCGATGTTAGTGAGCCAGTATCTTCCACAGCGCTGACAACAGATATGGTTTGGATGCAGGTGCAGAGCAGATGGACTGCGCTGGTATACTGCCTGGTTCCTATTTATTTTCACTACTCACAGGACTAGCAGGCCTTTTAGTGGATTTACAATGATTATTTGACAGGTGGATACAAGTAAAGTAAAGAGACAGCTGTTCTAAAAATGTGTGTGTTTAAGTGTGAGCAGTATGCATATGTGCATGCCCTGACTTGTAATTGAAATAGATGGATTCATATATTTCCAAATTCCTTTGGAAAGATAAACCCCCGCGTATTAGCTTAAAAACGCTACAAAGAACCAAGGATAGAGGAGGATTAGATCTGCCTAATTTTCACCAATACTTCTTAGCCAACAGGCTTCAGTTCATCTCAGAATGGTTAAAACATACCTTCTTAGTTGAGCCCTGGCTAGATGTTGAACAGGCACTATGCAAGGATCTAGAGATTTCAGACCTACCATTTATTAGCTCAAACATCAAAAGACATGAATGCTTTAAAAGTATCAACATCAGCTTTTCTCTAACAGCATGGTGGGAGTTTCTAAAAATAACGGAGTCTTCATTAATCCCATGCAAACGTACACCTATCTGGAATAACCCTGACATATTACAAAACAATAATATGATTAATTTCCCAGAATGGAGTTGTAAAGGAATTAAATACTTAGAACATATATTAGAGGGAACAGAATTTATTCCATTTGACAGACTAGTTGAACAATATGGGATCAACAAGACAAGGTTTTTAGAATATCAACAAATTAAATCCATAGTAAAAAAGAAATTTAACCTCAGTCAAGTTGAATTACAAACACCACTAAGTGCGGCACATTTTTTTACTCTTAAATCCCCCAAATTATTATCTAAAATATACAGAACACTTTCTAAATTAGATGAATCAATATCCCTTCCTACTGCAAAGTGGGAAGCAGATTTATCAGTCAACCTAGACCAAAACTTCTGGTCTCAGATTTGCTTAAAAACTTTCAAATTAATTAAAAATCCCAGTCTGCAATTAATACAATACAAAATACTTCATAGAGTGCACTATACAGGTCATCGGATGTTCAAGATGGGCTTTACATCTTCCAACAACTGCTCACACTGTCAAGGCAATACACCAGACAATTACATCCACGCTCTTTGGTTCTGTCCACCAGTGCAAAAGTTTTGGCGCGAGATATGTGAAGACTTATCAAAGTGTCTGAAATGTAACATTCCAACTTCCCCCTTAGTGTGTCTACTGGGCAGCTTAGATAATGTCACTTCAGAAAAGAATATAGCCCATATGATCTTCACTGCCCTATGCATAGCCAAGAAAACAGTCCTCATGAACTGGAAAAATAAAAATAATCTTAATTCTAACCAATATAGAAATTATCTATTAGATTACATTAGTCTTGACACAGCCTCTGCCACCACATTAGATCAATTGCTCTGGGCCCCTTTTATCAGCTCCATCACCTAGTAGGGGTGGGGGGTCATAGTTTGGTCCCGCCTTCACTGTTGTGATTGGTGAGGGGGTAGGGACAGGCTTAGGGCGTCGGGGGGTTCCCCGGAGGCATCTTCCTTGGGGGGCTCAACCCGGGGTAGCGGTCACGTCCGGTTGGGGGCTCTGTTGGCTCTCAGGTGACTGTTTCCTCGCGGCTGCGTGCAGCGGGGCTAGGGGAGGGTCTGTGCTGACGGACGTGGGTTACTGACCTGGCAACCGGGCTGCCCCTGGGTGGGTCCGGGATGGGCGTGAGGTTCTGGGGGCGCTCCGTCTCTGGGCTGGGGCCCGGGCCGGGCCTCGGGGGCTTGGGTCCTGGTTGGTGTGTTGCCGGGGTTGTGGGCGGGTGGGTGCATGGGGGCCCGGCCCTGGAGCAGGGTGCCGCCGGTGCGTCGAGCCGCCTGGGGGGCTCTTCATCTGGTGGGGGGGATGGTCACATCTTGCAGGAGCTTTCTTCTCTTCAGGAACTCTCTGCGGGAGGGGGAGATACAGGAGAGGTGGAGGAAGATCTCAGCCTGGGCGTTTACCGTCTTATGTAGTCTGGAAGATGTGTGGATGGTGGGGTGGGTGCAGTTTTCTCTGTGGTGGGGTTGGGTGGACTGTCCAGGGCTCTGTGGAGCCGGGGGGCGCTACTGCACTGGGCCCCGGTCTGATGGGCCTGGGCCCCCCTTCCCTGGCGGGTCGCGGAGGGTGGGAGTGCCTACTGGGGTCAGCGGGGGAGCTGGCCCCAGGGAGGGGTTACCTGCCCCTCCCTTCCTTCCCTCCCCATCTCCAGCTGCCTCCCTCTTCCCGCTCCTCCACAACCACCCACACATGCAGGGCCTTGGAGTGGGGGTATGTCACCAGGGTGCAGAGGAGGCTACCCCCCCCCCCCCCCCCCGTCCCCCGTCCCCTTCTGGCTGCCTCTGCCTCAATTTTATCCCACAACTTAGACATTCACATTATTCACACTCTCATTACACATACATATAGGATCTTGGGGGTGGGCACAATCACGGAGTCCAATTTACCATCAGGGTGTATACCTCACCCCTGACGTCGTTGCCCACCTCTCAATTTTAAATACACTTAGTCATTGAGGGCTAGCAGGAGGGACTATGCGCTTACCTGCTGCTCCATGGCAGGTAGCTCCATGCCCTCCTGGGTTTTAATTGCACCTTAGAACACATATGCATCAACACTACAATGAGCGGGTGGAGGGAGGTTTGGAGTCTTCTCCCACCCCCATTCTCTGCGGCCTGCTGGAGCGGGAGGGCTAGTAGGAGGAGTTGGCCGTCCGACTGCGGTCTGGGGTGTGGGGCCTCCCTGCTGCTGCGGAGTCGGGGTGGTCTGCCTCTCCCCACCGCAGGGAAAAGGGTAACACCACCTGGGTCTGGGTGCAATTCCCCCCTCCAGGGGCAAGGGTACCTAGACCCGGTTTGTAGAGTACGCTTGGGGAGTGTGATTGTGTGTACAGCGTCTCTTTATGTCTGTCTCCACGTTGGTTGAGTGTGGAGTGAGTGCATATGAGAGCATGAGGGGGGGAATGGATGTTTGTGTCTGTGTGTGCCTGTATGTCTGTGTCTATATGTCAGGTTGGGTATCAGACGCCACCTCTCTGGGGACACCTCAGGCCCTCCAAGGTTTGGAGGCCTATCTCCACCCACCACCACTTCCCCTGCCGGTGGCGGACTCCCTCAGGTGTCGGTGTGTTGGTGGTTCTTTGTGTCTGGGGGTGGGCGTCCGGGTACACACCGGCTCACTCCTTGGCGGCCGCTTGTCAGGGCCTGGGGCCTGGGGCTCGCTCGGGCCCCCTTTGGAGGTGGGGTGCCCCCGGCCTCTCGGCCTGGGGCTCGGTCACTCAGGCGCAGCTGGGGGCCGGCGGAGCTCACGGGTGCGTCACTGCAACTCCCCCTGACTTCTGCTCCGCGGCTGCTGGGCGAGCCCTCATCTGGGACTCTCCTCAGCTCTTACTGGAACAGTGGCGCGGCTGCCCCTCTGTTGGTCTTCCATGGTCTCTTGTGTTCTGGGGGCCTCTGGATGTCTGGAGTTTTGATCTCCTCCATACCCGCTTCACACCCTGGAGGACGGGGCTGTGGCCCCCCCACACTCCCTAGCAGATCATTACATGGAGAAACCTTTGGAATGCAAGCATGCTGATCCACACAGGTATGCACACATGGGTATTCACAGACGCGGACTAAAGCTTTCTTGGCTGCTACCTCAAAGCACACTGTGCGCTGTCTATCTTGCGTGCTGCACAATATCGTTTATTATTTAGTAAATACTGATATCTATGACTAGCTAGTTTATTGTGATGGTGCTTTGTTTTCTCTATTATTATGTTGCTCTTTGTTGTTTGCTGTCTCCTCTGTTTGTTTTTTTTTGTTTGTTTTTTTTTTTTTCTCCATACAGGTGACCCAGGAGTTCTTTTTTTTTTTTTTTCTCTCTCTCTCTTCCCCCCCCTTCTCACCGTCTCTTCTCCCCTTTGGTTTTCTTTCTTTCTCTCCCCCTCTTTCTCTCATTCATTCCCCCTGTCCTATTTATTAAAAAAAAAAAAAAAAAAAAAAAAAAAAATGACAAAGGATGAACTGAAGCTCTGCCATCACGTAATGTCGCATACTGCTGTTTCTGATGTCATTTAAAAAAAAAAAAAAGAAATAGTTTTACATGAAGCCTCTGTGCACATGTACATACATTAACTACAAGCACACAGATATATTTATTTTTGATATTTCCCTGATAAATGCAGGACACTGTAAGTGTTGGTGTCAAAGTGTACAGAGATGTTTGTTTACAGTATGTTGTGGCTTTCTGGCAGTATTACAGTGACCTCTGTTGGTGGAGTGACAGCTGTCTTGTGTTTCAGGGAGCGAAAGGGCCTGACGGTCCAGCTGGAGAGATTGGATTAGAGGGCAAGAAGGTAAGGACGCTGGGATATACTTTTATCAAATCACGCAGACACAATTCAGAAAAAAAGCATATAAGAGAACAAAATTGCTAAATAAGCAACGATCAGCACAAAAAATGGCTACACATCTTCTTTTTTCCATTCTGAAACCTGGAAATATGAAATAAACTGATGTGTCTGGACAGTTGCTAGCGCTCATCCTTCTTCCTCTCTGCAGGGTCCTGATGGTCCTCCAGGAAAATTAGGTTTCCCTGGACCGCAGGTAAAGCTCCTGCGGTACCTTTCTGATTTTCCACTTCTTCCTCTCATGTACTTTTTTGGTGCTTATGTTCCTCCCGAGGAGTGAGACCTCAGCATAATTTAGAGGACATACATGATACCGACAGTGTGGAGACCCACAGTCTGTGGCCTAGATTTACATATATGACAACTTATTGTTCATTTTATTTGATTTTTTTTTGTTTGTTTTGAGACTTTGAGACTTACTGTATCTGAGCAGCTGTTGCAGTACCTTGTAGTGATCTTTATTTATAGAGATGGTTGTAAATGCAACATGATAGGAATCAGTGTAATAGATTTCACAAAGATACACTTGTTTGTATGGCTAGACAGGCAAATAACATATCGTATGTGTTATTACATCATAAGTTTATAAATACGCACTGTAGAACCGTTTTGTTTTAATTCTTTTTTTTATGTCTTTCCAGGGAAAGCAAGGAGAACCAGGAGAAACCGGACCTAAAGGATTTTCTGTAAGTTCATTATAATCATACATGTGAATGTTGAACAAATACAACTGAGGAAGGTTAGATGAAGTCATGAAACTCCACTCTCTCTATTTTATAGTTGCTGATGTCATTTTCTGAATATACTGTATCTGACATCACACCTGAAATGCAGTGCCATTCTTTTGATTTTTAAATGTGATTTTTACATTTTCAGGGTATCCAGGGGCCTTCTGGATCTCCAGGGGACAAGGGAATAGCGGGCGAGCCAGTATGAACCTCTTCCATCTTCTCAAATATGTCTCTTGTATTCCTTCATCATCTTTATACCTTTCCTGTTTTGATATCTCCGACCATCCACAGTCTCTTTCCTTCCTTTTCAGTCTTTTGCCGTATTTTCATTGCAGCTCATCAAACTTCCTCTCCCTTCTTCTGAGAGTTTTAATATTAATAATTCTTTTTGGTAGAGTAGTTCACTCTGCCCAGCCCTGTTAGCTCCCATAAGCCAGGAGCTAGTTTATGAGACATTTTTGAGTGCCTATTAAAAATATATTCGCCTGTATTAAATGTTTCCTCTGGCACAGCCAGAGAATTGTCTCATTCTTTGCACATCTGTTCTCTAGTGACAAAAAACAAGATTGATCTTTGAAAAAGAAACTCCGCATTTATAGAAGCGCTAAACTGCTGAACTTGCAGGGAAGTAGACGTGATTGCTATTGCTATAATAGATCCAGTCTTTACTTTAAAAGATTTGCTCTCCTTCTTGTGGCTTTGTTTTATTGAACAGCGGGACAGGCAGAGCACAAATAGAGGCTCAGAAATGTGTCTGTTTGCATGCATACTGACTTTCCCGCAGCAGCACTGGAGACCCCATCCCTCTTTGTTTTCATTAATATGACAGAGTTACAGGCTGATATTCTCCTGTTTCCTGTTTAAGTAGAAAATTGATCACTAACATAATTTCTCTTGCTGTATACTCCACAGAGCAGAGAAAAATCGTATTTTCCATTCATTCTTCACAATTATGTTTCTTGTGCTGCAATCTTGTAGCTAGAAGGGCTGCAATGTACCCTGACATTATTTATGAAGTTTTTGTGCCAAAGCATCAGCATTTAAGAAGCTGGATCAGTGACACAATTAGTCTTTGCATTCAGAGCCAAACTGGGTACTGCAAGCGTGCTGATTTATCAGCCACTGGCACACTCACAGTAAACATCAGCCAGAGGTTCCTTTTTCTTTTTCTTTCTGTGCACATGACAATCTAGTTGATTTTAATTAGGCTGAAACATCTCTATTTCTCTTGTCATTTAGGGACCGGCAGGGCCACGTGGGACTATCGGACCTTTGGGAGAGACTGGTCAAAAGGTGAGAGACCTCGCTTACAGACAAGCGTGGATTCATATTCCACATGCAAAAGGTCACGCTATTTATTTGCATGCACAAAAAGGGTGTTGTGAAAACTAAATGAATAAATATGTGGCATCTGTTCCTCATCCTACCCCAGTAGATCAATAACGCTCTTTAATTTAACCAATCTGTCCGATTTAATCAGTCAGCTACATAACAAAGGGCTCTTTTTTTCCCCTCTCTCTCGCCTCTCTCTTTTGCCAATACATACACAAAAGTTGAGATATTATTCATATGAAATGTCAAAGAGTCATCTGCTGTTTTCAAGGGTCCTCCAGGAAAAGTGGGTGAACCAGGACTGCCAGGGGAGCCAGGGGAGAAGGTGAGAGAATAATATTGTTGTAGTTTTAGCTGGGCGTGCTCTATGTTTTTACTCTGTAGTGGTAAACAGGATATCAAAGTTTAAGAGCTATCTGTGTTTATGTGTCAGGGAGCCATTGGACTTCCTGGGAATATCGGAGAGCAGGGACTAATAGGACAGCGGGTATGTTTATCTGAATTATGCTGTACAGTCTTCTTTGTTCTTGTTTCTTTCATAAGCATAATATATTTATGTGTGTGTGTGTGTGTGTGCGTGCGTGCGTGCGTGCGTGCGTGCGTGCGTGCGTGCGTGTGTGTGTGTGTGTGTGTGTGTGTGTGTGTGTGTGTGTGCGCGCGCGCGCAGGGAGAGCCAGGTCTAGAGGGAGAAGCTGGTCCGGCTGGTCCTGATGGAACCAAGGTGAGATGTTTTTTCCCTTTCGTGATGTAACTGTCCTCCATGCTGTATTCCAAACCAAAGCATTAGTTTTGGTGTGTAAGAGTGCCGCTGTCCATCGTGCACCTTTAGGGGGAAAAAGGTGACATGGGTCAGGAGGGTGACAAAGGAGAAAAAGGTGAAACCGGACAAAAGGGAAAGGAGGGCCCCCCTGGAAGTCCTGGATTCACTGGTGTCAGGGTAAGTCACCTGTCTTTCTTTTAAAATTCATACACACACGCACAGACTTTTAAACCTCACTCTAAACCTTTTGTCATGGTAGGGTCCAGAAGGGAAGCCTGGCAAAATTGGGGAACAAGGCAAACCAGGGTCAAAGGTGCTAGCATCAAATAACCTAACAAGTATTCAGAAATAATAACAAATACACAAATGCTGTGTGCTCAGGTATATTCTAACTCTTCTTATCCTGTACGTTTAGGGTGCCAAAGGTAATCAAGGTCACCTCGGGGAGACTGGGTCAGTGGGGAAGACTGGACCGCCAGGTTTTGTTGGGCAAAAGGGTTCCAGAGGAACTATTGGTCATGTGGTAAGGTGGAATAGTAATAATGTAAATCACAAGCACTTTGCGTAATAATCCTTTAATAGATAAAACAATTGAAGATGCAACACTTGTATTCTATAGGGCGCTCCCGGTCGAATGGGTCAACAGGGGGAGCCTGGTCTTGCAGGTTATGAGGTAAGATTGTTTTGTTAAGGTTATACATCAGAGTCAGCACAATGAAGCATTTGTTATAGTTAGTTTAGATAATATGACTATTTGCGACTTTCTTTGCAGGGCCATCAGGGACCTCAAGGCCCCATAGGGCCTCAGGGACCAAAAGGTGAAAAGGTACGGATTGCTCACTTTACGTGGCGTGTTTCTCTTACTCTTTCACTGTATCATAGGCCAAATCCTTATTGTGCCCCTGGAATAAGCTGAATATGTAACACTCAGGGGGCATTTCAAAAAAGCTTAAATCATCAAGAAAGTTTGTATTACTCGAAAACATTTGGGTAAAATTTTTCTTACTTTTATGCTTAGGGCGAACAAGGGGATGATGGGAAGGTAGAGGGTCCTCCTGGTCCTCCGGGTGACATGGTAAGTCACACCCAACTTACTTTCCTTTCTCTTTCTCGTGTTTGTCTTTTATACAGTTGCAGAAATTGTGTCATTTTCAGTTTATTAATAGACTTTGTATCTTATCAGGGACCTCCAGGGGACAGAGGAGAAAGAGGGGAGCCAGGAGATCCTGGGTACAAAGTGAGGACCATCCTTCCACTTGATTTTTTATAATATTAATTTGTGATTATCTGTTTTATAATCTGTTGTTATGTTTTAGGGGCAAATTGGTGTGGATGGTGAGCGAGGTAGACCCGGTGCTCCCGGACTGCCAGTAAGTGCCAAAACTTGTGATTTTCAGGCATACAAACACCAGGGACAGTCACCTGGTTTGTCTTTACATGCTTTCATTAACACAGTTGTCAATTTCAGGGACATCCTGGACCTCAAGGACAGCAAGGACCCAAAGGGGGCAAAGGAGATCAAGTAAGGATGGGAAACAAAAATGATGATGTGTGTGGGGTTCAAGGTTCTCAGCGATATGTTACAGTTGGTCTACAGCTTGGGAAATGGTCCAGTCTGCATAATGGGTCCTTTGACATACAAAGCTAATATAAAATGCAACTATCAATGTACAATTTTTAAATGACATATTTGTAACATTTTGGCACTTTGGTGTAGGGAGGTGGTAGGATGGAGTACTTACTCCATTACTGGAATAAATAATGTGAACAGTTTTGCTAATAAAAATATAGGATGCTAGTTCAGTGCATAAAAAGTAATTACCTCATATAAATGCGCATCATATTAACTCTATTTATATAGAGACATAAATAGCTGCAAAAGGATCAGCAGGTTTCTGCAAAAGTTGAAAAATGAGCTGATGTTGTGCATGATCAGAAAAATTTACCAAAGAGTACAGCACTGTGCAATGTGGGCTAACAACAAAAGATCATCCCAGTAAGCATTTAATATTACCAGAGATGTGTTTTAAAAATGTCAGTACACACCTTTAATAATCAGTACCTGTTCAGTAACTGCACACTTAAAACTTTCTATCTCTCATTCTTAAGGGTCAGAAAGGCAAACAGGGTCAGCCAGGACCAAAAGGAGCCAGAGGACCAGAAGTAAGTGACTTGTTTTCATACACCCACAGCAGGTTCATTTAGTGTTTAATTAAAAAGAAACATTTTTGCAAATTATCTGTCTAGAAAAAATGTGTTTTCGGTAAAATGGATTGTCTTCATTGTCAAGTAAAATGAGCTTAAATGATGCATTTCACAGGATTTGCTGTAGTTATTTGATGAGCCTGCTCTGCTCTGTAGGGTGTAGGTGGTCCTCCTGGTCCTAGAGGTGTGGTGGGCCGAGAAGGTCAGGAGGGTGTACCCGGGGTGGATGGAGTCCCAGGAAAAGATGGCAGTAAAGGAATCCCGGTGAGATGATCAAGGAAATCATATTATTAATTTCATTAGTGGCCATTAAATCCTGTTTCCATCCAGGAAATGAGTTTAAAAGATGCGAAACAGCCTGATGAATTTGCTTTTGAATTTTGTCTTCTTAATGCCAGGATAAAACCTTGTTTATTTTATCAGCTCAGTTAAACATGTTCTTCTTCCTCATTTTACCTTCTCAAAATGAATCTAGGGAGAGCATGGTGACGATGGGGAGGCTGGTCTTCCTGGAAAAGCTGGCTTGCGTGGTAAAACTGGCGTTCCAGGACTCCCAGGAGATCAGGGAGCTTTTGGACCAAAGGTAGGAGGGATATTCTTTTCAATTAGCAATAGCTACCTCAAATAAGGAATATACTAGTACAATATACTGTGTGAATGTGTGAATGAATGTGAGTGCGAATGGTTGTCTGTCCCTGTGTGTTGGCTCTGTGACAGACTGGCGACCTGTCCAGAGCGTACCCCGTCTCTTGCCCTATGACAGCTGGGATAGGCTCCAGCGCCCCCCGCGACCCTGAAAAGGATAAGCGGAAGCGAATGGATGGATGGAATATACTATACTAGTACAGTATGACAGCCTTAATAAAAATGCAGTCATTCATCCATTCAGGGTGAGCGGGGTCTTCCGGGTCAGAGTGGACCTCCCGGAAAAAGAGGCTTCAAAGGTGGAATGGGATTGCCAGGGCCACAGGGCGACAAAGGACCTAAAGGACAACCTGTGAGTGTCAGCAACAGATACAGTAGTATACATAACAAGGAGTAGATGTTGAGTTATATTTAATTTTCCTTTTAAATTAATTCTTCATTAAATTCTCACTCAGGGTGACACAGGAGAGTCAGGTTTTCCAGGAGTTCTGGGAGTTTTTGGACCAAGGGTACGTGTACAACAAAACACTAATAAAATTTTCCACACATATTTAAGGCAGTTCATTTACAGTACACAGTCATTATTATCTAGATGAGGACAGAATAGTGCAGGTAACTTAGACAACACGTGACAATGACATTGATTAAGACAGGAAGAGAACGAAAAGGAGGAGCTCAGATGGGGGTGGGTTACAAAGCGGCTTGCAGTTGCACAGCAAATGCAAACTCAAGCAGCATAAACAGTACGCCCTTTATGATAATTCCTAGTTGAAATCATTGAAGGGTAAGCCATCATCTGATCTGCCAGGACTTCAGCTGAACTTGACTTGGTGCCCTGTGTGAACTAACACTACACTTGATTTGTTGTTCAGGTCTAGACCAGATGTTGCAACTCCTGGCCCTGACTAAGCTGAAATTGTTGGTGCTTGCACAAGTTTGTGTTGTGTACTATTATAAACCTATAAATCACATTTTATACAAATGTCAAATAAACACTGGTGTGTGACTAATCATGTCACATGGCGGGGAAGACCACTATAGCTCATTTTTCCTAAATTCAATTCAATATTGAAGCCATCAGAGCTTATCCAGTGTTCCGAGATGAAGCAAAATCTATAGTCAGAGATAGGTTAGTGTAAACATATGTTTTAGGCCAAACTGACAAAGTGTGTAATGGCTGTGTGTAAATATGTATCACTTTCAGGGGCCTCCAGGAGACTTTGGGCCAAAGGGCATAAGAGGGCCAAAAGGGCCCCAAGGATCAGTGGTAAGTAACGTGATGATTTAGATCATTCTGATAAAAAGCTCTGGAATGCTCATTCTTTTTTTTTTCTCCTTTAGGGTAGACGAGGAATTGTTGGTCCCGTAGGAATTATTGGTCCCAATGGAAGAGCAGTACGTTTTGTACATGACAGAAGCTTTGACATTTCTCTGCGCTGATGTCTTTCAGCATACTCACTGGTTTATGTACACTTTACAGGGTTCTCGAGGACAGAAAGGCAATCGTGGCGAGACTGTGAGTTTTCGTTGTCTTTTATCATATCTATCACTTGTTTTTTTCCCATTTGTTTACATTAAGAGTGCAAAAAGCAGAGTTGATTGCAGAATTCTGGCTAAAAATATGTTTTTCTCTCTCTGAACAGGGAGCTCAAGGTCCAAGGGTATGTTTGCACAGCATCGTCTTTCCCTCCTGTTACAATGGATTTTAATTTTACTGTGGTGACTTGAATGACAAAAAGTTAATATAAAAATTATGTTCTCTTCCCTGTTAGGGATCTCCTGGACCTCGTGGACCACCTGGACATCCAGTAAGTTTTTTTTCCCTCAGCGTTTAACCAAATATTATTTTCCAGCTTGCATGACACATGCAAGCCTAATGCCTAATGCCTGTTTTTTATTTCCTTTAGGGTCCTCCAGGTGTCCCTCTGTCATTTGTAAGACATGTTATACTTGCTGGTTTCATTACACCCGATATGTGTTAGAAGATACAATGTCACTGATTAAATTCAAACTGGGGGTTTTTTTGATGTAGAAAGAAGATGGTGTATTGTTTATGGATTTACCCACCCCACTCAGGACTGAGGTTAGTGGAAAATGCTGATAGTGTTTCCCCATTGTTATACTTTATAATCTGTTGACAACTTAAAAGACTCTTGTGTTTTTAGAATAAGCCTGTGATGGACCTGCCGATGCTGGACCAAGGTGCAGAGATCTTCAAGACCCTCCACTACCTCAGTAACCTGATCCAGAGTCTGAAGAACCCACTGGGCACTCGGACCAACCCTGGCCGTATCTGCAGGGACCTGCACAGCTGTGAACAGAAGTTAAATGATGGTGAGAATGGTGTGCACGGCACAGAGGGTGAACAGTTTTGTGTATAGATAGTCAAATGATCCTAAAACATGTTTTTATTTTCAGGCACGTACTGGATTGACCCCAACCTGGGTTGCATGTCAGACACAATAGAAGTCACCTGCAACTTTACCGGAGGTGGACAGACTTGCCTGAAACCATTAACAGTGTCCAAAGTATGCATGAGATAGTGATATCCCCCAGTTTCCACAAAATTATAAAATATTTATAAAGGTTACACATAAAATAAACTTGTTAACCATCTCCTTTTCTCTAGCCAACAGTCAGTGTTGGTCGTGTTCAGATGAACTTCCTCCACCTGCTGAGCTCAGAGGCCGTGCAGCACATCATCATCCACTGCCTGGATGTCTCTATTTGGAGGTCAGCTGAGGATCAGCCTGTTGAACAGGGGTCTGTGAAATTCAAGGCCTGGAGTGGGGAGGTGTTTGAGGTGGGAGGAGAGTTGGAGCCAGAAGTCTTGGAGGATTCCTGCTGGGTAAGACTGAGATCCAGTTATCTTGTTTATTACATGTTATATCGTTACTGAATTTAAAGCATTCAAAGCATACCAAAAACTGTGGGTATAAAAAAGTTGCTCTAATTCTGATATTTTCAATATTTCAGATAAAAGATGGGCGCTGGCACCAGACCCATTTTGTGTTCCACTCCCTAGACCCCACACTCCTCCCTGTGGTTGACATTTACAACCTGCCAAAAGCTAGTCCCGGCTCTCATTACCACCTGGAAGTGAGCCCTGTTTGCTTCCTGTGAGACTGTGTCTTCAGAGCAAAGACGGATGGAACAAGATACATTCGCATAGGTGGAGAATGGCGCAATCTCCCAACCAACCAAACCATGTCCAAACCGTGGCCAAACACTGTCCAAGCAAGAAGATGCCACCAACCCCCAAACAGATCCTGCTTCGCTCTGCCAAACTCCCTGGACTGCAAACACAGAGGGAGGAAGCACAGGGACCTCGGGCTGGAGCCGGGGGCAAAGAAGGGCTGAGAAAGAACAGGGCAGTTCTCGCACTACAACCTTCTTCAGGCTCTTCGAAAAGGATCTTCTCATATACGCTTACTTGGAGAAAATAAAGGCGCTATGCCACAAAATCTCTCCAGAACATTTCTAAGTGAAGGGAGACAAAGGCCAAGTTAATCAGTGGACATTATAGTAACTTATTTTTGTATACAGTCTGTATACTGAGCGTACTTTTGGGGGAGAAATACCAGAAATTTATTTCTGCTAGAAGAAAAGAATTAAAGTAATCCGGATTAGTTCAATGTACATATTTATATATATATGCTTATAATTAACTTTTATACCTGTATATCTTATGTAAATTAATAATAATAGTAATAATAATAATAATAATAATAATAATAATAATATTCTTTAAGTGCAATAGAAAACGAGAAGATAATTTGGTGTTTTAAATCTATATGGAAGGATTTGTCAGGGGTGCCTTTTTTTTTTTTGCCTTTGGTGCTCATCTTCTCGTGATCCGGCATAGGTGAATCAATCCAGAGGGAGAGTTGTTTGCTTAAATTGAGCAGAAGTCACATTTATATTTGTTTTACTCCATTGGGAGATTTCCCTGATGTGGGAAACAGCCAGTGGCACACAGTTAGCCCTCAGTAAATTACATCCAAAGCCACAAGCCAATACCTATCCACAGGGGGTATATTAAATACTTACTAGACCAGATGCCACTGATGATTAGGGAGAATTTAGATGGAGATTAGGGGTCAGGTTTAGGGAGACTATGGAGCTCAGGTTCTCAGTAGTGTTTCTCTAACTGTGGAGTGTCCTTGCTTCTTTATTTATCATTTACAGTAAAAGGTAGGTGTTCTTTTTAAATCAGCATCAGTCATAAACCTCTCCTACCCCACCTATACAGCAATCTTTAGAGGGGAACTGAGCCACATGAGAGAGTAGTGTGAATACAGGAATCCAAATCAACCTCCATTTCTAAGCCTGTCGTCGCTCTACTGCCTGGTGCTAGGTAAACTGTTTAAAGTGCTAGCCATAGTGCTGTATTTACACCACTGTGCAAAAATATCCCAATGTTTATAGTGTTTGCATGCTTAAACAAATCAAAAAATATTGCCATAGCTGTATAATGCACTATAATAGCGATATCCCATCTAGCACTACAGAATTCCCATAAAGTCAGTCATCTGTCATTTATGTAAATGTGTTCAGTGCTGCAATTGTAGGTGTATTAGAGAGCTTATTACTGAAAAAAACCCAAAAACATTTCTGCTTTTGCATGCCCGCATAAATCTCAGCATTTGAAGTATTTTTTAAGGCTAAAATTGTTTTCTCTGTACAAAGCCCCTTCTCTCCCACAGGTGTATGTATTAAGTGTAGAGACACACTAGTGGAGATAGTTTTTACTAAATGATAATAATATTAATTAAAAAAAACATTTCTTTGATGTAGCTGGACACAAATGTGTATAATTGTGTAAACCTCGCTGTATACAATGGATCCCCTCTTGCTAATTTAATGTTATTTAATGTTGTTAATGTGGTTGCTGACTGAAGCAAGTTTCTGTTGGTTGAAGCAATACTACTCTTTCTGACAACTTTCGAAAAATCAGTTATCCCAACTGGTCTTGGAGTTTATAGATTTGTTTTATGTGTAAATTTGGGACTCCAGAGAACAAATTTATTGCAATGTTAATTCTTTTATTTTTGTAACTTTTTTTTCCCGTTATGTTCCTCTATGATAATCAAACATGTACTGTACCAGGATTGTGCTATTCTATCACTTGTGTTTTTAAAGAAATTATGCAAATATGTGAATTTTATTTTCCTTTTCCTTTTGTAAATCTGTTGTAGACATTTCAAGAAGCTAAGAATACCTCACAATTTTACGCAGGACTTGGACAAACGTTTTTTTCTTGCCTTTATAATTCAAATCTGTTTCGGAAATATCAGCCAAATGCAGCGAGTAAGTCCTCCAACTCTGAACAAGACGGTTTCTGTTGCCTTCATCGTTTCTCTGTCTACTCTTTAGTGATTGTTCGGTGTCCATTTGTTAAATAAATACTTTTAATTTGTGTCTGGATTTTTACTTTAACCATTGGCCATAAGCTGTGATGCAAAACATATTTTACTTATTTACCAACCTAATAAAGTTGCAAAAATGTGTGGCTTTGACATACAGTAAACAATATCGACACTCTATATCATCAATCTATATGTGCTGAACTATAAGGACACAAAGGCTTTTCGGGCCACTGGTTGCACAACTTAGCTATAATTAAACACATAGAGCGTTTCGACATTGCAATATGACTCCAGACGGGTGTAACTTTTTCCACAAGGTGACACCGTGGTGAGTTGATTCATCGCTCACACCTGAGTAGAGGCCTTCAGGATCCTAAGTATTGGAACATGGACACCATTTTTGTCATTTTACCTCTGGACATGGTCTTGTGGCTTCTCTGGACAAATTAAAAAATAACAAACTGATAAAATTTTTTAAAGACTCAAAATTTTCCGAACAGAAAGTAACATAAATCCAAATGTAGGGATTGTTTTTAACCATGATAATCATGGTTTTTTAATCATATTTAATACATCATTTTTTAAATACCTCTACATCATCAGTGTGTATGTGTTTTGTTTTTAAGAAACCTAAATGAACTGCACAATTATTGATGGCTCAGGGTTTACAGCTTTAATACTTTGATGCAATTAATTTGTAGTCAGTGACCATTTGAAGTCTGGACCTCACTGAGGGCATCACCTCCGTTCCTTGAGGTTTGAGGGAATTTTTCTCTGCACAGGCCCAACCACAGCATTTCTGCCAGGTTGAGCTCTTTGACTGAAACATTGCACCACCTTGATTCTTTTCTTCTTCAGCCAATCTGTTGTAGATTTGCAGCTGTGGTTTGGACCATTGTCCTTTTACATGACCTAGTTCCAGACAAGCTTTAGCGGTCAGACAGATGGCCTCACATTTGACTCCAGAATACTTTGTTATACAGAGGAGTTTGTGGTGCACTTAGTGACTCCAAGGTGCCCTGGACCCATGGTAGTCCAAATCATCACCCGTCCACCACCATGCTTTACAGTTGATATAAAGTGTTTGTGCTGATATGCTGTGTTTGGTTTTTACCAAACATGGTGTTATGCATTATGGCCAAACATGTCCACTTTGTTGTCATCTTTGAAAAAGACATTGTTCCAGTCATTTTGTGGTTTGCACAGTTCAGATGCAACCATGCAAACCTCAGCAATGCTGCCGTGTTCGTTCAAACAATCACTACAATCTTCTTCTCACTGCACTGCCTGCTAACTAAAACCTCTAGAGTTTGAGATGTAGTTGTTCAGGTTTTTTGCGGTTTCTCTGAAGATTGTATGGTCTAACTTTGGGGTAAATTTGCTGAACTTCCACTCCTGGTAAGACTGACATGTCCTGAATATTTTCCATAATTGTTCTGACTGTAAAATGATTTGGAAATAACCTTATAACCCTTCACAAACTGATGGGCAGCAATAATCGCTTCTCTTGTCATAGATGATATTTTTTCTCCACGGCATTATGTGAACACACACCTGAATGCTCCTCATGAGCAAAATGCTAAAATGTTTGTTTTTATAGAGGTGC
This sequence comes from Rhamphochromis longiceps, assembly GCF_057381845.1. NCBI lineage: Eukaryota > Metazoa > Chordata > Actinopteri > Cichliformes > Cichlidae > Rhamphochromis > Rhamphochromis longiceps. The sequence goes on from NC_140563.1 coordinate 51,735,550, forward strand.
TCACGCGTTTGATGATCAGTTAATCAAATGCATTTGATTAGCAGCACCAGGCTGCTACTTACCCTCCTAATTCAATGGAAAAAGTGAAGGTGTATTGAATCTCACACCACTTCTGTATTTTGGCTTAGTTTTTCTTAAATAAATAATTGGCAAATGGACTGGTATCTATATACCAGCCTTTATTCAATTTGAGCATTCACTGTGCTTCCTACTAAAAGTCTCATTCACCCAATAACACACACATTCATACAGTGTTTTTTTTATCTATATCTATTCACTGTTTATCTAACATTCACACACTCACACTTTGATGGATGCAGTACTTTGCCCAAGGATGCTTCAGCATATGGACAGGAGGAGCCAGGGAGAGATCGGTAGATGACACCCTCAATCACCTGAGCCACAGCCGCCCTCATTTTAGATAATGACATGATAATACCCATAAATATGTTCATGTGAGATTGTAATTACTCAATTTTAAGACCGGCTGATGATCAGATGATTTTTCTATGTCCACATATTTGAAACCTTAGAAGTTAAAGGGATTAGTTTATTTTGGCCTCCAAATCTAGAGCAAGTAGTTCTCTGATGGTGGAAAAACATTCTTCACTAATGCGCTTTGATAGAAAAAGAAAATAATCTAGTGATTTCTAGTCCATTTTGTGTTTGTATGAATTCACCTCAAAATGTGAATGAATAACATAATCCAAAACAAATGACACGCAAAGAACTGAAAGCCTTTAGAGATTGAGCTATAATGATAATAATAATAATAATAATAATAATAATAATGAATACAGCCTGAAGTTTTGAATTACACCACATGCTGTCGCTATTGTTCTCTGATTTATTTCATGTGCAGCAGATGCTTACACAAGGGAGGGCATAGATGTTTTTCAGAACTTGCATGGACGATAAAATACAGAGACTGAAGCCATTACTGTAAGGTCGTTTAACTAAATGTTGTAATTAGCCCACTTAGTGGAGCAAATGTTAATTATGCTGCGGCATCAAGCAACACACCCGGCGTCCCACTCACCACACACACATATAAATCATCCTAAAGGATGTTTTTACCATCCTAGTAAATATGCGGAAAAACACACAAATCTGTCATCTGGTTCATTTCCTTTTGGAGTTTAGTAAAATTAGTTTAGTCTTAATGCGCTCTCGGGAAGAGAAAGCGCCAACATTGATCCAAACTTACAGTTTTAGATCAATGCTGGCGCTTTCTCTTTTGGATCAATCTTGGTAATGATCCAAAAGTGGAAGTTTTGGATCAATACTAAGTCAACAGGATACGGATTATTGGGTAATATAATTAAAAAGTCGTCTTTTCCAATAATGGAGTTGTCGAGCACAGAAATATACCTTTGGCTGAATGACAGTTGGAAAAAAAAAACATCCAAGCTGACAGCGTGTGTATTTTTGAGCCTTTATGAACCTTCCCACGGTGTTTGCTTTGGCCAATCGCTTTGTCTCTATATCCACCCAGCTCCGTGCTGCCTTTCGACCTGCTCGAAAAAATACCCCCACTTTGAGGTCATTAGCAATAATTATCTTGAACCTAACTGTATTTTGAACTAATGTTAACATGAAGCTTAAAATAAGAAGAAAACACAGTCTGGCTTGTTGTAACTTTACATCATAATACTAATCATTTCGGTGTATCACAGGCTAGGTTTCGTTACAAATATTTCCTGCAGCGCCTAAAGGCAGCACCAGTTTCCAACGTGCACAATGGTGACGTTTACCATATCATGATGGCGGTAGCCTGGACTATTTTGAATTCCGTCCCGCTTTTTGAACTTTACACTGCGTCCAGTCGGTAAAATGATATATTGCTTTGGCGAGAACAAACAATAAGTAAACCACAATTATGGATTCCGTCGTGGGGGACGATGTGACGCTCCCCGTTGACATCAACGGAAGGTAAAACAGTCAACAAAAGCTAGCGGGCTAACGCTAGCGTGTATGAGCGTTACTGTATGTTTTAGCTCTTCTGAAAACAATATTTTACATAGTTACCGCTGCTTGGGCCTGCCTATGAGACCAAAGCTCTCGAGTTGTATTGTTTTAGACACACAACGATACTAAATGAAGTTCTTTAACAGTCGTCTGCGAAAATGTCTTTGCTTAGCTTTTATTACTGTAGGTTTAACAAGAAACGTCTGTTTTATAATTTGGGTGTAGCAATATTAGGTCATCTTCTATTTAGGGGATCATACGTACATGTAAAATTATGCTTCCATGTTGTAGTAGCCATCTGTAATATAGATTTGATTATGAAAATGTGCTGGGGAAATAACGGAAACAAAACAAAAGCTACTAAATATATAATTGCCATAGATAATTGCTATATACACAGTTTTTCCCACTTTAAGTTGCTTGTCTGTCTGCAGCAGGTCATATTGACATACACACTATTTGGAAAAATATTACTCATATAAACAGTTAACATCGAAGTCCAGTAAATGCGTACCTAACGGTAGTAACGTTTCGTTTAGCTGGGAAGAAAATGCCAATGAAGGAAGGGGGAGGGGGTGAATTGATAGGCTGTGAACACTGGTCCAGAAAGGATGCTCTGTACTGACCACTGCTTGTGGCACGGTTACGAATCATACTCAGCTCTGTCGACAGAGCGTTCTCACTCCCGAGGCGTAACATGTCGACGTTTTGTCACGTCCCGCGGCGTTCCTGAGGAACGCGAAAGGAGACCTTCCGCGTTCTTATGGTACGCGGCGGGTTATGGCTGGAATCCAGTGCAATGACGCTCCCGCGGTAATAGACGTTCCAGCCCTGTATTCCAGCCCTAAACCTAACCTTATCCCTAGCCCTGACCATAACCTTATTCCTGACCTTAACCAGGACTTTAATGATGTTAAATAGCGTGTTTCTAAGCGATTTGAAGAAAAAGAGCGAACATGTGTAGGTTCAGTCCAGACGGTTCTCATATTTCCTCTTTTTCCGAGGTCGTCATTTAGGAACGTGGTGGGTAGCCGAAAACGTAATATGGTGACGATTTGTCACCTAGCGTAAAATGTTACGCTTTGGGAGTGAGAACGGGTTGAGATGTTGCTGTGATGTTGCCGCGAGTGGCAGCACGACGTGTTGAGCTGTCATGCAGAGAGTGAAAGAAAGCGGAAATTATGAGAAGCACTGTCAGACCGCATCAGCGGCGTCTCTGCCACTATTGTCACAAAATGAGGAGTTAACATTTTTATATTTATTTCCTTTCCTTTTTTCCCGCGTGCTCTCCGTTACGTGGAGAAAGAGCGTGATTGTGGTAGGTGAAGCGTTCATCATTAGCTTTGCTGCACTGTGCTCTTCCTGGGTAGTGCTGAACAATGTAGCTAGTTTACAGCTTCTTTTTCATTCTTACAGATAAGCTAGTTTTCGCATCTCTGCCTTAATGCGTTTAGTGTCCCCTTGTTAGTTTCCCTTTTAAGGACCAGGCACAGCTTGTGTTTGGTGGAAAAGCTTTCATCCAGGTGGTAAGCATACCTCAGTAATTCAAGATGTCAGCTGATATGTGTGGTGTGCATTGTTGGGTAATTCTGAAACCCGACTCACTTTAGTCTTTTAGTTTCGAAATTGTGACCTTGCTCGACTTAATGTTGTGGGGTTTTTTTTATAATTACTGTGCGTGAGCTTAGCCGCGTTCATGATTTCCAGTAGCAGCTGAACAAAGTGAGAAAAAGAGGAAGTCACTGTTTACATGCTGTTACATTGTTTCCACTGGGTGCTGGAGGGGTTACTACAACTGAACCGTTGTCAAAACTCTGTCAAAAACACTCAAAGGGGTCAGTGTTAATGTCTTGGCTTCTTTATGGGAAGGTTTAATGTGAGATGCTGTTTTTGGAAGTTGTTTTACGTGTTTATGGCTCTTGCTTTACGCTGTTGCTGTAGAGTGCTTCCTCTGCATTTACACAGGAAGGGGTTTTTCTTGGCATGTGAAACCTCAGTGATGCAATACTTGTCAGCAGAGTTTTACCGACCTTCAGTGTGTTTGTGGAGGGATACTGTGTTCCTTTTATCCATGCACATGCACATGAACAAGCAGTATTTGACCGATTTGTTTTCTGGTTGCTGAATTGCATCAGCTGTGATTTGCTATTCTAAATTATAATAATAATAACTATTTTCAGTTGACGTCGGATCTTCGTTAAATCACTGTAATGTACCCGTTCCTCAAAACAAAGATGGGAAAGAGCAGTGTCATTGTGTTTGAGTCTGAAACTTTAGAAGCAATAAACAGCCTATTTATAGCAGGGACATTCAGTCTCCACAGAGTCGCAGAAAGCCTGGAAAAGGACTGAACCTGGACAAAATATTTTAATATATTTGTCTGATTAGAATTGTAAATCGACTCAGGGGAATTCAACGAAGAAGCAGTAGCACTGTGGTTTTTCTAATGCAGAGAGGTTTTGGAGGAAGTTATTCACTGCTGAACTTCATGCTATTCCATGCAACGGTCAGGGTGGAGGAACATGAACCTGGGCCCAGATAGTTCATGTTCCTGTTTATGCACATGATAGTTATTGGTATGCCCGGTTGTGGTGTAGCGGTGCATTCCTGGTTCCAGATGTGTGTGTTGCTGGTGTTTGGTGTATTATACTGTGTCAGTGAGTGACGCCACCGTCCCATCACTGTCTGACGCTTAGCTGATCAGAGCCACAGTGCTCTGCTTGTGCACAAATGAAAGCCATCTCCATCCATTGGTTTCTCTGTCTTCCAGGCTGCCACTGGCACATGGTCTCTCTCTCTCTCTCTTTCTCTCTCTCTCTCACACACACACACACACACACACACACACACACACACACACACACACACACACACACACACACACACACACACACACACAGAAAGGCAGCTCTACCATAGTGGATGTAAATAAGGCAGAGAGTCATTCTTAAGCTATTTATGGAGCATCCTTGGGGCTCAGTGGAACTGGCCAGCGTGAGTAATGTGTGAACATCATGAATTTGTGTTTTTCTGAAACACATGAATCGGTGTCTGCTGTGTTTGAGAGCTTTAGTTATTTTTATTTTTTTTAAATTTGCGTTTTTTTTTTGTTAAATATGTTGGGAGTGTGACAGTGATATTTAGTCAGATATTCATAGTGACTCGGCTGCATGAATAACAAATGATTGTGTCCCCAGCTGCCGGCTGCCTGATTCCATAGGTGCTGAAGAATTTTCTGCAGACAGCATGTCAGGTACAGTAAGATTCTCTTTTGTTCTCCTCCCTGTTCATTTTTCATGCTCAGGTGTGTTCGTCTCATGTGTATTAATTAATGCCATTGCTGAATCATTGCTGTCACCCACCCCATGGCTTTTGTTTTCAGAGCTGCGATGAGGGAATAGCTGGATGATGATAATAAGCTAATCCCATTTATACTTTCTTCTTGATGTATGCCAAAAATATACACAGAGTTAGATTTATACACACAAGCCAATAAATGGTTAATTTATAGATATAGGTCATAGGGCTGCTCGATTATGGCAAAAATGATAATCACGATTATTTTCACTGAAATTGAGATCACGATTATTTGACGATATTTATTTAACCCTTTAAGACCTACTATAGAACCAAGTCCACCAGAGCTTATATTTTTTTTTTTACATGCTGTAGTGCCATTTGTGGGAGCATTTCAAGTTGCTATACATCAATACAACTGTTATAGCCCATATTTTAATAATATGTATGCATTAAGTCCATAGTAATTACATAAATTGCAAAAAAGTGCAATAAACTACAAAAAAAATTGAAAATCGCTTTTGTTTTGTTTACATATATTTCTACTTGGAGAAATTTAAGAGGCTTATCCCTCAAAACTTTAAATACAATAAAGTTGCAAAAAATAGTTTACAACAACAGGAAATTTATTTTGAGTGTCTTCATAGTTTTATTTTGGAGATACAGCAATTTTTATATACTGCAGGAAAAACAAAAAACAATCCTATGATGCAGATTTGCAAAGAAAACAGCATGTGCATCATTTCACTGTGGGAAGTGTTACGAATAGCTGATAGGAACGGCAAAGCGTGTTTCTGGAATATTATGTTTTTGTTCCTGCAAGCGCTTTTTATGCAATTTTTGCAAAGCTATATGTGGAACGAAACCGTGACCGAGGACAAGCTGATGGCATCAGATGTAAGTACAACTCCTCCGGTTTCATATGCAAAACAAATTATTGCGCTAGCTTACACGGTTCAGGTTCTACAGGGATTTAAAAATAGTTACGCAAAACGGAGCTTACTGCTCTGACCGGCTTTAAAGGGTTAACAATGACTTTAAAAAAATAATATAAAATAGTGTGCAACACCACTGAAGTTTTTTTTTTTTTTTTAAACTCTCTTTTCAACCAACGGCAGTCACTCTCCAAATAACTTCTGCTTAGCTTTCCGAGCTTCCCTCGGGTCCTCTTAATCAGCGGTCTCCAACCTTTTTTGCGCCACGGACCGGTTTATGCCCGACAATATTTTCACGGACCGGCCTTTAAGGTGTCGCGGATAAATTAGGGAGGGGCTAATAATCGGCTCAGTCATTTTTAATGATCGTTGAAAGCCCAGATCGTAATCGTGATTAAAATTCGATTAATTGAGCAGCCCTAATAGGTCAGCATCTGACCTATATTCCGACTGTTTTGCAGTGCTCAGACAGACACAAACAATAACACTGTTTTGACGACTGGATAAAACGACTGTTCTTGTTAGCAAATGTTTTAATATCTGAAATAAAGTGAAATACATTTTTTCAGCAGCACCTGCAGATGTTTAAACATCACAACAGTTTTATAGATGAATCCATAGGTTTGGATAGGCTTCCATATTCAAAACAAACCGCATTCCTAAAATGATAAGGCGCCGTTACCTTTTATTCACTTAAATACTTGAAAACAAATAACAGAAATAACTCTGGCATGCACGATATGTAAATAGCAGATATTGCAAATGTTTTTTGCAGCTAGTAAATGATTTTTTTCCCCCAGACTTTTTGTGCACATAACTTCATGGAGTGATGTATTCATGTTCAGGTTAGGTGATTGTGCAGTCAAACAAATAAGCTTAAGCTTGTGCTATATTTATGGCAAACTTTCAGTTATATAATGGCTTCTGTGATGTTTTTTTTAGTTTGAATTGACTGATTGGATGATGTTTGCGTCCAGATTTTGCTAATACTTAGTGCACAGGACAGGTGTTGAACTCCAGGCCTTGAGGGCCGGTGTCCTACAGGTTTTAGATGTGTCCTTGATCCAACATAGCTGATTCAAATGGCTGAATTACCTCCTCAACATGTCTTGAAGTTCTCTAGAAGCCTGGTAGTGAGCTAATCATTTCATTCAGGTGTGTTGACCCAGGGTGTTATCTAAAACCTGCAGGACTCCGGCCCTCGAGGCTTGGAGTTTGACACTACTGACTTAGTGGATTCCTTTCTTCTCTCTGTCTGTGCAATCTTTCTGGTATCACAAGTGCTCTTTTTATGTAACTATACTTTTAGTCATTATGCAGTCTTGGAACTCAACTGTTTCCTAACTTGGCCTTTGGGGACCGTGGCCAGTGTTTTGGGGCTTCCGCTGTAGCCAAATATTTGCATAACAGATATCGAGTTGAAGCCTTCCTGTTCCTTGTCCCGATCATTGTTTACCAATGTAGAGAAACTGTAAATAATCTAATCAGAAAGCTAAATGACTGTGAGACAGTAGCTGATAGTTTAGAGATAGCATTACATCCAGAATCGTACAGATTCGTCTGTTTTCTTTTTTTCCTAAGCTTTAATAATTCTTTCTTGTTTGCTGTTGGTGCATCAACACCAGTAAAGTGTGAACAGGTCAACTAAAGCTAAACCACTGCACATTAAATATGCACTAATATAGGCTGAGCATTAATATCAGCCTTGTTGACTATACGAATGAAATGACTTTTGCCTTTGGCAGCAGCCAGTGTTTATCTGAAGGTCACATCAATTTTGTGCTGGCTCTGTGTTCAGAAATAGTCTACAAAAGAGCTGAAAGGCACAAAAGAATTTACCACTGAGTATATCCCTGTTACATGCATTTTGCAGCGAAACTGAAGGTTTCCTTGTCCTTTCTGCCCAGAATTTTTTATCCTGTCAGAAAGCTTTTCTCCTCCTGAGCTTTTATTGACTCCCACAGTTTCCCTTAACTGCCATTTCTTAATGACAATTCAGACAGAGGAAATTGCATGTTGAACGCACTTTGATATCTTTTTTTAGCCTTCCGCTGCTCTGCAGACATCAATTAACTTCGTTTCACATCTCCATTCAGTTTTAGAGGAGTCCATAGTTATTGAGTGTTTATCAAGTCTTGGAGCTGTCCACAGCTTTCCTAATAACAAATCTTTATTAGGAAATGAATGGACGCTCTTATGAGTGGATGGACACCCACAATGTCATAAGTAGTATTTTATTTGGAGAAAAAAAACCCTAATGAAGTAAACGGTGCATTAATGTTTTAAGAAAGCTAATTTAGTGTTTGTTTGCTGCAGTAGTTTGAAGTAATTAAGCAGTAATTATATCTTAGTGAAAAATCCAGTAAAATAAAGCTCGTCCTGAAGTATATTTTTGAATGAACTCCTGAAAATGTCAAAAGAATCAGGTTGGAACTAAACCAGACTGTGCATGTGTGAAAACAGCTAATGGTTTTACCATAATAATAAACCCCACTATAGAGCTTCAGAGCTATGTTTTCATTGAATACACTAGGCAACAAAAATCAACATAATTTCTCTAAACTTTTGAAATAATGTGAACATAAACAAGTAAGTAGTACTTTAAGAGTGATGTGTGACGGAGGCTGTCTTGTGAAGCAGCAGCAAATGATGAATCAGGAGTTTGTGTTGTGAAATTTGTTGTTGACTAGTGTTACATGATCAGCTGTAAGCTGTTTCAACTGGTCTAAACAGGGCAACTCTCAGGGAGCTCGTCCATCTCTGATGCCTGTGCAGTGAAAACTCCTTTCTGTGTCTCTTATCTCTCCAACATAAACAGAGTGAGGATATATGTGAAAGCAGCAAGTATGACTTATTCTTGAAAGCAGGAGAGATTCTTTGAGCTATGCAGCCTATACTTGCAGTTGTGACTCGTTTTAGTAAAACTGCTTTCTTGATGTTTTTACAGCTCCATCCTTCCCTGAAAAAATGTCCCCTGTTAAAGCTCTCACCATGAAGGACTATGAGAATGTAAGTGATTTCTGTCAACTTTCTGTTCTGTATGTTGCATATAGGTGGTGATACTGTCTTCTTGCAGTAAGTTGTATATTTACAGCTTTTTAACGAGTAGCTTCAGAGAATAAGCTGTCTGGATGAGGCAGTCAACTCTCCCTCCTGTACAACAAACAGGATAAAAACCTGATTCTCCATTCAGCCGAAAACCAAACCACATTGACCATTTAAGGAAATTTAGTGATGCAGTTTTTGTGCAAGAGGAGGAGAAGGAGGATTGAGGTGGGCTGAAGTCAATATTTCAGCATTTGATTGGAATGCTTGCTTGAAAATTTCGGGCCCGTGCTGTCTGGCCTGCATGATTAGAGGTTTTTACAAAGGGGTTCAGAGTTCTGACTCCTCCCTTTGACTGTCCACCCAACCCCCACTACCAGATGTATGCTGTTCTGAGCCTAGAGCACAATGATGCACAGTCTACTTCACACACATAAGCATTTTAAAAATAACTATACACACACGGCCCCTTTCTGCAGTGTAAACATGTCGGGTAGCTTTTTTTTGATAAATGAAGTGCTCATATTTCTTCTTTGAGCCCAATTCTTTCTCTCAACTTGTTTTCTTTGCATTTAAAATAAATCAAGGAAATGCAAATTAAATTGCAGCTCGATGAAAGTTAGAAATGCATCAGTTGTTCAACTGCCTGATTACATATTTATGGTTTGGTTTTTTTACATTGATCCCCAGCAAATCACAGCTCTGAAGAAAGAGAACTTTAACCTGAAGCTGCGCATTTACTTCATGGAGGAGCGCATGCAGCAGAAATGTGACGACTCCACTGAGGACATATTCAGAACGGTGTTGTATTTATTTTAGTGTTACAAAACGTGCATTACTCTGAATGTCTTACATTTGTCTGACACCACTCCCTGCAAAGCTTCATGTGACTCAGTGTTTCCCCTCAATTTTGAAATGAGATCACAACATGAGCAACAGCAGCTGGATTTTATTCAGCCAGCATCTTGCATTCATGACCTTGGAACAGCTGTCTTGTCTTTTTTCAACTATTGTTATGGTGGCAGCTTTGTTTAAGTGAGCACATTTAACCCAAAGTGTCATTTAAAAAATGTCATCTTTAAGAGGAAGCTTCCCCAGCCTTGTTTTTGTGCTTTGGTGTTTGAGATGACTCCAGATGGGAGGTTTTTACTGAAATTTTGTCTGTTTATAGAATATTGAGCTGAAGGTGGAGTTGGAGTCGATGAAGAGAGAGCTCGCAGAGAAACAAGAGTTACTCGTGTCTGCATCGTATGTGTCATTCTCTTAATTCGGTTTTTTGCTAGTCACACATGATGCCATTTAGACCAGTGTTAATTTTGACAGTATGATTTTTTTTGATTGACGTTTAGTCTTTTCACTAAAACATCACTTAGTTTTAGTTATAATTTAGATCATTGCTGATTGGATTACTTCCCAACTCATCCCGCATTTTGACACAACTTAATTAGTTCTGATTGGATCTCGTTTCTTTTTGATAATTTATCTGGTTTTTATTTGTTGACAAAAGTGTTAGTACTTTTGTTCGCGAAATAGTTGTCGCTCTGTTTTTGTCTGAAGAAAAAAAACAAAACCTTATCGGTCAACAAAATTAACACTGGTTCAGACATACATAAATGGCAGCACAAAGTAATGCGAGTCAGTATTTAAGAAATATGTAGGCTGATAAACTTATTCTTGTACGTGACTGCTCATCAGTAAAGCGCTGGAGAGTCTGGCTGGCCGAGAATCGGGAGAACCCCAGCGTGTGAAAGAGCAAGCTCAGAGGGAGATGGATGCACTCAGAGATGCATTTAGCAAGAGGATAGCTGACCTAGAACAGGTGAGTGACATTATAGCGCTAATTTTCAAATCCTGATATTGCAGTTCACTGTGTATATTTTGTTTGGTTCAGTGCTCATATTAGCCAAATTGTGTCTGCTGTTAGTTTCACTTGTTTTGGTGATAATTGTGTTGCCTTTTGTGTTTTTTGGCATTTTTACATCATGGCAGTGTTTACGAACAGCAGAGGAAGAGGTTGAAAAGATGGCCGCCATCGCTGAGCAGGAGAAACTTAAGAATATAAACATGGAGAAGCAGCTCCAAGCCTTGGGTCCACCCAGCACTTTAACCACTGGTCCAGTCCTCAGCCCCGTCAAAGATCTGCAGCAGGCTCTGCAGGAGAAAGACAAGTAGGGACAAATTAAAACAAACCAAAAAAAAAAAGCAGACTATGTGTATATACTGAAAAATATATTTTTGGAGAAAAACCTTAGCATTTTCAACATTTTCTACTCATCCCAGTATCATTGAACAGCTGAAGATCACTTTAAAGAACCAGGATGCTGTGATCCATCAGAGAAACAGCAGAGACAGGCAGACAGATGCTCCATCGGCCGACGCTGTTAAACAGCTATCTGCTCTTATAGCTGATAAAGATCAAGAGCTTAAGGTGAGAAGCTTACATGTTCATAAAGATGTGAAATTTAAGAGGTTTTTCTCAGTGATGCCTCAGAGATCAGTTGCTTACTGGTTTTGTGCATATATTTAGTTTTTGTCATTTACAGCAATAATAGGCTACTTAAATACTTTTGAATATGTTTACTTAGTTTCTACACTTCTTCCAATATGAAGCAATATTTAAGTGAACTCTCACTGTTTACAGGCACTGAGGGACGAGCTTGATAGAGAGAGAGATAAAACTCAGCCGGACCATCAGGTTGGTTTTATTTTGATACAGAACAAACTACCTTAAACTACTCTGCAATGGCACAGACTGCAGTTGGCTACTTAGAATCTCTTTCCTGTTTTTTGTCTGATTCTTAAACTTTTTTAGAGCTTTCATTCTTCCTTTGCTTCCTGGTGTAATGGTTAACACATTTGCCTTACACACCAAAAGTCCCCACTCATAGCTCAGGGTGGTCACAAGATGTTGTATTACTAACGCTGGTTCCAAGTCTGAATAAACAGGAGGGTTGCATGAGGAAGGGTATCTGCCCTAAAAATCTATGCCAGATCAAAACATGCAGATCCAGCTGCTGTGGTAACCCCTTGGGAAATAAGAGAGCAGCCAAAAGTACCTTTTTTTGCTGTATGTGTTCCTGCCTTGTTATTTTGCTTTGTTGTAATAGGTAAGCCACACACAGAAAGCTTTTTTTGTTTAACAATCATTTCATGTGTCAGATCATTTAAGCTCACAGAAACTTTTCTCTGCATCTGTTGCTGGTTTGATAGTTGAAATGTGTAAAATGTGTGTCTAGGATTCTTTTTTTTTTCCATATTTCTTTTTTTCAAATGAATTCCCTGTTCTAGTGTGAAGGTGTTATTACTTTTGTTGTAGTATTTCTGACAATTTCACAAAAAAACTTAAGCTTCATTTAAAAAGCTGAAAGTTTGCATCTAGTAAAGTGTAAAAAAATGCATCTGTGAAGTGGCTGGTTGTAAAGCCTTTGACTAATGATGCTACTAGTACTAAGTTGACACTTGCTTTTTTTAACATTGAAATGTCAAACAAAAATAATTAATTATGGTGGTAAAGTGATGTATTTTAGTGTTGCACAGATGTTAAATATCAAATGCATATTTTATCCACTTAGAAGCAATGACTGCGTAGAGAGAATGTGTCTCATTTAATCACAGTGTTGTGCAGGCTGCTGTGTTGCTGACGTGTAAAATAGAAAGCTGTTAGCTGGGCAGTGTCCATGGTTCCTCTTTAGGCGTTGGCGTAAGACTCGGGCCATAGGGTTAAGGCTGGATTAGTTTGCTGTCTGAAGACGCTTCCTCCGGGGATTGTTATTGGCTTTCTTTCTTTAGTAAGTGGAAAAATGGTGTAGGCAAGAGGTGTTCATGAGCTGTGGCTAAACAGTTGAATGTGCTCCATTCATTGTAAAGGATTTTGCAACACTGGGGAAAAACCTGTTTATCAGGGATGCTTGACAGACTTGATGCTTGACTTTTTGTAAGTTAAAGATGTAATGGAATATTGCAAAGTAACGGTCACCAGAAAGTACTCTGTAATCTTAAATCTTCCATGTACTGCCAGGAAGGATCAGCTCTATCAGAGTGATTGGCTGATGCCATCACTACCTGCTTGGTGCCAGCTTTTGTGTCTGATGCCTTTTTTAAGGTATTTGGGAGAGTGTTTTCTAGAGATGGTCTGGCATGGGCCCTAACACAGATCACTGCAGCAGTCCTAGAGGATTTGTTGATTTGATTGCATGCATGAGGGAGAGTGGAATAGAGGCGGGAGCGGGGATTATTGAGGCTTAGGGCTTACAGTGCTTTGCTCTCAGTCTTTCTCCTCTGTGCTACGCTTGCTGGTGTATTGAGAGAACATGATAGATGGCTCTGTCTGGCGAGCTGATGGCCATTAAGTCACTAGACAGTTGGTGTGTCACTGACAGATTTCTTGGACTCAGTTTAAGTGGGCGAGTGTGGAAGATCTAAGGTGCCATGAGGGATCCATGTCGCATATGTGGTGTCCGTTTGGTGGGAAGCCAGTGTCGCTGGATTTTCAGCTCATCGGGAAAGAGGAAGCTACAAGTCATCCTGTCCCATGTGCTGGGGAGAGAGGTGACTCGTGACGGGCATGGAGAGTTCCTCTGTGGAAAATGTGTGTTCCGGTTGGAGAAGGTTGTGCAGTTTGATATAAACATCGGCAAACTGCAGGAGGAACATGGCAATCAGATCCAAAAGCTGCAAGCAGAGAAGGAACACCTTATCCAGTGCATCGTGCACATCTACAACAAAAACAACCCAGAGCGCAGTGAGAGGGAAAATGCAAGCTCCAAGGCTTTGCTCAGTTCTTCTGGGGTCCGCAGTCCTGATGATGAAGCTGCATGTCAGGTGGCTCATGAAGGACTGCAGTTCCGGGAAAGTTGTTATGTGGAGAATCGCATGAGAAGGTGTGTGAGTCTGGATAGGATTGTCAGTAAAGGGGCATTCTCCGGACGTTTGAGCTTAAGGAGCAGTAGGCTGGGATCAGGGGCGGGGCTGGACAGCACTATGAGAAGTTTTGGGCTCCGGGGCACACGCCACCATTCTCAAAGTATGTACCTTGACCTGATTCAGCGTAAGGGAACCTTGGCTAGACCCGGATTCAGCCGCCGCTCCACATCACTGCAGTCACTGAATCGAGAGCTTTCCTCAGACACCCCGACAGATCCTCCGCTCAAACGAAAACTGAGAGAGGCCAGGGTGTTTTTTGCAAGGTATGGGGCCACTGATGACTCGGGAGGAAAGGCTCAGGCCAGAGCACTGCTCCAAAGATCCTCAAGTCAACCTTCGGTGATCTCTGACCTGATTCAGGTCCTGCGCTGCATCTCAAAGCAGCAGGTGTCTGCCCCAGCAGGATGTCACATCCCTGTCTTGAAGAGGTTAAATGCTGGCTCTGTCAGCACCCAAGCCAAGCGCAAACATAGAGTAGATCTGAAGTCTCTGCATGACCTTTCTGAGGAATTTGATGATGAATACACTCCTGTCAGAGTGAAGGTAGTTCATTTCAGTAATCCCACCATCTATGCAAACCACTGTAGCACTGGTAATGATCTGTCCCAAGTACCTTTGTTGATAAACACACTTCTCTAATTAATTTCTCCTGTTCTGTTGTTTGTGTGTTCTCTTGCTAAGAAGAAGAGTGATGTTAATCAGTTGGAGTCGATCAATAAGCTGCTGACGGACGAGCTGAACCTGGTTAAAAGCACCAGTGAGAGTCTGGCAAAAACCCTGGAAGATTCCCAGAATCAGAACAAGGTAGTTCACATGTTCCTCTATTAAATATCCCTAAATTGTATTAATCTATTACTCTGTATGAAATCACTAACTGCTTCATGTAAACAGACTCTGTCAGTGATGTTAGAGGAGAAGGAGAATGAACTAAACTCTGAGAAGAAAAATGCTCTAAAGCGAGATAAAACCATCCAGGGACTCACTCAGGTCCTCAGAGAAAAGGAAAAAGAGGTAATTTATTATTTACTTTGTTATTGTCATTGTATCTCTTCTCTGTATTATGCAAAGTTTCAGGCCCAACCTGTCTGTCTTTGTATTGCAGATTGCTGAGCTGTGTCATGAGATTGAGGACAGAGATGATGCTTTAGCCAAAGCTAGAGATGCAGCACATAAAGCCCAACTGCAGAAATACCAGGTATGTTATATACACCTTTTATATAGAACCAAACTTTATACAAAGACATTCCTCATAATACTGTTACCACAATGTGTACCCTGCTCTATATGTGCCTTAAACAGATAGAAGTCAATATTTTTTTTCTCCTTCAGGGAGCAGAGGAACACCAAAACCTATTAATGGAAAAGCAAACAGAGCTGGCCCAATTACAGGGGGAACACCACACCAAGGTGCTTGAAGCCCAAAAACTGCAGCGAGCACTGGATAGGAAGGAGCAAGAGCTGGCTGACTTACAGCAGGCAAAGGATCAGCTTGAGGTGGAGTTGGAGGACCTGCAACAACAGAAAAAGAAAGGAGACAAAGCGCTTAATGTAAGATAGGAGGATGACAGGACTGTATCCACAATAAAACGAGCAGGCATTCTCCTCTTAATCGTTTTGTTGTTGTGTTGATTTTTCATTATCTGTTTAAATATTGACTTTTGTGTGACATTATTATAATTTCCTCCACAAGGATTTACACAATCAGCTGAAAAAGCTGAGTGGGGAGATCGGGGAAAGGGAGAGTGCTCTGGAGCAGCAGTACCAAGAGCTGCTGGACCAAACCAAAACAAAGCTGCAGGCCCATGAGGTCACCATCCAGCGTCTCACATCCACCTTGGCTGATAAAGAGCAGCAGCTACAGGTGACACATCATCACTAAACTTATGCAGACAGACTTTAGCTCAAAAGATAAAAAAATGAGTTGCTTCCTTTTTTACTTAGCCTAAGTATGTGTAAAAATTGAATTTTAGCCCATTACTGCTGTTTCGAGCCACCACACATGATAAAACAGTAATCATAGGAGAGCAGTTAGCTAGCAGCAAAGCCTGTCAGCTGGATTATAAGCATGTCATGAAAGCAATCGGAGCCAAAGAGAAGTTGGTGCTCCAAAGTGACATCCAGTTCTTCTGAGTGCGGTGTATTTAGTAACATTGTTTTTATGTGTTTGTCAGGAATACATGAACATGGTCAGAGACTTTGAGCAGAGCAAAAGTCCAGGAAGTAACGACAGTATTCTCTCCAAACTGCGGCAAAGGTTGAAAGAAAAGGAGAAGGCTTTGGAGGTGGGTATTCCTTCACTGCAATCTTTTAACCATGGTGACTTTGCCTGGTTTCTGACATGTTTGTTTGTTCTCTTACAGCAAGCACTTGATGAGAAATTTGCTGCTATTGAAGAAAAAGACAATGAGATACACCACCTGCAGCTGTTACTAAGGGAAAAAGAAAGAGACCTAGAAAGACTCAACAACTTGCTGTCTCATAATGAAGAAACTATCAATGTAAGTATCCGGAACTGGGATCTTTTCTATTGATTGATAATCACATAGTTGTGATTAAGTGTTATGCATACTCCTTTCTACTCCTTTCTTTGCAGAATTTTGACAGTCTGATTAAGGAGAAGGATGCAGAGCTGCAGCATCTTGCAAGTACCCTAAAGAACCTTCAAAGAGCCAAGCAAGATGTGGAAGACAACCTGAACAGATCACTGAGGGAGAAGGACTCCATCATTAGCCAGCTGCAGCTCTCCCTGGAGGGCAAGACAAAGGATATGGAGGTTGGCTGACAAATAGTCACTCATTAAGGCCAGGTTCCTTATAGTTTTTACTGTTCTGGTTTATGTCATTTGTATTTCAGTGCTTATTTTTCCCCCCTCTGTCCGTAGCAAATGTCTGAATCATTGCTGAACCAGTCACAGAGCCATGCGCGTGATCTGGCTGAACAGATGGGCCAAAGGTTAAAGGTCACAGAAGCCATGCTGGCTGAAGCTGTCAAGGCCAGGGAAAGACTGGTTGCTGACAATGAGAGTGCTGTAGAAAGCCTGTTTGCTACAATTAGCAGCAAAGACCAACTTCTGAAGGTTAGCATTTATGACAACAGGGCACGACAGAGTGTGCACAAACAACGCTAACACTATTAACTTTGACTCTTTGTCGTCTCCAGGAGTCTGCAGAGCACTACAATCGCATGTTGTCTGAGCGTGCTCAAGAGATTCAGGAGCTGAAGAAGCAGCTGTCTGATAGGCAGCAGGAGCTTGCCACTGCTGAGAAGCAAAGCTCCTCAACAGCCCAGGAGAGTTATTTAGAGACCGCGCAGCTCAAAGCCCTGCTTGCTGAAAAAGACAGCCTTATTAACGTAAGATCCTGTGGGATACAGCACAGCCATTCAGCTGTAAAATACTGTATGTGGAAATCCAAACTCCCAAAGAGAATAACACATTCTGCCCCCCAATTCTATGCCCTGTTTTGAATGTGTTTTAAGATATTACCTGTAAACATTTGAATGTGCTGATTTTATATCTTTATAAACTGTCAGAAGCTTCTTCAGCGTGGTCAGGAGAGAGACCAGTTTCTGGCAGAGATGAGGCAGAAAGCAGAGCCAGATCAAGTGTTGAATCTCAGACAAACTATTCAGATCATGCAAGAGAAGTTGGACGAGAGGGAAGGTAATGGATTTAGACCTGTAACACCCTCGCGCAGGTTATTTAAAGGTAGACTGCATGTTGGTGCTACGTTTGACTTTGTTTTGTCTGTGCTGAAGCTGAGCTGTCCAGGAGAAACAGCGAAGACAGCCAGGAGAACAATCCACTTTCCAAGAAAACAGTGGTCGTCCTGAAGAGGGAGCTGGCACAGAAAACTGAAGCACTGAACAAAGCACTGAAAAGGGAAAATGAACTGAAGGTCAGTGAGTTAGAAGCATTTAATTAATCCATAATAGGATACAGTTCTTAAAAGTGTCAATCATAATTCCCTACATCCCAATTTCTAGATTTCATTGGCTGAGCTTCAGTCAGCGCTATCTGAGCTGAAGGGTCACAGTGAAGGTCAGGCTGCTAATATTGAGTCCCTCACTGCAACTCTAAAGACCAAGGATGAGATTATCAGTGTAAGGATTCCACACAGTGTCAAAGTTGTGTCAGCAAGTGAAGGAGTTTTTCTTCTGATGTTTAACTTTTGACTTTGAGCAGGTTCTCCAGCAGCGCCTCAGTCAGAGAGGCCACACATGGCCTGATCATACCCAGGATCACGTCATTGTCTGTGGAATGGAGAGGTCCCTGCCTGTGCTTCCACAGAGGGAGAGTACCATGATCGGTGGAGACAGCCAGCAAGAAGTAAAGATGACCTGCTTTTTAAATTTTTTTTAGAGCAAAACATTACAATCTTGATGCTTTGTCTTTTAAGATAGTTTCTCTTCTCTCCTCAGGCCTTGCCCAACCTCACAGCTTTGCAACATGAGCACGATGCTCTGAACAGAGCCCTGAGGGCTGAACAGCAGCTCTATTCCAGCCTGGTAAAGACTGTGAAGGAGCAAGACAGGTAGTTATGTGCAACAGCTGCTTTAATGCAAAAAGGAGAAACAAATGCTTTGCGCTAACAGACCTCTTGGATGATTTGCAGTGCCCAGCGTCTCCATGCTCTACAGTTGGAGCTGACAGCAGTGCAGCTTCTCAGGCAGCAGCTAGAAGAGAGCATCAGAACTAATGAGGAGTTAAGGGGTGACTTGGAGAGAGAGATACACAGAGCCAAACTCAGAGAAGGTGCAGTGAAAACACACTTGGTTGTAGATGAGGATGGTGACTGAATGAGAGGGAAAGAAATAAAGGAATTATAAAGGAGTGAATGAGAAAAGAAGTGCTTGTTATCATTTATTGTGGTTAAAATGGTAGAAAATATAACTCATCATTAAAGGGAACCCCTAAACCCCAGTCATCTTTATATAATATGTTTACTCGTCCTGCCAACAACTTCCATGTCTACTTTTTGTTGTGTTCTTCTTCAGCATGCACACCTGGTCCCTCCACTTTTCATCTTTGTCTGCTTTCTGTCTCTTCTGCTCTCATCATCTCCCAGTTATCTGCATGTTTTTGTCTATAACACAGTCGCTCCCCTTTTCACTGTCTCTCAGTAAATGTATTGATTTCACACCTGTCTGCTCTTTGTCCTTCATAAAAAATAAATAAAGACCTGTCTTCTCTGTCTCTCACTTTCAACATGCTGTTTGTTTGTTTTTGTTTTGTCCCTTTGCTTCTTGATTGCATCACTTTAGCACGCTTCTGGTTATTAATCCAACCCATCCAACCATCTGTCACATGAATATCATTTAAAAGCATGGTTGTGCCATTTTCAAATGATTTAATAAAGGATATTAATGTGCAAAGTACCACATTAAAAGAGCAGCTCTCCAGAAATAGAGCCTAATCCAAAAAGTGTGGCATTTATTTTCCTTTGACGTCATGCAGTTAATGTAATTCAGCACAGTTTGTCCTTCAGATTTGTTGTGGCATTAATGCACAGCCTTAAAACAGATTAAAAGTGTCACTCTGCACTGAGGTCTAAGCCAAATAACTTGGACCATCCACTTGTCGTGTGCGCTCAGGCGACCACACACGTGCATGCTCCTCCCCACACCGCTGCCTGCAGAGAGCCAGGTGTAAAAATAGGTCAGCTGTAAGTAACAGGGACGCAGCTCACATTAGCACTGACTGGCAAGATAGACGTAGCAGGATGATTGTCACTGATTACATTTGCACACTTCATGCTTTGGTTATATAACCAACCATTATGATTTGTTTGCATAGGCTACATGTTTACACACTTATGAAAAAGCACAATAATAATCATACTTTGTGATTGTGTATATTGTGGGTGTGCATTTTAGCTCCTCTACATATATTTTGCATATCTGACTTGGATTTTTTTAGCAAGCCAAGATCCACTAACTGCACAATGTAAATCCACCATTTTTGTTTTTCATATTTTTTTTTTTTTACATTTTTCATTTATAAGGATTTTTTTAGTTTATTTGTTTTTTTCAGTATTTTAATTAAAGAACATTAGATTGTAGACATCATGAAAAATATGAAAGTGAAAGGTATAATCCAAAGGTGTGTGTGCTGCGGTGTAAAACCTCAGCTTTGTGGCTGGTCTGTGTTTGTTTTTAAAGTTGTGAAAAAGAGCTGAAGTATACACCCTCTTTATGACATGTTAGACATACGCACATGAAGTCTTAAGTTAATGGTGCCTCATGGGAGCTGCTGTAATGCCCTGTCATGCGTGGCCTTTTGTAACCCTCTGTGTATCGTTTCAGGTATGGACCTGATTGATCCTAAAGAGCTAGAGAGCATAAGACATCAGCTTGAAGATGCCCAGCGTTGGAATGCATCTCTGCAGGCACGCTTAGGAGCAATTCAGAACCGTGGAGGAGGGGTTGGTGGAGCCAACGATGGAGGTAAGACGAGAAAAAGACTCCAGATGTCATATTCCAGTTTATATACAGACAACATTATAAGATTATTTTAACGTTTTTCAGGCGACTCTTTGAGTTTCATTGGAGATCAGACTTCCTACATGAGTATCTGTGTAGGAGAGGGACTGGATGACAGCTTGTCTCATCTGTCTGCTCAGGAGCTTAAACAGAAGGTATTTTACATTTTGTTGCTTTTTGTCTCATTCTTATACAGTGTCACGTTGAAGTTAATTAGTGTGCTTCAGGTGTCACTGTACCAACTGTAAAGCTGGAAATGTGTAAAAATGATTTCGCTCTGTGTTAAGGTGCTTGAGCTGCAAGACCATGTCAGCAGGCTGCAGACCTTAAACAGTGAACGGCAGAGCCAACTTTCACAAATTGAGAAGTCAGAGCGTGACACTGATGACAAAGAAGACAAAGACCGCAAAAAGCAGCTGCAAAGAGACGAGGTTGTACACAAAGTTATGGCTGCAAAGTTGTTGTTTTTTGTTTTTTAGGTCTTCCAAAAGAGTGCACGTCTTGTCATTTATTAGTAATGTTTCTTCCAGAGTATGTCCACATTTAGAAAATACTTGAGAAATCACGAATCATTGTCTAACATCCTTCCTGTAATAGCTCCTTTCTAACCTTAGAACTTATAGCCTAACCTCTGTTCTGTCTAACCTGTTGCTAATTTCTCTTCCCTCTGTGGTACTAAATGTCTGAATTTTTTAACAAGTGTGTTTCTTGTATGTAGTAGAGTAAGTACCCTCTTTCTCTTTCCTTCATCTCTCCTAATCAGTCCCTGTTTTATCTTTATCTCTGTGTCCCATAAAACGGTCTCTCTTCGCCATGCTACATTAGACACATCATGCCATTCTGCTGTTGCTGTGCTGTGCTTTATGGATTCTGTTCCCACTTTAAGTTTTCTTTTACCGAGCCATGTGTGTCATACTCGCCTCCCATCCCATTACTCTAGCAGCTCAAGAAGACGCTTGAGAAGCAGCCTCTGGTTCAAAGTAACAAGACACATCTCTCTGGTCAGGACAAAGAGAGCCAGACATGCAGTAAACTAGGACAGGTATGAAACTGATGGTCATTAAACAACTGAGTGCTTAAGTACTATTTGAAGAGTTTATAAAACCTGCTTTCTAAATAATCGCTCTTTTAGATGTTGTCGGAAAAGCTTTTGGGTGATGTGAGCATGGACAGCGGCCTCAGCCAGAGTAGAGAGCGTGCTCACTCTAGCAGCGACATCTTGGACACTGGGGAGGAATATTCTAGGGAGATGAACACAGATTTAATGGCACTTAAATCCCTATTAGCTGATTGTGGGTCAACATCTGTCTCGCACCTTAGGTAGGTCTTTCTTTCAGAGTCTACTCCTTATTTTCCCCATTACTTGGTAGTTAGAAGTCTGAACTGTAATCTGGTCGAATGTTTCTCATTACAGAGCGGAAATGCTCAGGCTCAGATCAGAAAATGATGAGCTGCGGGGTCTCCTGAAGGAACAGAAATCGTCTGAGTACAAAGAAAAAGAGAGCACCGATGCCTCAGGGAACAGCAGTGAGGGACAGGCTGAGTTGAGGAAGAGTTTGGAAGCACTGGACACAGAAGATGCAAAGGTCACCAAACTGTCAAAGAAGAAGGGAGGGAAGAAGTGGAATGAGATTTCAGACAGGGAGAGTCCCATTACCAATGTCAGCACTGCAGATGACGAGGAGAGTCCAAGAACTAATTGCCAGCCACACAGCAACAGTGAAAAACAGCATTTTTCAAAACATAGGGTAAGTTTTGTACTGCAGAAGAAATAAAAAGACATCACTCTTTCCTGCATGAAGGCGTTTTGGGGTTTTAATGTCTGTTTCTTGTGTTTGTTTAAATTGTAGTCTGGAGGCAGATCTCGCCTTCCTGTGCCTGTGAGGCTGAGGGTGGAGTCTAACAGCAGCAGCAGGAAGCCTGGAAGCTCCGAGCAGCTCAAAACTGATGGACTTCAGCACCTTGATTCAGATGATGTCTACTGGTCTGACCAGCATGTACACACAGACTCTGACACTCACACATCACTCCAGCACAGCACTTCCCCTTCCGCCACCCTTGGATACCCTAATCGTAGCTGTAGTCCAGTGGGATCCGACAAGGGCTCTGAAGCCAGAGCATCACTGGATCACACCCAAGATGATTCTGGACTATATACTCAGCTGGAACTTCTCCACCAGGAGTGCCAGGAGAAAGAAGCACTGATCAACAAGCTGAGTGAGCAGCTTGCTGATTGGGAAGAACTTCATGCACAGCTCCGGGAGAAAGACAGACTGAACTCCCAGTACGTAGAGGCTTTACAGGCAGCAGAATCTACCATCGCTTATCTGACTGCCTGCAGTCTGGACAGCCAGGGTGGATTTGGTTCACACACAGGTTCTGGTTCTGTGGGTTCTGATGCGTCTCTCCATGGTAGATGCGTTGAGCTGCAGAAAGCCTTGCAGCAGAAAGAGGAGTTCAACAACCAGCTCATAGAGCTTCTGAATTTGGCAGAGAAAGTCATCAGCTCTGCAGAAAGCCAAGAAAAGAATCCTGAAATCAGCGATCTTTGTCAAAGGATTGAGGGAGCTTTGCAGCAGCTGCATAGCTCTCCAAAGGAAGAAAGCACCGGAGGGGTGCTTCAAGGTACCGAGGACTCTCTGCGTGAGCTGCAGCGTCATGCAGACTCTTTGCAAGAAGCACTTTGGGAGCAGAATAGGCTCAATGCAGAGCTGCAAGAAAAACTGAGGGCCACAAATGCTACTGCACAACACGGATACACCAGTGACAGAGTAGCAGCAGAGTCACTTAAAGAAAATGAGGAAAAGGAACACCACAGTCCTGATACTAGTTTAAATCAAGAGGCGATTGACGTTCTAAGGAACTGCTTTAGTGCAACAGAGTCCGCTGTTGCCTCTTTAGCAGCACACTGCACAAATTCTGGCTCCGTGACTGCTGGCAGATCCCAGATCAGCTCTGACTTGCAGATAAATTTAGACAAACTTCAGAGAGCCCTCCAAGAGCGGGAGCAACTTGGAGAAACTGCCCCACCAATCTCCGAACCCAGCAACAACCTGTCTACTGCTTCAACTGGAACAAAGGTACTAGAGCTTCATCGCCATCTCTGTCTTCTCTATGAGGTCTTCAGTGATTACTCTCAGAGGATATCTGAGCTCCAGGCTTCCCTGCAAGAAGAGAGGGGTCACAAAATGGAGAGGGAAGCCCACAGGGCAGTGCAGGACGGCAAAGGGTTACCGCCAAGTGTTCAGGTTGAACTGGAAACACTGCACAAAGCACTGAGGGAGAAGAAGAAGGCATGTAAAAGCCTGGAGGCGAAACTGGCCACTGCTCTTACCAGTACATCCTCTCCTGAAATGATAAAGAAAGGTAAGCTGTTGAGCAGCTTTCTTCTACATGTGCTTGTCCACAGTAATTCAAACGATTTTGTGATACTGCAAATCCCAGTTTGGTCAGGAACAACATAAGTAGTGATAGAGACATATGTGAACTCCTTGATTGATTTCTTCCTAACCAAACATATATTGCTTCCAATGCCAGCTCCTGAGCAGGATGACAAAGGCGTGCAGGTGGATTTGCAGGACCTGGGTTACGAAACCAGTGGCAAGAGTGAGAACGATAGGGAAGAGAGCAGTAGCACAGGTAGACAGCCTTCAGACAGACTCTGCATGTCTGTCTGCTGAGTGGATACTAATCTCAAGTGTGGACAGCTTCTCTTAATGTAGAATGTATGCATGAGGAGTGAACAAGGGCACGCTGTCTCTGAAAAATATTTTCTGCCTGGGTCTCCGTAACCACACAGTCTTTTTCTGGTTTTTAACTGTGGAATTTTCTTCACCCTTCCTAAATTTGAATGGGCTGTCTCTATTCATGCATGTTTTCACTTAAGGTTTGGGAATGTCTTTTGAGCACTCATTAACCTTTTACCTTGATTTCTTGTCCTATTCAAATTTGGCTGTATCACAAATGACTTCTTTCCTCACACTGCTCAAACACTGTTTATTTTCTACAACTTGCACTGGACTCCTCCCCATAGTCTAATGTTTTTGTGCTTCCTGTGTTGCCAGATTTAGAGGTTGGAGTAAACCCTAGTTGCAGTGGCTCCAGTCTGCCTTCCCTGTTGAAACACGAACAGGCCAATTTCTCCTCTACTGAAAATCTGGACTCAACCTCCAGCACCCCATACCCTACTTCCCCAGCTCTCAGCTCAGCCAAGGTATTTATCTTATTATTTGCTTATTATCTTGTTCCTCACTCCCAGCACTCCACAGCAAAGTTCACTAGGGAATGATGGGGAATGTCACTACTGTGGTTAGCTCAGATGCAGAGCTGTGTCTGTGAACACAGGAGTCCTCCTGCTGCTCAAACCTTCTGTTTGTTGAGTGACGACCAATCAGAATAGAGGAGGACTGGGTCTTAGGTTTACCAAGGCCTAGTGTAAGATAAATACATTATTATGAACCATGATTCATACAGCAGTCAAGTGAATAACACTAATTATCTCTTCATCATGGCACCTGTTAGAGGATGGAATATATTAGGGAGCAAGTGAATATTTTGGGAAAATGGGCAAGCGTGAGGATTTGAGCGTGTTTGACAAGGACATCCAAGGCTCTTTCATGCACATGGGAAGCAGAGTCTGGTCCCTGTGGTCCAGTCCAACAAACGAGCTACCGTAGCTCAAGTCTCTGACTGCTGTCCATCACCGATTACAACGGACTCGTGAGCCTCAGAACTGGAGCGTGGAGCGATGGAAGAAGATGATGAATCACTTTAAATGATGAATGCACTATGGGAAGAAGACGCAGAGGAGGCAGTGTGATGCTTTGGATAATGTTCTGCTGGGAAAACTTAACTTATTCCATCCATGTGGTTGTTACTTTGATCCATATCACCTACCTAAGCGTTTTTGCAGATCATGTGCACCCTTTCATGGAAGCGGTATTCCCTGATGGCTGTGGCCTCCGTCAGCAGGACAATGCGTCCTCCCAAAATGGTTCAGGAGTGAGTTTGAGGTGTTGACTTGGCCTCCAAATTACCCAGATCTCAATATAGGTGAGCATCTGTGGGATGTGTTGGCCAAAGACCCGATCCATGGAGGCCCCATCTCACAACTCACAGGACCTGAAGGATCTTTTGGTGCGAGACACCACAGCACATGGGTTTAGTGAAGTCCATGCCTTGATGGGTCAGAGATGTTTTGATGGCAAAAAGAGGACCAACACAATATTAGGCAGGTGGTCATAATGTTATAACTGATGGGTGTATAAGGCAACTCAAGCAGATTCTAAAAATAAATACATGTATCAAGAAATGAGAATAAGGTGTGTTTGAGAACATTTACATACATTACAGTCATTTTAAACAGCTTTGTGAGAATCAACAGTGTAACAACAATGATCAGAAGTTACAGCATGTGTTACTGGTTTGATTCCATTTAACATTAGTTTTCACTTTCACTTTCAAAATCTGAACCTTCTTCCATCTATTTTATTTTTAGGTGAGTCTGAAAGGTCTGCAGGTCTATAGTGAGTATGGTGTTTCTGAGGACCCACTGCAGCTTCAGGGACAAGTCAAAGAGCTCAAGGTCCAGCTGGAAAACCAGACAAAACTAATCCTCCAAATGCAGAGCCTTCTGCATAGGAACTCCCTCTCCAGTGACTTGGTCAACAACACCTCAGACCCGTCTGTGATCAAGGATCAAGAGGGTGCACAGAAAGACGACCGTAGTCAAGATGGCAGCCACAGAAGTGGGCAGCTAAGTGGGAAGAAGGCTGGGGAGAACCAGGCAATTAAGGATAAAAGCAGCCGGGTAAATATGGAGCTGGAAGGAGAGAGGAGGCTGAGCAGAAGCATCAGTGAACAACTGCAGCCATCCCGCAGCCGCTCCACATCACCTGCTAGGTTAACCATCTTTGAAGTGTTTTATTAGTACTTCACCTTCTTTACTTTAACCCTCCTCTTGTGTTAGCTTTCTGTTATCATCTCTTATGTTAACGGGTCGGTTTTGACCCGTGAATTAAATCAGCTATAAAATACACTAAAAACAATAAGTGATCATCCAATTTGTTTCTCATCTCTTGGTTATCTTCTTAGACTTCCTTATCCATGAAAATGTTGGTTTTAATACTTTCGGTGTGGGCCTCTGGGTCTTTTTTTTTTCACTATACCCCTCGATTTCAATTAAAAAAAAATAAAATAAAATATCACAGCTGATATTGTGATCCTGCAGTCCAGTGGTCATATCGACGACCACACATTTTCATTGTTTCTTCTCAGGGATGCCACTCGCAGCTTTGACTGTGAAAATCTGTACATTCCAGCCATAGTTGGTTTTTGCATCACAGGCTTCCCAGATTTTTCTGCCGTATTTACCTGGCTTACTGGGTATGTATTGCCGGTAGGGGCATTTTCCTCAAAAAGTGGACAAGACGTTCATCCACTGTCACCTCTGGCCCTGGGATGAACATCAGTGGAAGAAGCTGCACCCATCTCTCCCAGACATCCCTGATGGGAGCAAGCTTGTCAGACCTCGGTCTGATCTCTTTGTTGTCAAATCTGATGACTCTTGAATCAAAATGATATCAAATGTGTGAAGTGACATCGTTGCCCAGAAAATATCTCTGCCTGTTGATGCGTCCCATAGACTATCAGTGGCCTCATTGCAGCATCTGTACACTCCAGCAAGAAGAACACCAATGAAAGCATCCAGGTATTCCTCATCATGTCGCTATGGACTTTTTTTTCTCCTTCAAGGTTCATCATAGTAATGATGATTCTTTTTAGTGACAATGGCATAAATAGCTCAAAACATCTCTTGATGTCACTGACTTTGGTCAGAGCAAACCTTGTGATTCCAGGGGTCATTTTGATGACATTTGCAGCAGCTGCCCTGCTATGTAGATCATGAGGTACTGAGCTCCAAAATATATTACCATTTTTGGACTTGAATCTTTCAGCAGGAGTAGCTTCAGCACCAGCGACCTCCACCTCTGATCAGATGTGTCTGTGTCTTCTGGATGATAGTCCACATTGTCTTCCTCCTAGAAACCTGCCCATCTGAATCGCTGCTCTGTGTACTCTCCTTCATTTTCACCAAAAATATGATGCAGAACTTGGCTCACTGTGAATCTTCTCACTTTTGTATGCTGCAAATTGTAAATGTGCACTCTGGAAGTCAAATGGCCACTCAAACTAGAAAAATTTGCATTTCCTGCGAAAATGCAGTGTGGATGCTTAAAGCTGAAGCTGTATGCAAAAACTAGCTGAAAAAGCTGAAAAGTTGCAGAAATTGTAAAAACTTTGCAGAAGCAAAAGAAGTTTGCTAAAATGGAATAACTTAGCAGAACTGCAATATCTTAGAGGAAACATAATACTTGGCAGAAATACAATAGCATAGCAGAATTTATCAGAAATATTGTAACTTACCAGAAACATGATAACTTCTCAAAAATACAAGAATTTAGGAGAAATAGTATAAGATAACAGAAAGAATATATTTAGCCAAAAATACTTAAACATTACAGAAACACTATGATTTAGAAAAATAGTACAACATAGCAGAAATACTGTGATTTACCAGAGACACTGTGATGAACTATGAATATTGTAATTTTAAATTAAGACTATGTTTTAGCACAAATATTATAATTTGGCAGAAATACTATAATTTAGCAGAAATACTATATTAAGCACAAATCCTATAAAAAGCAGAAATGGTATGATTAAGCATAAATACTACATTTAGTAGAAATACTTTGTTTTAGCACAAATCCTATAAAAAGCAGAAATACTGTACTATGATTTAGTAGAAAAACTATAATTAATCAGAAATACTAAATTTAGCAGAAATACTATATTAAGCACAAATCCTATGAAAAGCAGAAATAGTATGATTAAGCATAAATACTACATTTAGCAGAAATACTATATTAAGCACAAATCCTATAAAAGCAGAAATAGTATGATTTAGCACAATAGTAATAAGTTAAACAGAAAAATTGGAAAAGCAAAATGGACAGCTGAAAAAATGCTGAACATGCTGAGGGTCCCTCAAATATACTTGTTAAATGACAAAAATCTGCAAAAAAATCTATAACAGCCACACAATTACAAATATGTACACATGAGGAAACACACATGCACAGAGAGACACACACACACAATCCAATTCAGTCAACCAGTCTAAATATATTGAATTTGAATCTTACAATGAGATCATCCCATAAAAAGGCTTCCTCTCTCTCTCTCTCTCTCTCTCTCTCTCTCTCTCTCTCTCTCTCTCTCTCTCTCTCTCTCTGTCACACACACACACACACACAAACACACAGAGGGAGAGAGCTGCTGAATTTGAATCCACCAATCAGAGTGGCTGTGTACTTTTTCCCGCCAAAACAGGTGCTTCTGTTTACACACGCAGCACAGAGAGACACAGGATTATTGCAGTCTATTTCTCATAGTGAGGACTCCCCTCAAACAAATGACCATAATTTCCTAACTGTAGGGGCTAGAAGGGTCATTCTTACACGGTTTTGTTCAGAAGTGATTGGGGAATCTTCAAGTGTTGACAATTTATCATTAAAATATGAATTTTTAGAGATATATGACATGGATGACTTATTGACTTATAAGCCACGAATTCCCCAATATGCAAATTTGAATGCCTGAGGCCACATATATGATTGGCTGGCTGGGAAGCCGTGCAGGCCCTGATTTGTGGATTTGAATTCCTCAGCCCTGATATGATTGGCTGGCTTAGAAGCCATGAAGGCCCCAATATGCAAATTTGAATGCCTCAGGACACATATATGATTGGCTGGGAAGCCGTGCAGGCCCTGATTTGAAAATTTGAATGTCTCAGTCCTCACAGAGGATTGGCTGCCTGGGGACCTGGCAGAAATATATAGAAATACTATGATTAAGCATAAATACTACATTTAGTAGAAATACTATGTTTTAGCACAAATACTATAAAAAGCAGAAATACTATAATTTAGCAGAAATACTATATTAAGCACAAATCCTATTAAAAGCAGAAATACTATATTAGGCACAAATCCTATAAAAAGAATAAATAGTATAATTTAGCAGAAATACTATATTAGGCACAAATCTTATGAAAAGCAGAAATAGTATGATTTAGCAGAAATACTGTATTTAGCACAAGTACCGAAAAGTACCAGAAATACTATGATTTAGCAGAATAGTAATAACTTACAAAATTACAAATATGGAGGCATATTGAAACACAAATGCACAGAGGGACACACAAACACAGGCTTTAATCCAGTCAACCAGTCTAACTATATTCAATTTAAATCCTACAATGACATGCTGCCAAATAAGGGCAGGGTCCTCTCTCTCCCACTAAACACACACACACACACACACACACACACACACACACACACACACACAGGGAGAGAGCTGCCGAATTTAAATCCACCAATCAGAGTGGCTGTTTACGTTTTCCCGCCAAAACAGGTGCATCTTTTTACACACGCAGCACAGAGAGGCACAGGATTATTGCAGCCTATTTCTCATAGTGAGGACTCCCCTCAAACAAATGACCATAATTTCCTAACCGTAGGGGCTAGAGCGGTCATTCTTACACCGTTTTGTTCAGAAGAGATGGGGGAATCTCCCCAGTGTTAACAATTTATCATTAAAATATGAATTATTAAAGATATTTTACTTCTAATGCACCATAACTGAGTAGAGCGAAGCAAAAACTGCCTTGACTTGCCCTCAAACAACGCTTTGTAACTCTAAATCTATTTGGAGTATCGATATCATTCTTTCACCGTAAGAGACAGCAGGCTTTGGTGAACAATCATGGAAATTTTCAGGTCTCTGTGGAAATCCAACAAAAAGTTATGACGAGAGAAAAAAGTGCTTCATTTCCACAGTTTGAAATCTGAAGAAATCTGAGCGACGGACGAATTTCCTACCCTCAAACAAGTCCAACTCATTTCAGAACGGTAATAGGTGAGAAAGAAATTCTTGAATTGTGAGCGTCAGGAGTGTCTGAAGATATACCGGGACAAGCCTCATGTCTTAACTTTGCTTCGTTAAGGAGATATGACGATTCGAATATGCCTCTCATTACAGAAATCCAGCGGTGATTTTGAACAAACTCTCCATTGACTTTGTATGGAGAGTTTTCCGACATTGTGTTGGTCTGAGGAGATTTGCAAATATTCTATGAATCCCACAACAATGATAGTGACATTTTCTGAAAGCCAGCAAAAATACCTACGTTTTGATGTATAATTTGTGGAAGTTGAGTGAAAATTGAGCAAGTAGCAGGAAGTTGTTCGGACATGAAGTGAAAATTGCAAAACCTTCAGTGGCACACTGGAAGCCAAGAGCATAGCAACCATAACAACGCATGTATTTTGTGAAAAATCACGGAAGTCCCAAGAGGAACTCAAGAGGAACTCAATAGTGTGGATGCTTAAAGCATCCACACAATGAGTGAATTCACCTCACATGTCTTGACATGTCCCGTCTTTATTGTGTGGAGTTCCTCTTGGGACTTCCGTACACTTTTTGGCACTTAACTACTTCCACAATTTTCAGCCGATTTTCACCGTTCAAATTTTAAAATATTCTGCTATTTCTGCTAATTCCTGCTATGTCTTTTGGTATTTTTCACTATTATACTTTTTAAAATATTAAGCTTAATTTGTCCCATTGAAATGAATGGGAAACTTCTGCAATTCTGCTAAAATTTGCTTGTTTCTGAAACTTAACTACTTCCTCATATTTTCACGTAGAACAACCATTCAAACTTTAAAATGTTCTCAAATTATTGGGCTATTCAGGTATGATTCAGCTTTTTCAAATCTTTTACCGTTTTACCTTTATGCCTCTTAAAGTTTTCAGTTGCACAATTGTGATTTTTCACAAAATACATGCGTTGTTATGGTTGCTATGCACTTGGCTTCCAGTGTGCCACTGAAGGTTTTGCAGTCTTCTCTTCATGTCCGAACAACTTCTTGCTACTTGCTCAATCTTCACTCAACTTCCACAAATTATACATCAAAACATAGGTATTTTTGCTGGGTTTCCGAAAATGTCACTATCATTGTTGTGGTATTCATAGAACTTTCGCAAATCTCCTCAGACCAACACAATGTCGGAAAACTCTCCATATAAAGTCAATGGAGAGTTTGTTCAAAATCACCGCTGCATTTCTGTAATGAGAGGCATATTCGAATCGTCATATCTCCTTAACGAAGCAAAGTTAAGACATGAGGCTTGTCCCGGTATATCTTCAGACACTCGTGACGCTCACAATTCAAGAATTTCTTTCTCACGTATTACCGTTCTGAAATGAGTTGGACTTGTTTGAGGGTAGGAAATTCGTCCGTCGCTCAGATTTCTTCAAATTTCAAACCCTGGAAATGAACCACTTTTTTCTCTCGTCATAACTTTTTGTTGGATTTCCACAGAGACCTGAAAATTTCCATGACTGTTCACCAAAGCCTGCTGTCTCTTACGGTGAAAGAATGATATCGATACTCCAAATAGATTTAGAGTTACAAAGCGTTGTTTGAGGGCAAGTCAAGCCAGTTTTTGCTTCGCTCTACTCAGTTATGGTGCATTAGAAGTCAAATATCTTTAATAATTCACATTTTAATGATAAATTGTCAACACTGGAAGATTCCCCCATCTCTTCTGAACAAAACGGTGTAAGAATGACCGCTCTAGCCCCTACGGTTAGGAAATTATGGTCATTTGTTTGAGGGGAGTCGTCATTATGAGAAATAGGCTGCAATAATCCTGTGCCTCTCTGTGCTGCGTGTGTAAATAGATGCACCTGTTTTGGCGGGAAAAAGTACACAGGCTCTCTGATTGGTGGATTCAAATTCAGCAGCTCCCAGGCTGACCTAGAAACTTACTTCTCTCTCCCTGTGCATCTTTTTGCTGATTTTTTTCATTTAACAAGTATATTTGAGGGACCCTCAGCATGTTCAGCATTTTTTTCAGCTGTCCATTTTGCTTTTCCAATTTTTCTGTTTAACTTATTACTATTGTGCTAAATCATACTATTTCTGCTATTTTATAAGATTTGTGCAAAATATAGTATTTCTGCCAAATATAGTATTTCTGATTATTTATAGTTTTTCTACTAAATCATAGTACAGTATTTCTGCTTTTTATAGGATTTGTGCTAAAACATAGTATTTCTACTAAATGTAGTATTTATGCTTAATCATACTATTTCTGCTTTTCATAGAATTTGTGCCTAATATAGTATTTCTGCTAAATTACAGTATTTATGCTTTTTATAGGATTTGTGCTAAAACATAGTATTTCTACTAAATGTAGTATTTATGCTTAATCATACTATTTCTGCTTTTTATAGGATTTGTGCCTAATATAGTATTTCTGCTTTTTATAGGATTTTTGCTCAAACATAGTATTTCTACTAAATGTAGTGTTTATGCTTAATCATACTATTTCTGCTTTTTATAGGATTTGTGCTTAATATAGTATTTCTGCTAAATTATAGTATTTCTGCTTTTTATAGTATTTGTGCTAAAACATAGTATTTCTACTAAATGTAGTATTTATGCTTAATCATAGTATTTCTATATATTTCTGCCAGGTCCCCAGGCAGCCAATCCTCTGTGAGGACTGAGACATTCAAATTTTCAAATCAGGGCCTGCACGGCTTCCCAGCCAATCATATATGTGTCCTGAGGCATTCAAATTTGCATATTGGGGCCTTCATGGCTTCTAAGCCAGCCAATCATATCTGAGGGCTGAGGAATTCAAATCCACAAATCAGGGCCTGCACGGCTTCCCAGCCAGCCAATCATATATGTGGTCTGAGGCATTCAAATTTGCATATTGGGGAATTCGTGGCTTCTAAGTCAACAAGTCATCCATGTCATATATCTCTAAAAATTCATATTTTAATGATAAATTGTCAACACTTGAAGATTCCCCCATCTCTTCTGAACAAAACGGTGTAAGAATGACCGCTCTAGCCCCTACGGTTAGGAAATTATGGTCATTTGTTTGAGGGGAGTCGTCATTATGAGAAATAGACTGCTATCCTGTGTCTCTCTGTGCTGCGTGTGTAAATAGATGCACCTGTTTTGGCGGGAAAAAGTGCACAGGCTCTCTGATTGGTGGATTCAAATTCAGCAGTGTGTGTGTGTGTGTGTGTGTGACAGAGAGAGAAAGAGAGAGAGAGAGAGAGAGAGAGAGAAGGCCTTTTAATGGGATGATCTCATTCTAAGATTCAAATTCAATATATTTAGACTGGTTGACTGAATTGGATCTTGTGTGTGTGTCTCTCTGTGCATGTGTGTTTCCTTATGTGTACATATTTCTGATTGTGTGGCTGTTATATATTTTTTTGCTGATTTTTTTCATTTAACAAGTATATTTGAGGGACCCTCAGCATGTTCAGCATTTCTTCAGCTGTCCATTTTGCTTTTCCAATTTTTCTGTTTAACTTATTACTATTGTGCTAAATCATACTATTTCTGCTATTTTATAAGATTTGTGCTTAATATACTATTTCTGCTTTTAATAGGATTTGTGCTTAATATAGTATTTCTGCTTTTTATAGGATTTGTGCTTAATATACTATTTCTGCTTTTTATAGGATTTGTGCTTAATATAGTATTTCTGCTAAATGTAGTATTTATGCTTAATCATACTATTTCTATATATTTCTGCCAGGCAGCCAATCCTCTGTGCGGACTCAGACACATATCACATATCAGGGCCTGCACGGCTTCCCAGCCAGCCAATCATGTCTGAGGTCTTCCGTTTCCTCTCTCGTCATATCTCAACGACGGTTGTACAAAGAGCAATGAAAATCGCAGTCAAAGTACACCAAAGTCCGCTGATTCACCCAGTACAAGAATTATGCCTCTAGTCCACCTAGTTTTTGAGTTACACAACGTTTTGTAACTCCAAAAAACGGCGTTTTTCGCCTCTCACCGGGATCTAATTCTGACTGCTCATCACCCTGTTTTTCAAAACGGCTCCTCTCTTTCCCAGTGGCGCAGTTGGTAATGACACGGGTCTGCAAGCCAAAGATCGTGGGTTCGATTCCACCTTGGTCAACATGTTTTTTTCCCTACAAATTAATACACTGTCACAGACCAGTAATTCATATTCATCATTTATTACAATTCTGCAAACTTTTATGATTTTACCAGCTTTTCTAATATGGACCTCACATTCTTAACACTCCATGGCACAAATACTCTTACCTTTAGGCTCTGTGTATGTGTGTGTGTGTGTATCAATATTTCTCCCATTTTAAAGTATTACTCCTCCATAATTGTATTTCTGTTAAATCAAAGTACTTTTACTACATCTTAGTACTTCTGCTCAATCATAGTATTTCTGCTAAATCATTGTTATTATGCTATATTGTAGTATTTCTGCTCAATCATACTATTTCTACTATATTATATTTTTCTTTCTAAATATAGCATTTCTGCTATATAATTGTATTTCTGCTATGTTATAATATTTGTGCTAAACCAGAGTATTTGTGCTGTATCATAGTATTTCTGCCAAATTATAATATTTGTGCTAAAACATAGTCTTAATTTAAAATGACAATATTCATAGTTCATCACAGTGTCTCTGGTAAATCACAGTATTTCTGCTATGTTGTACTATTTTTCTAAATCATAGTGTTTCTGTAATGCTTAAGTATTTTTGTCTAAATATATTCTTTCTGTTATCTTATACTATTTCTCCTAAATTCTTGTATTTTTGAGAAGTTATGTTTCTGGTAAGTTACAATATTTCTGCTAAGTTCTGCTATGCTATTGTATTTCTGCCAAGTATTATGTTTCCTCTAAGATATTGCAGTTCTGCTAAGTTATTCCATTTTAGCAAACTTCTTTTGCTTCTGCAAAGTTTTTACAATTTCTGCAACTTTTCAGCTTTTTCAGCTACTTTTTGCATACAGCTTCAGCTTTAAAGCATCCACACTGCATTTTCGCAGGAAATGCAAATTTTTCTAGTTTTGTTTTGTTTTTGTGCAGGTATACTGCAAAAAACACGCAAAACAAGAATCCCCTAAAGCTCATATGATTAGGAGAGGAGCTTGCTGTCAATGTTTTAGCTGACAGTGCACTTATGATTTCAGTTTTGGCTTTAATTATTGCTTTATACTCATAATATTATACCTGGGTCGAAACCAACCCTAACAACACAAAGGTCATAATTTCAACTAGGGCATTTTATAATTTAGTGAAAATATTTTTTTTGTTTTATTTTGTAGAAATAGAGGTTCCTGACAAAGTCAAAAAGCCTTGATACAATAAACAAATGTTTGTGATTTTTTTTTTTTCTATGCATTTGAAATTTAAAATGGGTTGGTGCCAACCCTAACACAAGAGGAAGGTGGAAAATCTGCATGCTCTTTTTCTTTCCTTCTTTTTTTAAATTGTCCCTAATTTGGTCTTCTCCACAGCCTGGACTCCCTTGTGAAGTCACAGGCCCGAGAGCTCTCGCAGCTGAGGCAGCAGATCAAGGAGAGCCGCAGGCTGGGAGCCCTGCACCGGCGGCAGCTGGAAGAGCTGAACCAGGCCTTCAAAGAGCTGCTGCAGGCTGAAAAGGTCGACTGCTACATGGGAGAGGTGGTTAAAGAGCAGCTGGACAAGAGCCTGAGCATTCTGGACAGGCTGGAGGGACGGCTGGACAAAGGTAGCTGCTGCCGTCATCGTAATTGTAGTAGTTGCTTTGCCTAAATTATTATATAGATCCATGATGAGGTGTTGTTTGTGTAGTATCTGCCATCACTGCAGACGTGTATTTGTGGTTATGCGACAGTATTTACTTAGTGTGCTTGGAGGATGTGTGTTAGTGCCGTGGTAGTATAATGATTGAAGGAGACAAGTGCAGTTACAGCAAAGCCATTTTAGAGCATGGAGGGCATTATTTTAATGAAAGAAATTACTTGATATGGTGATCAATTAACTTACTGATGATTTCCTTCATTATCAAAGAGTAGTTTTAAAGGCAGTTGTTAAAATTATGGGCGGGTACAAACTTGACTTGACAGTCTAACAAGGGGAAAACAGACGCCACCAGAAGAGAAACAAAGACAGAAGAGCAGCCACTCGTAACTGATTTGTACAGACACGTCCATGACAGCGTCTTTTTCTGTCTTGTAGGAGAGACTCATCTGGATAATGAGGATGTGCCAGCTCTTGAATTGTCTCGCAGGTACAAATACATTATTTCTTTATTTTTAGTGTATGCAACAGTGGGTGAAACATTTATCACATATATATGTTATATGATGAGAAATTGGCTCCTTTTTTTAAAAAAAAGCTGGTGTTTACTTTTCCATCCTTCTAGTGACCTAGACTGTAGTCCCTTTGTTAAGGTCACATGTGCGACTGTATTTTTGGGTCATTAGCTGAGCTCTTTGAGATGTTTGTCATATTATGACCCTTTTAAAACTGCCCCCAGCTATTTGCATTATGACCCTGGGCTGTGCACGTGAATAACTGTCCTGCTGTTGACCTATTTTGTTTCTGTGTCAGCCAGAAGTAAATTAAGGCTCTGCTGCCCATCACTGGGTCAATATTGTCACTCTGTATTCCCCATGCTTTCAGTTTCACATCATAGCCATCTTAAACTTTGACCTTTTTACCTTTTTATTGGCAGCAAATGCTCTAAGTGAGCAGTTAATACAACAATAATAACTGTAGACTTACAAAATTGCAATTTGTTTGTTTTGGACACAGTACAATAATTGTATCCTTCCATCCTTGATATGAATAGGTAATGCATTTTTTAACCACACACTTGTATCAAATTATAAATTAAGGTTGCTCAGAGCCACGCGCATTAATCCATATTACTACTGATGTGGCAGTTTTGGGGAGCTTCAGCAGACATCACAATCACTGCTGTCCTATGAGGAGTGCATGAGAGGTCCTCCTGAAAGCTTGTGTAGAATCCAGCAGGAGATAGATTATCTGCGTCTGGAGCTAGAGGGTGAGAGAGAGCTGCTGCAGCAGCACGTCGCCCTGCTCGTCCAGCAAAACCTCACCCTGGCTGATTGCACCAGGGAGCAGCTGGACCTGTGAGTGGGTTTGATCCAGACAGCATGACGTTTGCCGTGAGCTCCTGTGTCAGATTTCCCAGCTGTGTGTTGTTTGAAGCCCGCTGGTTTTAGGAACATAGTTTTCTTTACTTTTTGGGGTTGCTGTTCCTTTTTCTCTCCCAGCAGTCATACCGAGGCCTCCCGACTGGTGTTAACACGCATCATTCCTTCTCCTTCCAGGTTGGCTAAAGAGCTGCAGGAGAAGAACCGTCTCATCCAGAGCCTGCAGAGCCAGATTAGACGCCAGAGTCTCAGCAGCCACCACAGCTCTCACTCTGATCTGTCCCACTCAGACAGGACTTCTTCCTCCTGCCACAGCAGCCCAACCACACAAGGTGGCAATCGAACCCACAGTAAGTATTTCTGGATCCAATGCTTTAAGTCTCAGAAGCCTTTTGTCAGAGTTTTACCCCTGATACTGCTGGAGATTTTGTGCCAGACTAGGATTAATTCAGTTTGCTTCATTAAAAATGCATATTTTCTTCCCTTCTTGCCCGTTGCACAGTCATTGAGATCAAACGGGTCCTCTTCTACGTGCGCAGGCAGTCTAGTGCCTGCCTGTAATACCACTTATTGTCCATTCAGATCCTTTCTGTTGCAGTGAGGCGTTCTGCAGGACAAAGCTTGCCAGCCAATGCCAGAGGAGGTGTCCAGTTTCAATCCACTGCCACTTAAAGTTGCATTATTCAGTGGCACATATCTGTTTCAATCTTCTGATATTTTGTGACCAAGAGGCTATTGCAGAGACAAGTGAAGTCCTTTAGAAGCACCTGGAGACAAAGAATAATAATAATAATATGCAATTTGGATTTGAAGTGTTGGATTACACATGTGTTGTTGTCTTCCTGTGCACGTTCAGGTCAACAATTACACCCTGATTGGACGGGTGCAACTGTGTCACCTATAGGAGGAGCTCAGGACGAAGGTGTGTCCGGTCACAGAGATGCTGGCGGCAGACTGCAGGGCCTGCATAGGGAGAACGGGCGGCTGCAGGAGCAGCTGAGGAGCAGCGAGGAGCTTAACGCCACCCTACGCAGCGAACTGGACCTGCATCGCTCTATCATGGCCCAGACCACCTCCCATCATCAGGAGCAGGAACAAGGGCACGACCAGGAGGGCTCAGGGCCTCAAACAAAGGCACAGAAACAAGATGGAGACACGAGCGCACAAAGGAATGCTGGAGGACAGCCTCATACGATGAATTCAGGTAAATATAAAGCAATAGTAGGCTGATTAGCATGTCAGTTAATGACTACATTATATAGAGAAATGTTGTTAATTATATGAGCTGTGTGAGTTTGTTGCTAATGTAAAGAAGTAAAAAAACGACATGGAATTTCCCTTTAAATGTGCTTTATCCACGTGTGTCTGTTAGACCTGCTGGCAGAGCATCTACAGGAGATCAGAGCTTTGCGACAACGTCTGGAGGAAAGTATTCGCACCAACGACCGTCTCAGGGAGCAGCTGGAGAGGAGACTAGCTGAAGTGGAAAAAGACCCAGGTACACACCAAAAAACTGTCTTTGACTATTTAGGGTCTTTTGTTTCCACATGTCCAACATGTGTATGTGCCATGTCCAGCAGCCACCAACATCTTCATCCACGGCAACGAGGAGCAGGGTCAGCTGACTCAGGAGGTGCGATTCCTCTGGGGACAAAACCAAACTCTGAAGGAACAGCTCAGCATGGCATCCAGAGGTATCGCTCTTCTTATGTTTAGTTAAAAATCACATGATTTTCAGTAAGAAAAAAAGAAGAGGAGAGAAACGGATGCTAATTTCTTTTGTTGTCCTTGTTGATGCTGATCTATAATACCCTAAATATTTTTCCATTATCTCCGGGAATTACATACTTAACAAGGTTTACAACCTTTATTTCCTCCAGACAAGCAGAAGGAGAATGAGAAGCTCCGGGAGACCCTGGCCAGGCGGACGGCCAAACTGGAGCAGAGCAGGAGGGAGTGTGAAGCTCTGAGGCAGGAAAACAGCCAACTGCAGGAGCGACTGGAGCACAGCAGCCGGGAAAACTCCCAGCTGCAGGATTCACTGCACCGCAGCAGGGAGGAGCTGCACAGGTACACACACACACACACACACACACAACATCAGTCCTGATGGGGAGCACACATTTCTACACCACACGCTTAATGTCATTAAAGCACTCATTTGTGTAACCTGACACTCCACATAGCTACTAATGGCCATTCTAAAAAGTCATTACTGTTGCCATTATTCCTTACTGTTAGTATGTCTCTGAAACCTGAGCTCATCACTTGAAGGCTCATCCGTGAACACACACATGCACACGATGCTAACAGTGATGGTATGTGACCTCTTGCCACGGGTCCTGCTGACATGAGGCTGACACTCGAAACCAGGAGTGTAGATTACTGTCAGATCTCCTCTCCCTTTCATTCACCTGAGTGTGTCACTTTGTCTAATGTATACACGTTAGGCTTGTTGTAGGTAGTGTTTCTGTTTTATATGTGTGTGCCTATATATAATATGTATGTATGTATGTATGTATGTATGTATAAATATACATACATACATACATACAATATAAATTTTTTTAATATATCGAATTTTAAAGGCAAGGCATCACTTTAGGCTGAATTTCTTAATAAGTGTTGGCTGCGCTTTCAATCACTGTCTCCAGGTTGCAGTGCGAGGTGAAGCTCCAGAGGCAGCAGCTGTCCGACTCCCAACATCTCCTCCAGACGCTGCGGGTGGAGCTGCAAGTTTACGAAAAAATAAAGAGCGAGTCTAACAAATACAACGGTACTGCACGATTTCCGTTTTTGTTTTTCAGTAGCTGGAGTTCTTCTGAAATGTTTGTGCTGTAGTCAGATTTTCCAGCAGCTTGCACGAGTATTGGAGGAAGAAACTTTTACTTTTTGTTGTATAGAAAAAATTTTGGATCATGTTTGGATTGGTGTACTGACAAGATGATAGATTGTAATGAGAATGTCTAATGATATTGGCTAATAACTGGTGTATTGTTTTTTTTTTTGGATGAAACATGGCCACATGGGGGCAGTAAAGAGGGAGACAAGGAGATCATCTTCAAGAGGAAACCCTCCAAACTTGTATTCAGTTTTGTTTTTAGCATTTATGGGTGTATTTGCAGAATCTTTTGATTGCACTTTGTCCACCAGATTTGACACTGTATAAACTAAGTAATGGTGACACCATCAAATTTCAATTAACTTCAAATCCTGTTTGGAATTCCTGCACTACAGTTTCTCAACCCTTATCAGCCAACATTCACAATAATTTATATGCGAAATGTTCCTGTTGGCTGACATGATCAAATTTAAGGCCTTTACACACCAGACGTGTAATTTTGCAGCATTTATTTTTTCAGATTCAGTTTGATTTGGATTTTTTTTTTTTTTATTCTTTTGTTCTTATTTCTCACATGCGAATAAAAATATCTGACCACAAGTTTGTAGAAATGTACCTGTGGGGTTGCAGCAGTTCTCAGCCTCAGCGTCACTAACAGGAGGATATTTCTTTCTCATTCGGCGTGCAGAATCCAGCGAGGTGGCCCAGGAGCCATCCACTCACGCTTCCTCCGGCTCAGTGGACCTGGCCGAGCTGCTGTCAGAGATCAGACACTTGAGGCTTCAGCTGGAGAGGAGCATCCAGACCAACACGGCTCTGCGGCAGAGACTGGAGGAGCAGCTGCTCAGAGGACCCGGCCGCTCTGAAACCATCAACATTAACTATCTGCTGTCCTCTCCAGGTAAACGGAAAGCACGTTCCTGCATGCCGATGAGCTTTGATGGATTCAGAAGGCCACGTAGGCACTGCCAGGTCATGGCAGGTCAGGTGTTTCATTTGCTTATTTATTTTTTATCACTCTTAGATGAAGGGGGCAGGTCGCCGGGCCGAGAAGACACTGTCCATCACTCGTTCCAGACTCACAGAGAACACACCAGCATCCACCACGGTAAGAAAAGCTCTTCAAAGCTGGTCCTGAAGCCAAATCACATATTTCTATGAAAGCAAATACAGACTGGTGACATTTGAAGTCTCCTGGATCTGCTATGTTGGATCTTTTCAGATGTGAGATATCAATCTCTCTCAGAGGTGGATGGTGGCTCGGTCAGCAGCAGCTCTGGGGACAGCATTTCCGGTGCTCCCTCTCGGCTGGTGCCGGGTCACCGGATGTGGGCGAGCCGCAATGGGCGCCACATTTTGGGCTTGATTGAAGACTACAACGCGCTCCGCAAGCAGATCTCAGACGGCCGGAAGCTGTCACGCAGTATGGACATGCAACTGCAGGAGTGCCTGCACACGCTTCAACAGCAGGGCTGTGACAACAAGGTGGGGAGCTCATCGTGAGGTTTAAATAGGCTGAACTTTACAGAAAGTAGAAACGTGATGTTAGCCTGTCCACATCTTTGTAGGTGATTGAACAGCAGCATCTGAAGAGTTTATCCTGCAGCATTAACACCATGCACCAGGTGCTGGAGGAGGCTGGCCGACTGCTCAAACTGGTGTGGAGAGTATCTTTGCCAGTTGGGAACATAGCAAGAGACAGCTGCAACAACCAGCAGGTAAACACACGCACAGCACACATTGTGTATCCGGGCTCTCCAGTTAAACATCTGCAGACCAAATCCTTTCTTTCCTGCTATCCTCCAAATCAGGATGAGCTGCTGAGAAATGAGATAGCCCGACTGAAGAGCCGGCTGTCTCAGCAGGAGAGGATGCTGAGCGGAGCCATCAAGCGTCTCCGCACCACCAACCAGCTCAAAGAGGGAATGGAGAGAGTCATCATCGATCAGTGTAAGTTCATCTGCTTTTACTTTTAAGCTGCACAGAAGATGAAATGTGTGGTTGAAGCAGTTTTGCAGCTATTTGAGTTTATTGATGGAAGTATTTGTCAAGTCAGTCTCTCTGCTCCTGTTTTGTAGTTTTTCTTTGTGTGATATTATTTTATAAAGTAAATGTCAAGTCTTGATACCGGTATAATTATACAAGACTGTGGAAATGAATTGTTTTATTTTTGTCCTTTGTAGTGTCTCTGACCCATGGAGTGTTGAAGAAAGCCAGGGGGAATTTAGAGGTACGCCTACAGTAAGAAGTGTATGACCCAGTTATAATATGTCAGACTAATGCTGTTACCCACAGTGGTATTTTCTCCATTAGTGAATTACTCCTCTTTTCCCCCTTTTTTCCTCTCTGTGAAATATCGGTAGACAAATTACTGTACCCAGTTTGGCCTGAAAGGCCTGTCTGGAGGACCAGACGAAGGTTAGTGTGGATGCGTTGCTCTGGTTGTTTCTCCTGCATGAAGCAAATACCAGAATTTAAACGTGTAATGAGACACAGTTGTTGGGAGGATCATACCTACAACTGTGTCCTCCTAACACTGTATGGACTGTGTTAGGCTTTTTGATTTACGCTCACAGGGGTGTGTTTTGCGTGACCTTACAGCAAACATACTTTTAACTTTGCAACTATTCATTTAACAAGATGACAGATGCATGTGTCTGGAGATAAGATTGGAAAACTTACTTGAAA
Organism: Rhamphochromis longiceps; assembly: GCF_057381845.1. Taxonomy (NCBI): domain Eukaryota; kingdom Metazoa; phylum Chordata; class Actinopteri; order Cichliformes; family Cichlidae; genus Rhamphochromis; species Rhamphochromis longiceps. Next base: position 51,778,835 of record NC_140563.1, read on the forward strand.
TATTTTTTGTGCCTTAAGCATTGTTTTTGTTTATCCTGCATGTTTGTGGCCAAAGGTGTAAAGTGACCATTAAAGCCAGTCGTTTTTTTTTGTTTGTTTTTTTTACTGTACAACCTCAACTTCTCTTTTCAGGAAGTCCCAGTCAATGGCCAGTAGTAGACACTACAGACCCTCAGCCTGAGCAGACGAATGCCCCAGTCTCCAGGCAGACTTCAGAGAGGCACTCTGAATCCTCGGAGGATCCCAACAGCGACAACTCTTTGCAATGCAGCTACTAAAGGTGCCAGCAAAGCACTGACGCAGCAGCTTCCCAGTCTGCATCCTGCCTTTCCGTCCTGCTGTAAAACTGTCACCTTAACCTTAGAAAGCTAAGCTTTTCCTACCTTATTGCACATGCCCCGCCTTTACTTTGATTTCTATAAAAAGGTACTGAAGTTGTAAAAGTTCTTTAAATGCAAGAGTATGCCTCTGTAAATAATCTGTGCTATTCAGATATTTTCCTTTTATTCGTTTTATATGACGCATATGACAACATGACTGTATTTTATTACTGACTTCCAGTTTTTACTTGTTGTCGTCACCTGTCAGTTTATGTACAGGATTGTTTAGATCAACTGTGTTCTAGCAAGTATGTGCAAATGCAGTAAAATAAACTGAATGCTGAAGCCTTCGAGTCTGCAGCAGTTTGATTTTACAAAGTGGATTCAAAAAGAAATTCTAATCAGAATTTGTGGTACAAAAGTTCCTTTATTAGAATATGTTTGTTTAAGTAGAAATCACAGCGACCACATCAAAACCCGTACACTGAGAAGCACAAAAAAAGAAAATGGCAAAGATCACGACTTCAAAGACATGAGAATTAGAAAAGTGTTGAACCGCTTTACAGGATAGGTTTTTCTATTACACTTAGACTAAAAAGATCAAGTGATAAAAGGTCGATTTTTTCTTTTTAAGTAGCACTTGAAATGTGTCTGGGCCTTCCAGGTTGTCAAAGTGACCTATAAAACTAGGTCACAACGTGGGACCACAGTCGTTGGTGTTTTATTGTTTAGTCATAGCACCAAGATCCCAAAGACTCACTCTTCATAATGATGAAGACATCAGGCAGCTTCTTGTGTTGACTTTTTAAATGTTTTCGTTGTGGTCATGTGATAGATTTGGCAAAATTCGGCTCCGAGTTTTAGACAACGTCCTCTGTGCAGCTAGAACAAGTACGAACTAATGGCTGCTGCAGAACGACTATTTGTTCAGGGGGAAGACAAAAAAAAAAAAAACTGCCTATGTTATGGATATCCACACCTATCTCTGCACAAGTCTGACGAAAGCCTGAACAAGCTGGATGAATGGCTCCTGACCCTCATGACTCGCCTTGGAGCCCGGCGTAGGTGGTTTGGACTGGGTAGAGGGGAGGATGGCACTGGCAGGAGAGGATGGCGAGCCCCTCCGGAAATGGCGGAAGAGGCTTGAGAGAAGAGTACTCTGAAAGAGAAACGCAATCAAATGCATCATGCTAAGACATGGAGTAAGCATCCTTTATAATACAAGGCTGCTGCTATTTTATGTCTGACAGATGAGATGAGGCATCCTGTTTTAATACTGTAGAAGGTGCAGTTTAATGCCAGCTTCATGATTACACACTAGCAATAACTGGATAGAATTCATACATTTTTCACAGATACACAGAAAAACACACTTGTTGTTGGTTCTTGTGTTTATAGCAAAAAACCCAAAATGTTTGAACAGCTTTGGGTTGGAACAGATGTGCCGTCTCACCAGTTCTGAGCTGAGCTCTTGCTTGAGCCTCTGTTTGTCTCGAGGGAGGATGGAAGGATCTTTGAGGCACCGAACAGCCTGAGAGATCAACACGTAGAAACAGTTCTCCATGGTGAACATGAGGAGTGACCTGGAGGGGAGACACCAGTTAATCATTTCAATATTTGTATTTGACAGTAAAACAAACAGTATCTTGGAAAAGATGCAATTGGCTTATCGTAGCAACCTGTAAGGAGAAACAGTTGCTGGTCATCTTATGCAACATGAGAGATGTGTCTGGAAAGGTGTCAAACAAGGCCTGGAGGCCAAACACTTGGCCCACTGAGCAGCTTTGGAAAATGTGAAGAAGAAATAACTCGCATACACATATTTCAGTTTAACCCCAAAGCGTCGTCCTGACAGATGTCTTTTATTTACTTCAGCAGCTTTTTTTTTTTTTTTAAATCGTGTAGAAAGACTGAGATGTGCTGTTAAAATCACATTTCATTTTCCTATATAAAGGTCAGAAATTAAATGTGCATCTAAAGATCTTTACACTGACAGTGGGGGAAGTTTCGTTGGTCTGGCCTGGTTAAGATGCTAAACTCCACATTACTTCTTAGTTGCCACGTACCAGAGTGTCTCATTTTCTCATTAACTCAAAGCAAAACCCCCAGTTTCATTTTCCCACAGTCGGTTTCCTTGAAAGTGTTTCATATCTAGTGTTACACGCCATATCACTCACTTCAGCGCTTGGATCTCCTCTGATGAAGCTAGTGATGCTATACTCAGGGAAACCGGTTCCTTCTTCTTCTCCATCTATTAACAAACAGCAGAAAATGCGAATGCAATAAGCTGTAAAGACCTTTGATTATAATAATAAAGAATATAAACACCTACCTCGCTCAACATGCTCAGGCTGACATTGATGGTGGCCAGCAGGGTCCCAAATGAAGGAGCAACGTCAGGGTCAAAAGCCGGAGTTGTGAAGCTAAGCACGAAGAGCGTGCTGTACTCGGCCAGGTCCATAGACTGATACAAACACAGAGACAGTCAGCATCTCATCACCTTTTTTTTTTTTTCTTTAAAAAAAAAAACAACGCCTGTTTTTAAAGATCTGCAGAAATGTCACCATGCAGCAGGAACAAACAGACCTGGTCCAGGAGTATCTGACAGCAGTCTGGGGTGAAGTGCTGCAGAGTTGCCAGGGTTTTGCTGAGGATCTTTAGAAGACTGCACTGCACAGCTAGCAGTGCCTTCTGCTCCGCCTCCTCCCTTTCCCCTCCACCTGCTGCTTCTTTAGTTGACGTTTGAGTGGGCCGCTGTGTCCTGGGTAAGGGACCAGGGGGCAAAGCCTCACCGTTTTTAGCCTAAGAAAGAACAACAGAAAACAATCAGCCATTTATCTGAATGTATAAACAACAATCTACAAATTTATATTAAAGAAGAAAAAAAAGACTAAGTTTCTGACCTGGAGGTAGTGATGAAGCATCTTTTTGCTGTGGAGCAGATGGGTGCAGGTCTGGCACAGATAACAAAGGTTTACCTGAAGAGACAGATGGAAACAGAAACACTAAATTACCAAAAGCTGAACAACAATTGGAGCTGTGCTCTCCTCATTGATGTGGTGATTTCCTTTTGACTTGCCTGAACATCTCTGAGCAGTTTGGGCAGGTGAAACTGCCACTCCTTACAGAAGCTCGAGAGCTGCAGCAGAAAACCAACTGTGTGATCGGCCTCATCCAGGCAGGCCAGGCTCTGCACGGTCCTCACTGCATTCAGACACTGAGCGGGAGAGAAAGTGACGACTTTATTTAAAAGATGCCAACAAAAAGAAGACTGCAGGCAGTAGCTAGACACAACATAACAGGAATACAGTCCTGTCCAAGGGTCAGGAAGCTCAGTGTACTTAACAGGTCCACAGTTGTGCATAAGCTGCACAAATAACTGTTTATTTTTGGAACTGCAGGAGCACTTGGGACTGAGGACTCACCAGGCACTGCACTGGGTGGTCAGGTGCTGTGCTCATAAAAGACTGTCCATAAAAGGACAGGGACAGCAACAACACTCAGGTAGGCTGTGGTGTTTAAAGGATGCTTGGCTAATACTAAGGGGCCCACTGATACTTTTGTTGCACATATTTGGAATTCCTGACTTAAAACTAAATACTTTACTGCTAGACAGACAAAACAGGCAGGCTGAAGATGACATCTTTAGATTTAACCTCCTAGGACCTGGCGTCCACCTATGTGGACATCACATTTTGGGATGTCCAGACCAAAATAATACATTTTGCTCTACAAGGGCCTGATATCCAGATACGAGGACATTATACTGCCACTGTTCTATCTAAATTCAAAACAAATGTCCTTATATGTGGATCTCATTTCTCTCAGAAACAAAAATCAGTTCGGGTCTTTGGAGGTTAAGAAATTCGATGGGTGTCGTTCTAGTTTTACACCCACAGACACATTTAAGAGGCAGCCCTAAAAGAAGACAAGCATGATGACATGTTTTTGTCTTTTCCCTTGTTAACACAGTAAGTTACTGCAGTCACACCTGTAGTATACGTTCCTGATGCACTCCGACAAAGTCCAGGGCTTCGTTGATGAAGTTGTAGCGCAGCGTCTTAAGCAGACTCTCCATTAGAGACATGCAGAGGCGGTACACCCCGGGCCAGCAGGCCAAATCCTGGGACTTCCGGGAGAAGCTCTGCTCAGAGACATGTACACACGATGTTAACTTGACATGAATGCACCATGTCCTCCATCATCAATCCATGCTTTTATGTGCAAGGTGGGGGAAAAAAATATTTCACCTGTGATGTGCCATTTGGTGAGACCTCATACACACTCAAAAGAGGCAGGCAGATGGTCTGAGTGACTCCCGCTCCTGCCACAGCTGCTGCCCCCTGAAGGAAAACGGACAACATCCTCAACATCTGCTCAAATTCTTCTGATCTATAAACTGGGTTTAAAGTACTAAAGCGTAAAAGGTGTGTTTGTGTTTACCTGCGGAGTACGGGCCAGCGTGAGCAGCAGGTGAAGTGCAGCCTCAGTAAAGTACAGGTTGCGTTTCATGCGAAGGCTCAGTTCAACGGCACTGAGCACTGAGGGGAGGAGGGGGACCTTCCTCATCACTGAGACCCAGTGCTCACCATCCTCATCAGTGCGGCACAGCTCCTTCGCCAAGTGGAGAGCCAAAACACACACCTGATTTAAAGGGAGGAAAAAAAGTATGTTTATACAGTACATGTTGGGACAATTGATCTAAAATAGATCAGAAAACTAAATAAACTTGAACCTTCATCAACAACAACCTCGCCACGCTTACCCCGTCTCTCTGGTCCTTCTGTGGGCCCCGAGGAGAGTCCGTCTCCATGCTGTCCTCGTCCTCCACCGTGTCTCCCAACTGGCTCGTGTGTCGCATGTTGTCAATAAGTGCCAGGGCCTCATCTTTCACCGTCTCACATACAGACAGCAACAACTGGGGCAGCTGGGAAATATCTCCACCTAGATGTCAAAAAACACACGCCAAGTCATTACCGCTCCGACACTTTCTTAAAACACAGACAAACATCAGATGTGTGCTTCTTACCGTCCAGTCCCTGAATCTGCAGCACAGAAATGAGTGCGGAGAAGATTTTGGCTTTGGTCCTTTCCATCAGCTGCTGGTCAGCCTGCAGGACACTATCCAGGATAAGGGAGAGGGGAGACAGGATGTCCGGAGCTGAAGCTACCACACTGGAGATAAAGATTTAGAGAAGATAAAGGAATGAGGCGACAGCTAGTGCGCAGTGCTGGGCCTTCACTTGTCAAAGGCATGAGTACACACCTTCTCCACTGTTTAAGGAGGATGAGAAGTAAAGTGGCCATCATGGATCCAAGTCGAAGACAAGGCGCAGACGTGGGCGTTGTCAACTGAAAGAGTGACCAAGAGTTTAAAAAGTAAACTAGTGATAAGAGAAGAAATAAAAAGTCACAGAATACAGGAAAATATTTCATACTACGGTAACTTACAGCAGCTTTAGTCCCATCTAGGACATCCATGAAAAGGGTCAGCTTAGTTGAGTCCTCAGTTAAGTGCATCACATCAGACTGAAAAAATAAAACACAATCACACATCGTTTTCATCTGAGCTTGTTCTAGACAGGATTATCAAGACGCAGTTAAAGTCTCAAATTCTGGGAAATGCACAAATTCTTTTTTCTACAAGAGGCGCATGAGAAGATCAGTACTTCTCAACTCCCATTAAATATGACTAAACAGCAAAAACAAGCCTGTTAGCTTAGCTTGGAGTGAGGACTGTATGCAGAGGAGAAATAGTAATAATGATACTTCTTTTTATCCTTACACATCATCAAATTTTCACTTGATTAACACTGTCAAAATCTGATGATGATAATATTACCGTAGTATAACAGCTACAGAAAATTTGTACACATAATATCATTATTTACAGGAATTAAACTTAAAATGCAAGTGAAGGAAGGTAGGTTGCAGTACCATCATGAGATCAACGTTTCGCTTTTAAACGTAACTTTCGGGCCATGATTGTGTGTACTTGAACATACGTGGTTAGTGGAAAGAATCAGCAACATCCGCCAGGCAGAGATCAACATCTGGGCCTCTGTGAAGTAGCAGATGCCTTCTTCCTCCATCTCTGCCACATGGCACACCAGTGACTTGACGTACTGTGACCAGTACTCATAGCGTCGTGCGTTGGAGAACTTCTGAAGCCCGTCCTTCAAGGACTGTTCCAAAGAGCCGCTGCAATAACACAAATATTCATCAACATTAAATATGTATAATCTAAGACATCATTGTAAATAAAGGGATATGTATACAAAGATGTATTTAATATTAAAAAATAATGTTATTATTATTTGATATGGACTCTGAAATCACCTGACAACATAGTAGATCTCCAGGCCGATGATTTTCATGACAAAAGCGCAGGTCTCCAGAACGCAAGGCTGGGGACAAGTTACATTTTCATCATTTTACACGTTTACTGACTTTTAAGTACTCATGGAAACAGTGTAACTAAGCAACACAGCAAAATACCTCTGTGGTGTCTGAAGGTGGGGTGAGGGTTCCAAAAAGAGGTGTCGTCAAATTCTCCCAAAACCTCTCTCTTTGGTTTAAAAAAAAGAAAAGAAAAGAAACAAAACACCATACAGCATGTTAATCATGTGGTTTTTCACCTTCACATGTTGTTCCAACTCAAAGTGAGACTGAGAACATTTACTTACTTTGTACGTAAGACAGAGATGGCACTATCCCTGCGATCCTGCCAGAGGGCCAGGAGGAAGGCCAGACCTGCTCGGTGTAGCAGCGGGGGGCACCAGTACTTGCCCTGCTGTTTGGAGTCGATCAGGTCCAACACGACATGAAGACAGCTCCACTCACCCAGCAGGAACTCCTACAAGTTTAAAACAAGGATGTCTTTAATGAAGCTGCAGCAGTGGGAAAAGTAAAACCAAAGTTACTTCCTGCACTTTATACCTTTGATCCTTCGTTTCCATCTTTGACTTCCAGGTTGAGAAAAAGCTCAATGAGGCCAGGCTGGGTTTCCACAGCGACGGTGAGAAACTCAAGGATCATGACTTTGATCCTCATGTCTTCCGTCTTGCTCTGCAGCCGAGTGAGGAACGCATCGCGGATGGCTGCTGCATCGCTCCCGAGACAAGCGTAGACCGACATGGGAGCCACCTGGCAACACGAGGTCAACGTCAGTGTTTAGTTATGTAACAAAAACACCAACCACATATTCACATATTGTTTAAAAGTGGAAGTCTTACTGTGGCGAGCCTTTTGAGCAGCTGGATTGCGAGACGAGGGAGTGCTGGATCGTGTTTGTGGTAGATATATTTAGCTAGGACGACTATTAGGTTATTGCCGTGGCCACCGTGCTGTGTCAGCGCCTGCTCCAGTGGGGACACTGTGTCCGAAGGCGGTTTCAAACGGATTACGTTGTTTGTGACAGAAAAGGCCAGTTTGACAGTCTGGATGAGCATCTGACCAGGACCCTCAGAGCCACAGCTGGACAGCACCAAGAAAAAAAATATAATACAACTAATGTCAGTTAAACAAATAATAATAATGGAGAGCTGAGTGCTTACTATGAGGAAAGGTTGACTGAACACATCCAACTGCTCACCTGCTGGGTTGTGCAGCCAGGACCACATCTATGGTGTCAACTCCAACTCCCATTATATTGACAACTGCCTGTCCAGCTTCTGTATTTGCAAGGCTGTAGATACACAGAGACTGCAGGCTGGGAGCGCTGCATTAACAAGGAAAGGAGTAAATAAACAACTACATGAGTAAAAAGGCAACTGTTAGTTAGTTGCAACCATTATTAATTAATCGACAATTTTATGATTGTTTGGGCAGGCACAAAGCAGGTGCAGTTACAGCCTGTAAAGTGTAACTTTAATCCACACAGAAGTGCCAAAAGAGATCCACTTAACACCAAGAGCAAATCAATCCTCAGACTTCCATTGTAAAATATTCAGATTTAGAGCAAACAGACATTTTTCTAGAGATGTTTGTGTTTAAGAAAAGAAAAGAAGACATTCTAGTTCTAGTATGTCAGCACACATTAACAGCTGTTTATCTCCCTAAACAAGCTGGCTAGTGATTCCCATCCTCTCATCCAAATATGGTCCACTTCTTGTTCCCAAATAGCAAGAAAGAAACAAAATATTTTTATTTTAACAAACTGGAAAGATTAATGCACATTTTACACCATTCCAGTATTAGAGAATCGTCATATAAGCACCCTTGTTATGTTTAAGGTTATTACCCTTAAAAGCCTGTTTGTAGGACCTGACTGTTTAGCATTGTGACATCAGAGAAAATGTGCAGGTGACAGAGTTCAGACACTGTTCCTTACCTGCCTTGGTCCTCTCCCTCTGGGCTCAGATTGAGAATGGCATGGATCAGCTCCAAAATAAGACAACCTGCAGCAGCACAGAGAAGCCAGTTTGTATACAAGTTTAATTTGTCTCCAGACAAGAAGCAAAGGGAAAACACCCTCACCTATCCTCTCTCTGACACCATAGGTGTTGTAACGCCACTTATGGTACGTGGGCAGCATCTCCTTCAACACCAGCAGCACACAGGGGATCAGACCTTTGTTCTGAGTGCTGCCGAGCTGACCCTATGATAAAAATAAGTACACATGATGCACATTATAGTAGCAGGACAACATTTTGAAAGATTACATAACTTTTAAAAAATGTTACCTTAACCAGAGTTGTAATGAGACGAAGGAAGGCAATAGTCACAGCATATTCTCCCCTGGGCTGCTCAATCTGAACTAGCAGGTTGCCATAGTTACCTGCTTTCATCCCCTCAGCACTGAGGGGAAAAATAAAACAGTTGAGTAAAACGCTGATATATCCAAGGCATATTAAGTAATACCTGGCACTCTGTTTGGCCTCTTTACCTTATGCACTGGGCCATGCTGGTCAGAGGGTTGGAGGCAAAGGGGAGGAAGCCAGTGTGGTGCAGACTGGACCACACCTGAAGATTGATTAAATAAATAAATAAGATATGAACTGGGTGAAGAAAGTTCAAAAGCACTGGCTTTAAATCCCTCATTTTACTTCATGTTCACACTGCGAGCACTGAGCACACCCACCTTCCCTGGCATCCTTGCAGCCAGCACAGAAAGGCAGTTTACACAGGAAGCAATCACATCCACTGGGGGGTTGATGACGGATGTTAACCTGAGAGAAAAGACAGATTATAATACCAGAATCATATCAAGATTATTTCTGGCAGAGCAAACAGCACAAAAAGTTTAATGTGTGTCACTCAAAAGTTTACTTTACCTCTGCAGCAGCATGTAAATGCGTGAGGTCAGAGGCAGGAGGCAGTCAGACACTGTCCAGTCTGTGCTTATGATCTTATGGACTAGATCCAAGATGGGCTTCACGCGGGCACAGTGGGCTAAAACATCTGGTAAAAATATCAGTCAGTGATCAACAATCAGCTGATGAATGTGTTTCTTCATTAAATAATTCATTTTTAGGCATTTGGCTACTCCAGTAACTGGTGACATCAGCTACTGAATCATTGTATAACTGAGTGGAAATCTTTACGTGTAACTGTGATTATTTTAAACCTGTTGTGCAGGTTTTACAATTACTGTCATACCACATGATCATATGGCCTTATGGATTTACAAGTCTTATCAAGTTGTTTTGCTTCCCAGAAACTCAAGCAGAACTGTATTTAATAGGTTTTAACTGAGTATATGAGGTATATATTGTGAATGTTACGAGAAATGCAAATAACCATATTTCTTGTCATGTTTATCACACTCCATCCTCTTCTCCTTATCCAATCTGGTCAGAGTGCAGAAACCTATACTAGTTGTAGAGCCAGAAGCAGGGCAAACCTGGGCAAACCTTATAAACAAAATTAACTGCTATGTACCTGCAGTGGAAACAACATGGAGCAGCATCTCCACCTCACATGTGAAGAGAGTCCAGGAGCTGTAGGAAAACTCCCAGCGTACCACGTAGCCTTGCTCACCTGGACTCATCACCTGGCCCAGCACTCCCTGTGGCATCCACAGGTTTGTCTGGCCTGTGCCTAATGGTTGAGAACAGACATCCCCATTTAGTCACACAAGAGAAACACAGGGAAAACTTTCATCTATAACTCAGATTTAACAGTAATAATAACACACTAACCGAGAGGATAGAGGAGTTTGGGAGCTTGCCTCCTCCACAGTGTCTCGTCGTCATTGGAGATGATGTCATTAGACTTATGTTTGTAAACTTGAGTGTAGAAGGACATTTTATCCAAGAAGTTGTACACCTTTCACAAGGAAGTCAAAGTATATCAATAAATCATTTACAGAAAGATACGTTGCATGTGTGTATGTGTGTGCATGTGTGCCATTTACCTTTTTAACAGTCGACTTGTTTGAAAGCAGTGCAGTTAGAAGCTGCAGCAAGGGTCCGATCTTATGAGGAAACATCCCCACTGCGCTGTCCAGGATCATTCCCAATCCCATGTTTGGCTTCTGGATTAAACATTTAATAAACGAGATACATCATCAACATTTATAATTCCATTTTATTTTTAATAAAAGATTCTCTTCTGTGTGCTTTTCCCACCAATTCCCAAAAGATTTCAGCCAGACTTGGAGCAGAAAGGACCTCACAGGCAGCATCGATAAGGTGGGAGCTCTGAGTCGCCACACCATCAGTCTGTAATACACATCATAAGAAAGCAAATTATCACCACATGTTATAAATAGGTCTGTGAGGATCAAGACATGTAGAGTCAAGGTGCATACCTGTAAACTTTCTTCTTCAAAAGAGGTGATCACAAATGAGAGGAGACCATAGACGCACATTTTTGCTGTGCTTGCTGTACACTGAAGAAATAAAAAGTGAAAAAAATGATGGAATTTTAATGGAAAACAAGACAGTCACCACTCTTTGAGCAAATGTTGGTTGCTACTTACATTTCTATCTATAATTTGTAAAAGTGCAGCATTACTTTACAGATTTTGAAAGAAATCATTATGAAACCTGAGGTCTGAAGTTTAGCACAGGTCTTGACAAGGAAACTGATGCATGATGATCAGTATAATACATTACTATTGTAACAGGAGGTTTTCATTCTGGACACTTGATTATAGATTGGTTTAGATCTGCGCACTTAGTGATTTCATTAGCTGCTGATGACAAACAGAAGCACCCTGAGCGTTCTTTACCACTACTGCTCATGCTGCATGGACTTTATTTAAAGCATGGCTTATGATTTGTGAAAGAACAAAGGTGTGTATCAGCAGGACATAATTTAAAGCTATGTCAGATAACAGAGGCAGCATAACAGATGACAGAGGGAGTTCTCCTTTAAGTGAACAGAATTTTTTTGTAAATTTGCTTCTTATAAACTTCTAAAGGGTCAATCAATCTGAAATATCTTACATTGTTCCCTGAGACTCCAAGACCTTTGAGCATTGTTGAAAGGTACTTGAAAACACCCAGCTGGAGGGCGGTGTTGCCTATCCTCCTGATCACAGGGCTGGTATCATCTGGTCTAAGTGTGTGTCTTAGCAGGACCCAGGCCAACAATACCGGTGCGTGATGAGGGATGTCACCAAATGTCAGTAGCAGCTGATCCATTTCCTAGAAGAGCCAACAATTCTTATGAGTATTTAAACACATTCTCATTATATGCTCTGCGTGAGTTAACAGAAGCCTAGCCAATTTTAGCCTAATTTATTTAAATGTTTCACTTTGTAAGACAAGTCTGTGAACCAATATTAACATTAAGTCTATGAATGCAGCAGCCAAAAAACAAACTGAACCTTAACCACGGCCGGAGCACTAGAGAACTGGTGCTGATCTGTACAATCCTCAAGAGCACACTTGTGCAGGAAGTCTATGTCCATTCCTTCAACCAGGATGAGCGCGCTCAGGTATCTGCCGGGCAGAGAGACAGACAGGACATCATAAACTACGGAAGGAATGAAATATTTAGGTTTCTGACATATCCGGTAAAAAAAGTCTATTGAATATGAATCAACTGATGATTAATCTCTGTATAGGAAGACATCATGTCACTGTAATAATGAAAATACTGAAATGTCTTCATAATGTCTGTCAATTAAAAATATCTGGGAAAGACATGAACCGCACATAAACTTTGTGCCTCTTACCCGATCCGGTCGACCAGCGCATCCATGCTCTTATCTACCAGGTGTCTGTTAGTCTGCCGCAAACCGAAGCCTTGTTCTTTGAACATCTTGGTGAAGTTCAGAAGGTCAGATGGGTTCATCTCAAAGTAAGCATAATACAGAAAGATGATCTCGAGCAGCAGAGACTGTTCTCTCAGACACTGCAGGAACCATCTTGACACCTGCCGCTCCGTCTGAAAAAAAATAATATCTACATTATTTTGCATCCTTGACAGGAAAATATCTCCCACAGCTACCTCGCAATAGGAAGGATATTAAGCCAACGCCAACCAAACTTGTGTCATCACCATGAGGTTTCCGTGAGTTTCCCATGTTGGTGCCTCTGCCTTGAAGAGACTCTCAAACTGCAACTGGTATTTGCTCACCAGGTCCTTCTCCAGCTTTTTGACACAGTCACTGTACTCAGCCTAAACAACATAACATAACTAAGGTTACATTACTAAAGCAACAACAATCCCAAGCACAATTAGTTTTTTAAAAGCTGTGTTCCACAATTTAGTGAGTAATGCTAAGACTGGAGCTTCTCACCCTGTAGGGATGTCGCTCATCCTGAAAGTATGTGAGCAGGAGAAGGACACATCTGAGCAAACACATGCGTTCCTCATAGTAATAGTCTGCTATCTGCAAAAACAAACACAAAAGCTGTCATACTTACTGAACTAAACATGTGCTGTGTCAAGAAAAGCAGAAGATCCGTGTACTGACCTTAAGCAGTAGTGCCTGGCTTTGCCGCTCATCCTTGAGTACAACCTACAAAAAAAAAAAAAAAAAAAAAAAGGTATTCATTTAACATCGAAACGTCTTTCACAACATCTTTTTACGGTCTTACATTTTTTGTTCCTGTGATGCAACGGCAAATCTCAGTTACACTGAAAGCTACGAGTTCAGACAGATTTCACAATGAAAATATCTGTCAGGACAGATACCTTTAATGAATCACGGGTTCCTCTGTAGTCTTCCTGTAGGTAGCACTGCAAAAGCTGAACACTCTGCTGTTCATCGAGACTCTGTAACATGAAATCATCATTAAATACACACTACAAAATAAAGACTGGAAATCATTCTTGATTGACATTTTGAAGTCTTACCAATAATTTACTGATCCTTAGACCAAAGTCCTTCAGGGGCTGTGCAACATCTTTCTTCTCTTTTACTTTCTCAGCAGAGGATGAGCTGTAACAGGTGATGCTTGCAGTTACCTTTTATATGGTTACTTTTATTAACTACAGTAAATTTGATGTGAAAATAACTGTAACTATACCTGGGTGGCTTGTAGTAACTAAGTCCTTGATGAAGTCTATCCCAGTGTCTGTCGAGCTCTACCTCTATCTGAGCCTGTGACCATCCAACATTAATAACAGAGAGAAAAATCACTGTGATTGTTTTATTACCTTTAAAAAAGAAAACATTACAACAAGCTATTTTTTTTGGAGCAGTAAAGAGTCCAGCACACTTGTTATGTGCTGGACACTTTTCTTCAACAAGGACATACCGGCTCTCTCAACGCAGACCTCCCCAGCAATATGGTCCATAATTCCCTACAGCTCCTGGGAAACAAATTGGTTTATTTTAGAAAAGCAACGATTGGGATTAATGCATTAAAGTTTTTACAGTTATTAGAACTGAGCCTTTTAACTAAAGAGGGATGAAGGTGTGGGATTTAATAAGTGTGCACTTCTGTCCACCCTTTTTCAAATATGTAAACTAAATCAGCAAATGTGTAGCAATATTGTACCCTGTTTTAGTTTATTTACAAACAGCTATTTTTTGTTCAATTTAAAAAAAAAAACTTTCTATGAATTGGTTACATGTTTGAAAGAAACTGAACAAAGCAAAACAAACTTGCCCTGATGCCATCAAACAAAAAGACAGACCTACTTCCCAAAACTATAAACACTTCCCCCGTTTTCGTACATGACTCACTTTTTGTGGGAAGAAAAAAAAAAGGATAGAAAACTCAGTATGTCCATAGGGTCCAGAAAGATTTCCATGGAAGCATTAAAAATAACGATTATCTTTATATTTCTAATCATGTTAGTTTAGAGTGTGTGAAAATGAACAGACTATTTAAAGCAATCATCGTAATTCCTACACAGTTAATGCAACTTTTTTGGTAAACCTTGTGCAAAATTAAAACTCAAAGTGTGCAGTTTGATGACATTTTAGTTATTTATTTTACATCTACTGTGGTGAGGTACTAAGACAACAACATAAAAATGCTGTCCATGGCAGCATAGTTTTTGACCAGACTTGAGATGTCACCGGTACTTTAAAGCTCAATACATGTTTGCATACATAAACATTTGTTGGGGTCCTCAATATGAGTCTGTTGTCTTGTTATTATGATATCCATGGATATGTTTTAAATACCTCTCTTCAATGATAGCCCTTCATCAGCGTTCCCTAAAACTAAATTAGTTTATTTGTACTTACAGAGATGGATAGGCTTTTGCGATTTGTTGTCAAGTCTAACTCTTTTTAGTTTGTTTTGGAGGTCAAGTTTAAAGATTTTAAACCTAACTCAGCTGTTTTCCTGACAGTATCAAAACAGTAGAGTTAGCTTCTCAATTAACACCAACTAAGCAAGCCCAGCGGTTACTGAATGTAACGGAGAGTCGACGGCTTTATCTCGCTGTAAGTACGGTGTCTTTAAATAAACCAGCGCCGTTAATACAATATCTAATGTAAACAGTTTGCAGTGGCGGTATGCTGTTGTTGACATGCGGCTGGCACACCGCGCTACTGAAAAGCCATTCAAATCTTTAGCGGCTAGTACTTGCTAAGCTAAGTCAGCGTGGTGCTAACTGCTCAAACGCAAAAAGTGAAATATACACATCACTGCTGGTCTGATTTAGTAAACAGGAGCGCTGTGTAAAAATTATACCCACTGGAAAACGCTGCAAAAATAACTCAAACAACGCACGCTTTAGCTAAAGTAAGTTGCTATGTGCCTACCTGACGCTCATCTCCGATTCCGCCATCTTCGCGTCTGCTATGTGATTGGTTGTTGTGCTGGCTCATCAGTGACGTCGAAAGCGCCTTCGTCACCCTCGGAGCCAACGGCTGGGCGCCTTGTTCTTCTTCGTAAAAGAAGATGTTTACTTTATAATAAACTTATTAGTTATCTTAGCTCAATTTTATTTTCACAAATGCAAATACAGTAACAAAAAACCTAATTTTAAACATTACTATAATGATGTTTTATGTTACATAAAATTGATTAGTGGATCACTTAACAAAAAGGCTATGAAAACTATTACTATTTGTAGTAATTACAAATTATTTGAATGTATGTAATTCTTTGTATTACACCCCCTGGCATATGTTAATTTTGTTCTGATTGTATACATGTTCTGTATACTGTTTCTTAATAAAGTTTAATATTTTGAAAAAAAAATAGGTAATAAAAGAGTGAACGAGCACGTATCTGAACTTATGAATAAACAGTCTGCGATTCATCAAAAAAAAAAAAAAAAAAAAAAAAGCCTTGTTCTTCTTCGTGAAGCAGCGGCCGTCCTGAGTTCAACTTTAACGCCATCCTCTGGAGTAAAATAAACACATCCCAATCGCCTCCATACCTTTTCGAAAATATTTATGCTACATTTTGGCAAAACTTCTGTGTTTCCCCCTAACTCCATAATTCAGTATATCATGTATCAAAGCGATCCTCTGGACTTACGGGTAATTAATTTTTACAAATAATTATTCAAGTATTACATGTATAAAATAGCCTGAGAAGTCTGAATTTGACCAAAATAAATAAATACATATTTTTATTTATTTATTTAAAGTATGCGCTTTATAGTGATATAATTATTTCACAAATTTTAAGATTAAAAAGTAAATTTAAAACAATCTTTAAAAGTAACGACTTTAAGAGATACTTTTTTAGTGTACCACGTGACCCGGCTGTCAAAGATGGCCCCCTCCTACTGGGTGTGAGAGGACCGACAGCTGACAAAGGAAACAAATCTGTCCAGAAAGGACGGCACCGATTCATAGCGATTCACTGCACACGTCCGCTCAGACAACGCAGCGCTTGTATGGTATGTACGCTTGTCTTTGTCAGCCTGTATTGTGCGTCAGTGCTGCCAGTAGTTACTGCTGGCGTTTTGCTAGCTCTGTACAGTGAGCTTGTTAGTCTGCCGTTAGCTTGATGCCGTCAGAGGTTAAAGCATCCTCGGCTGCCAGAGAGACGCGTTCCTCGGTGTAGGGAGAATTATCTGGCCCCATTGGGCTGTATGAATGAATGAAACAAACTGGAGTTTTATTGTTTTGATTTTCTTTCCCTAATGTATCCTTCAGCTTTCATAACCATTTGTTAAGCATAGCCTCCATAGCTGAAACAGAACTCACACTACACAGACAGCTCAAACTCCGACCCCCACAGGAACAAAAGGTTGCAGCTGATGTGGAAAGAACATGTGTTTCATGTGTGGCCTTTTACTCGTGCTATCTGAGCTGTGTGAATTTCTCACTGACGGGGTGAATTTTCAGTGTGGTCATAGTTCATGGCAGGAAGCAGATAAAGCATGATCAAGGTTCAGAGTTAGAATAACGAAGAAAAGACTCAGCATTCAGTACAGTAGCATTTGAATCTAATTTTTTCACATTCTTCTGTTTGTTGTGATCTGTATTTTTTTTTTCTCTTAAATGCTAACACTTTTTCCCCTTTTTCCTCGGACATCCATAGCAAAGGAAAGTTACCTTCCAAATGATGAAGCCTGTGAGAGAGAGGAAGTGACAGAAGAAGGCCTTCATTGCTGCACACCATCTGTTCAGATCAACCCTCCTCCCTCTTTGTGAGCGCCCACCCTGCAGCCATGCAAATCAACCCGGTGCACGTGGAGTCCACTGTAGTTTTGGCAGTGGTACTATGTGTCCACATGGCGGTCTGGAACCAGCACTCCTGGTGCAGCATAGCCCTGGTGATACAGGCTTTCTATGTGCAGCATAAATGGGACCGTCTGCTCAGGTCTGGGGGTGCTGTGTTCCAGTTTCGCCCTTCAGCGAACAGCGGCATTGTTCCAGCCTCTATGGTGATGCCTTTGTTGGGCCTGGTACTGAGAGAAAAGTGCTCTGCCTCAGGGAATGTCTACTTTGAGCGCTTCTCCATGGTGGTCACCATCACAGGCATGATGCTAGCCCTGTTCCTCTCCCTGATTGCACTGGGAATCACAAGACCTGTTCCCACCAACACTTGTGTAATTGCAGGGATGGCCGGCAGCGCAATTCTCTACACCACAAAGCAGACCCTGACGGTGTCTGAGGTCATAGAGGTCTTGGAGGTGCTGCTGATCTTTGTCTATCTCAGCCTGATTGTGCTTTATCTGCTGCCACGCTGCTTCACGCCCGGAGAGGCACTCCTCATTGTCGGTGGGATCAGCTTCATCGTGAACCAGCTAATCAAGCGCTCCCTGAACCTGGCGGAGGTCAAAGGTGACCCGGTGAACTATTTCCTCCCGGTGTTAGTGGTGGGCTCGCTGCTGCTGGGCGTTTTCTTTGCCCTGCTCTTTTGTTTCATGGAGTCTGAGAGCTGGGGGTCATCGCTCTTCTTTCACATGATGACAGCCGTTCTGGGTCTGGGGATCTTGATGCCCTGGCTGTCTTTGTTCATCGGTCGCCACCCCCTCATGTGGTTGTTGGACTTCATCACGTTGAATGACAGGAGACTCTGCCTGCTGGCGTACTGGGTGTTTCTGTCTGTCGTGGCAAGTTGCGTTGTGCTACATCAGAACTATCAGCGCCAGTCGGGTTCCAAGAAGCACCAGGCGTCGACCATCGTCAGGAAGTACTTCCATCTGATTGTAGTGGCCACCTACATTCCAGGGTTGATCTACGACAGGCAGCTGCTCCATGTGGCATCTGTGGGTTGCCTGGCGGTTTTCTTGTTCCTGGAGTATGTGCGTTACTTTCGAATCAGGCCTTTCGGTCAGCTGCTCAGGCAGTTGCTCACTCTGTTCCTGGACGAGCGGGACTCTGGGCCTCTCATCCTCACCCACATTTACCTGCTACTGGGCATGTCTTTGCCCATTTGGCTGTTTCCTGGACCCTGTGCCCCTAAGGGGCTACTTCCAGGGGCGGGTGGCCTGGTGCCCTACGCAGGTGTGCTCGCGGTGGGAGTTGGAGACACTGTGGCCTCTGTGTTTGGCAGTACCATGG
The DNA here is from genome assembly GCF_057381845.1 of Rhamphochromis longiceps. Classification (NCBI taxonomy): domain Eukaryota; kingdom Metazoa; phylum Chordata; class Actinopteri; order Cichliformes; family Cichlidae; genus Rhamphochromis; species Rhamphochromis longiceps. Next base: position 51,797,483 of record NC_140563.1, read on the forward strand.
GGGAGATCCATTGGCCCGGCACCAAGAAAACCTTAGAGGGGACTGCGACATCTGTGTTCGCCCAGATCATCGCCGTGGCCATGTTTCTCATCTTTGACAGCAGCATCAATCTGAACACCACCTACTCATGGATTGTTGGCTCCATCACTCTGGTGGCCATGCTGGAAGCCTACACCTCCCAAATAGACAACCTGCTGCTTCCACTCTACCTCTTCATCCTCCTGTTGCTTTGAATGGACCGATCATACAAACAAGCAGATCCACTGCCTGTTTCTCAGCCATTTCTGGTGGTGAACTTGGGACAAAAAAAAAGCTGTCTTTCGTAGTCTGTGGAGATGATCGGTAGTTATTTTTGACCAGCACAATGCGATTGAAAGCAGTCAGATTAACCGACCAGGGTATCGACAAACCTTTACATGCGACAGTGTTGGCATGACAGTCTGTTGTCTTTAGATCATTTTCAGTATCCTTTCCAATGACCAGTGGAACATTTTAGATCAAGTCTGAGCCTTGCGACAGAGGTGGCGTATGTTTTCTCTGCCACCGACACCAACAGCTCCTAAATTATGCAACGGGAGACTCAGTTTAGCAGAGTGTGGAGGGGGAAAAAAAGTGTTTCTTAAATAGAAATCCTTTTTTTTTTTTTTTTTTATAATCGGCAAGAAACACTCAAAATGTCCTGTCGTTTTTATTTCGTAAACAGATACATGCCTTGTATTGCCTTTCGAAGAACATAAGTTAACTTTAAATTATTGATATGTCTTTTAATCAACTTTCTCACGTCTTTATTATTATGTTTGCCTCCCTGATGGCAATATGAAGAAGTTTCTTCTGAAAATACTTGCCTTAAGAAGTCTATTTTCTATCACACACAACCTACCATAATAGAAGCTGTAGACGCTAGCATGGCAGCCCATTTCAACTCTTATTTAAAGGGCTGATTTATACTTATATATGGTAGAAACACACTATGCTCCTGCATGAGACTGATGTGATAATGCAGTACTGTAATGTGTATGCCGGTTGTCCTACCGCATATATTTTTGTCAGATAAATCAACTTTGCTTACCGGTTTGTGGTTTAATGGGACCCTACACCCCTTAAATATCTACATTTCCTTGTAATACTGAGCCTTTAGTGTTTTGGGGGGTTTTTGGACATTGTAGATATGCTTTTGGGCCACACCCATGCACACAGGCCTTTACGTTTTGGCAACTTTTACAGCAAGAGTTACTTCTAAATTATTGTTTTATGTGCTTTATAGCAATATACTATAATTTCTATTGGGTTTGATCTCGTCATTTGCAGAAAAGGAAATGGAGCATCTGTAAAAAGTGTTTCTTTTTTGTATGTTTGTTTTTGTTTGTTTGTTTTTAATGTTCTGATGATCCTGCTGGTGTGTTTCTTTTTCCAACATTCTTACATTCTGAAAGAAAAATTTAGTATTGCATGTTTCAGAACATCTGAGAACAAACAAAGCTTGTTTTGGGGTTTTTTTTGGGGGGGGGGGGTTGTTGTTTTTGTTTTGTTTTTTGAAGATTGAGATGTAGGACCTATGTGAGCGACTGTATTTTAACAACACAAAGATTATCCCTTCGCTTTTTCACTTTGATTTGTGACACTAACACAAGGAGTTTGAATGCTGCGCTTAATAATTACACGTACATAAAGCTTTGTCGTTTTCATTTTAAGTTGGGTCTTAAAATGAACATACTTGAAAGCAGAGATGCTCACTGTTGTCTATAAATGGAGGAATTCATTGTCTTATTTGGGCACAAATCATTTAAAAAGATCTTGCACAAGAATAAAGCTGTTGACAATGCTGATGAAGAAATGCTTAATAAAGGTGGGTGGAAATGTCAGTTGCACAGTGAAATCTCCATGGAGACTTGATCAAAAAAAATGTTTATTTAAAAAAAAAAAAATTTTCAGCCACAATTTAAAACACTTTTCCAGCAAATTTATAATTAAGTTAGAAAAAATTATTAGTCTAAATGCTGGTTAGTAAGGAACCAGAGATTGGCCAAGCTTGCGATTTTTTTTTTTTTTTTTTTTTTTGTGATAACTTGACATAAGCAGACTGGCTAAGCAGATGCACAGACTGAATTTGTCAAACTGGAATACTGGCGGAAGAACAGTATATTTTCCTAAGGACGATCAAATCGGCACAAAAATGCAAAAATTTCAAACACAGTATATCGGATGAAAGCAACACTGCTGCAGGTAAATCAGCAGCGTGTGAGACTGATCGAAAACGCGTTGTACAGTATGTAATTTAAAAAACAAAAAAAAATATCCTATGAATGTGTGTGTGCTTTAAGTGTTTTGACTGAAAAAGTGCAATATCAATAAAGTCTATTTAAAGCCAGGAAGGAAAGCTGGTTAAATATGGAGTTAACAGACTTATTACAATGTTATTAAAACATGGTTTCAAGTGTTAACATAATTATAATGCTGCATGCTGCAAAATCAGTCTGGTGTTGAGCTGTTTTCTTGAGGCATGCAAGAAAGTTTAGGTGTAGTCTTTCAACTGCAAACCTGCTGCTGTTAACAGCCTGAAACCTGCAGAGAACACAGCAGCTAATCCATGGCCTGGACTTCCTTTAAATATATGGTTACTATACACGTGATGAGCATGTGTCACTTTTGACATGACCAAGGAAAAAAATGCATCTCAAAGCCTCTTTCCCAGATGTACACCATTTCAAAGAAATGCTCAACTGGGTCTTCCTTCCCTCATCACTTCCTAAAGGTCGTGGCACATGGTATTCCCTCCCTGCTCCTGGTAATTCTGAAGCTTTCTTCCTGTTAAGAGGGAGTTTTTCCTTCACACTGTTGCCAAGTACTCACTCATAGGGAGTCATCAGATTGTTGGGATTTTCTCTTCATTATTGTAGGTTCTTTACCCTAAAATATAATCTATATTTTATATAAATATAAAACTGTGATTTAGTGCTTTATAAACAGAATTGTATTGAGTGGCAAAGCATATCAAAACATTCATTTTGAATGTCCCCCAGAAGAACTATTCTGGAAGTTTAAGATATTAACAAAAATGTTTTGCAGACAGCACAGCACAGGGTTTGTGATTGGGGTTGGGGACCACCTCTGTGGAGTTTGTCTATTCTCCCTATGCCTATGTGAGTGATTTCCAGGTAATCCGGCTTCTTCCCACACTCCAAAAACATGTAAGTTAACCTAACTGGTGGTTCTAAATTGACCATAGGTGTGAATAGACCGCAATAGACTGTGAACCTGTCCAGGGTGTAGCCACCTCTCAGTAGCCCAGTGACTCCAAATTGTTCAAGTTTAGAGAAATGGATGGATTTACATTACCAGTCAAAAGTTTGGACACAAACTATTTCAGGTGATAACCTCATGAAGCTCATTGAGAGACTGCCAAGAGTGTGCAAAGCAGCAATCAAAGCAAAGGGTGGCTATGTTGAAGAATGTAAAATATAAAACATGTTTTGAGGTATTTCACATTTTTTTTGTTAACTACATAATTCCATGTGTGTTCATTCACAGTTGCAATGCCTTCAGTGAAAATCTACAATGTAAACAGCCATAAAAATAAAGACAAACCATTAAATCAGAAGGTGTGTCCAAACTTTTGACTGGTAGTATATCTTATTTATACATGTCTATTTTTTCTATGTCTTTGCTATCATGGGTCATGAATAACACTTGGCTACGATCGATACAGGAACAATAGGCTGAGCTCAGGATTCAGCCTATAGTTTTCTTGTGTAATAAGATCCTTTTACCCTTATCAGAAGAATATTGCAAGCACAGCCATTCTTTGGGAAGTTAATGAAACAGTATTATCTGATTTTTTTTCCTTGATGATAATATCATAGATGCTGGTTATTCTTTGGGAGCAGCACCGGATGCCAAAGAATCCTTCAAGTGTAGAGAGGTGGGAAAGGGAGGTCTTCAGTGGGCTGCAACCTTACAGGACCAAAGAGATGGAAATAAGATGGACAGGTCAGGCTTGGGAAATTTCTTTGGAGCATCTTGTTTCATAAAGTTTGCATTAATGAGAGAACACTGATTTTCCATACAAAACTAAATGCTGACATATACAAATCTAGATATGTTGTATGAACACACACAAGGGTTGCTCTAAACAAATCTGTGCTTATTTGAAGTCTACTTGACGTGTGCATCAACACAAAACTGACATTAAACAAATTAATGAGGAACATCTCTATTTTACTACATGTTAACTGAGACAATCACTTGCCAGAAATATGTAGTCAAATAAAAGAAATGTCACAAGGCCAGCCCACACGGATAAAGTCTCACCAGTTGTCAGGGCTCCAGCGGGTCTGCTGGGCTTCCATGATGTGGAAGGTGTAGACATGACGAGACTCTTCAGAGGTGTTTTCAGCACTTCGATGCACCACCTGTCCGTGGATCAGGATGACACCACCTGAACAAGGGAATTTATTTAAGGGCCGATGGCGCGATATGGCAGCCTCGCTTCTGTCAGTCTGCCCCAGGGCAGCTGTGGCTACAACTGTAGCTGCCTCCACCAGTGTGTGAATGTGAGAGTGAATGAATAGTGGCATTGTAAAGCGCTTTGGGTGCCTTGAAAAGCGCTATATAAATCCAATCCATTATTATTATTATTATTATTATAACAGTGCAGAAAAAGAAAAAAACTCATGGCATTTAATCTAAGGTGAACTGTCCTGAGCTGTTGACGGTCAAAAGTTTCTTTATAAGCAACAACATTTTTTTTTACAATTTCAGTTGCAAAATGTCACAAAATTCAAAAATGCATCCATCAATCACCGACTAAATTTAGATTTATGCTAATGACCTTTTTTCACTGGTGCGGCAACAAACTTCTCGTCATCGTATGTCTGCTCTCTACCGATAAAGTCGGTCAGGGGAAAGGTGCCCTTTGGAGTACGCACCATACGTCTAGTGATACCGCCTGGGGCAAAAAGAGAAAATATTAAATTATAACATGCAATAAATAAACCTTAAAAACTATTTCAGAAATATGTGGCAGAGCAGTAGCTGGATAACATATACACTATACAGACATTCTGGTAGATACTTACTGTTGTGTGATCCTGGGATAAACCACAGACAGCCATTGTTAATAGTAGCATCTTCCAGGGCAATCCACACCCCCATAACTCTGCCCAGGGGCTCCGTGTACAGAAATGTAGCATCTTGGTGTGGAGTCACTAAGAAACACATGAGAATCCGCTATGGATATAATTTAAAATTATATGAATGTATACAGACAACCACCTCTAAACTGAAGGTTTTGTTATAGGTTTTGCATCTAACTAACCAGATGAACCGTATTTACTTTGTTAATAGAAGCCTGACATAAAATAAATCTCTAATTTCCTTTCCATAAAACCGTATTTTGTCAGTGACACTGGAATTCCCAATCAGCTATCAGCCAAAAGTGTGCAGTGTGTCCTTAAAGAATTTGAGGAAACTGGACAGAAAGAAGTGGCAGACATGGTGGATGCTCTGTCATCGTTTAGGGATAAATTTCTAAATTAAACATTTTCAGTCATGGGATGGCCTCCCGAAATATAGGTCATATTATACAGCATCTGGAAAACACTGAACCTTTTAAACTTTAACAAGGTTCCAACTGCGACTTAAATTCAGCTTCATTACAAAACAAATATTGATGGGATTTAGAATAATGCTAACCTGTGTTTAGGCTAGTCACTTTCATGCCTCACTTTCAGTAGAATGAAATGTCATGGCAGTATTTTGGCACCCCGTTAACATAAACTACCATCAACAAAAGGCAAAAAGATGTAAGTTTCACAAAAGGTGGAATTCATGGCAAAACAGATTTTACCGGTATTCCTAATAATGTGGCCACGGCGTAAATGTTCCATTATTTACAAGGTTTTTATGTCAGTTTTTTTGCTTTTACTTTCGTGTTTTTATACCAAATTTGAGTGTCTTTAATATGAGACAGAAATAAGGATAAGAAGGGATCTTTGGTTAAAAAATGTGATCGGGAATGTGTACTCATTACTGACAAAAATATTCTGCTGAATTTTCTTACCTTCCCCACCGATGCCTGGTTGCTGTAAAAGATAAGGTTCTTATTTCAGTCTTTACGTTTTAATAAGTCATTATGTAGCACTGTCTAACAGTATAAGGCCATTTACCTTAAATATGAACATACTTTGGAGAATCACAGGACTCACTAGGCCCAGCTTTTTAGCTATGCCCTAGGAGAATGACATTTCATTGGACAGTTAGTTATTCTGTGACTCAGTAAATCATTCTTTCACTCCGTCAACCTGTTAGCTCACCTGGACTTTGGGCGAATGTGTAACCTTTTCGTACAACGGCTCATAGGCATGCAGTGCTAAAAGAAAAAAAAAACCTAGCAGTTAGGAGATTTTTATGCAACAGTTTATAGGCTATGTGTTGTTGGAAAACCCCAAAAGCTCACCATGTCCAACTTTATTTAGTGACCGCTGCTTGGGTACAATAAACTCCCCTGCAAGGTGAGAAAAGCATCATCTCATTTTGGAGTTTCACAGCATGAGAAATGAAAGACAGTGTAGAAAGAATTTCACTGGAACTCACCTTTGTCATCAAAAACCCCTTTCTCAAAGAAGAATCGGATCCTATCTCCACTTGTGATGAAATAGTCAGCATTTCCCTGCAGGTCAGAGGGGAAAGACACCGACACTGACTACACTGTTGACATAAGAGTCTGCTTGCAGGGTCAAAGAGGTCGAGGCAAATAACTGTAAATGTGAAGCTAATTTTGTAGAAAGACTACAGGAGGGTGCGCACTCAGCTGCCTTACCTGCATCTGCAAGTGGTGATGTCATTGGAAGCATGTGAAAGAAACATTGTTCAAAGGAAAGCTGACAGTGTTAAAGATCCTGTGCAGCGTTGGTCATTGGGTCACCTGTGTTTTTAGCTGCTCATCATGGTAGGTGGAGAAGGTGGTGCGGCAGTGTTCGGGGACATCCATCCGCTCCACAATCTCTGCCATCCTCTGCCTCAGTTCATCACACTCCTGGGAGGTCAGCAGCCCGTCCAGAACCACGTATCCATCCTCCTGGTACTGTCAAGGAAATTTGAGCCGTTTACAGACAGAAGGAGCAATAACTGAAGCACCGAGGCTCGTCCTTTCGACCTTTCATGCCTGCTTTTCACACAAAGGTCTCTTTCACATTTCAAACTGAAGTCACACCCAGAGTTTAATTCACAGCCATGAGACGTGAAACACATTCTACATATTAAGGCCGGTTCCCAGTTTAAAATTGCATAATTACATTAAAACAGCTGCATAAAATATTTGAGTTTTGTTTTTTTTATTCTTGGCTAATGAGTGTCTTGTGTTACTGATTTCTTAAGGATGACAGCTGCATCATAATCCAACAAGAGGAAAAAAAACATGTTTTAATTGTTGTCCGCCCTGCAGCATTGTTCTGTTTTCTGCTGCGTAGGATTTAACCCAACCGGAGAGAATGTGTTGAAAAATAGTTGCCATCGGATAGTTTAAGTACATATATATTTTATAAATATTATCTTATAAGCTTGCAAACTACGGCAAGATTACAAGACTACAGCATGGCCTGGGTTAGTTCCTGCTTTTCTGTAGCTTACAAGAACAGAGTAAGTGTTGGAAAATGGGGAATTTACTCCTGAGGGCACATATGGTGTTTTCCTAGCTGAAACAGGGGGCGTTTACTGACGTCAGTAGACCACTTGTGGCTGCAGGGTGTTGTGCATGTGAAATGTGCATTTCATTTGAATACAGCGACAAAATACAATCTTATTACCATATATAATACGGAAGAGGCTTCTGATGCACAATCGACATCGCAAAAGTAAAACTGTTTTCTATTCGAAGCAAACAGTGATCAAATTGCTAATTATTTAACTGAGCATTGGTAATTTAACTGTAAACTGCACTTCCATGTCATTTTCATCGGTATGGGAAAGTAATCCTCACCCTCTGCACATCCTGATCTGTCATAAAATCCATGGCGTTCCGCTGAGAGAAATCCACTGCACGGGACCGATGCGCCTGCGTCTCTCCCCCTGGTTGAAGCACAGCCTGTTCGTATCCGACCACGTGACGTGTCTACTTAAATTAAAGTGTTATCATACAGAGACCGTAATAGGATTTCTGGACCTTTGGCTGTATCCCAATTCAGGGTTTGCAGCCTCAGAGGCCACATTTTAAGGCCGATTACGTCACAGCGACGCGCCGAAGGCTGTCCCAATTCAAAGGCTGCTCGAAATGCGTCCCTCAAATGCGTCCTTCATTTCCCTGAATTTTAAGGATGTAGCGGTGTAGACTTCATGGCCCAACATATCCCAGACTTCATAGTGCGGCGGTGGGTGTGGATAATTTTGCCGAAAAAAACGGTGGAAGCGGAGCGGCCAAAGAGTAAACTTTCAAAAGTAAGTACTGAATATTATGTCACTTATTTGTGTGCAAATGTTTAATAATGAAGAACATTAAAACATTACTGCTGGCCACATGTCGGCAAAGTTATGTGACATTAGCGATGTTTGTACTTTAAGCGTTTACTTGGTTTTAAAGCCTTTACTTTATACGCCGTTCGATAGTTGACCTTAATCTTACAGAGAATCTGATGATTTTTGTGGATAATTAAAGTCAGTCATACAGGGGCGATTCTAGGATCAGAGCTTTGGGGGTGCTGAGCACCCAGAGAGCTGCCCATCCAGGCAAGGTAAACTTTATTCATCACGATGAGCCTTCTTCCCTGTCTCTGTCAGTCCCTGCATCCCTAAATGTCTCCAGTTGTCCCGAGTTCCCTCTGTTCCTCCCTGTCCTCATCGTCTGTTGTCTTCATCTCCATTATCAGTCATCATAATTTTACCATCTCTGTGCAAGTCTGCAAATTTCTTTATTAAATCATAAGATTCTTAAATTCATCAAGTCTCTCTGTGCCTGGGTCCTCGTCACAAAACATGACATCACTGTTTTGTACATTTTAACACAATTTAATCCCACATTTGTGCAAGAAAAGCTAAACACTTTTTTGACCAGTCTGTAACAAAACCATCAAATCTGATAAAGGTTATTTAAATGCTTCTAAAGAAGAATGGATTGGAATTTAAAAACAAAAAAACAAAAACTGATGATGACAATGATTCTTATAGTGAGTAAAAAGTAAACTGGGTGCATTTTTTGGACAGAGATTCACTTTTAAAGTGTATGTATGATATAATACAGATATATAAAAAATACACTCCAAAAATAGAAGAGTCCTTGAAATATACAAAATATTATTAAAAGATTAAAATAAAATGAGACACCTTGACCTTTGGTACAATGTATACAATGTATGAAAAGATGTTTAGTGCAGATGCTACTATGGCTCTGCAGATTTTTTTCTTTTCTTTTATCCTATGTCGCCTCACCTTGAGGTTGGCAAATCTGTCTATCACATTTTGGTGGTCAAGTCTCTCAAGCATCTCTTTCTCAACTGACATCACAGCCAGGTGCTGGAGTCTGCTTTGACCCATGGTCCTTCTCAGCCAGGTATGGAGCTGACTCAAGACACTAAAAGACCTCTCACAGCTACAGCTGCTAACTGGGTTTGTTAGGGCAACCTGAATAACAGTTTTCAGTGTGGGGAAGATCTGATTATCCAGAAGATTGTACAATGTTAACATATCTGGGATGGCACCAGCCTCACTCTTGAGATTCAAAAAGTTTTTGGCAACCGTGACTTCCTCTGACTGAAGTTCAACATGGTAATGCAGTGCTAGGGCTGACAACCCAGTTTGTTTTGCAGACTCTGTATAGCAGCTTTAATATAGGGAGAACACAACTTCCAGATTGTACGAGTAAAATTAGTTGTGTGTTTTTTTTCTTTGGCAGTTTAACAGTTTCTGTTGTGCCTGTCACTGTTCCCTGTCTGTTTTCTTACCTGGTTCTTCCTGACCTTGTACTTTTCCCTCTTTCCTCTCTCCCTCTTTGGACTGACAAGACAATCATACACAAATAGATTGTATTCAATTAGATTAAAAAATACTATTAAGATCACTAATAAAAAAGTCCTCTCTCAGTGTACTTTCAACCAAAAGACAAATAACCAAACCACATAAAAGATATAAATACTGAAACACTGATCCAACATTATCCTTTATTGACGGATCATTTGATTTTATACTTTTACCTGAATGTGGCTCCTTTTTTGAAAAAACTTCCTCATATCCATTATGAACCTGGCTGTCTCTCTGTACACACACACACACACACACACACACACACACACACACACACACACACACACACACACACACACACACACACACACACACAACAGCAGTTATAAGGTTAATAGGAATCCAGTCAGTTAGCTAGTTAGTACCTTGGGTTTAATATCGGCACATGACAAAATAACCAGTTTCTCTCATTACATTTCAACAGTTGTAGCAACAGTGGTGACAACAGCAGGCTACAGACAATGTTAAGTTTTAGGTTTTAAATAGGCTGTATACATTTCAATGAGATTAACAGGACGGTCAAATATCGCTGATTTTACTACAGAGCAGGACGGATTGTAGAGTAGCAAACATAGTCGGAAAACAAGTTTTCAATACTGCAGGTTACCTGGTGTAATGTTTTTCAGCTAAAAAGAAACATGGTCTGACTCCTACCTAACTATATAAAGAGTAACTGAAGGTTAAAGGCAGCTAACATGTCCTGTTTTAAGCCAAGTACCCACATCTCCGCTCTGCTGCGTCTCAGCCACCATCTCTCTGGCAGCAACGGCGCTAGAGCCAGAGCAGGGGAGAGGCGAGCTGGAACAAACCATTTTGGGAGGGGGGGTTATCTATACTTTTGTTGTTAAAATGTTCCATCTCAATTAAGTACTGTATGCTTTTTGTATTTTTTGTAGTGTGTCCCACAAACAGCAAATATTTTCAAAAAAAGTAAGAAATCTTTGGGGGTGCTTTGATTCATTTTGGGGGGTGCTGAAGCACCCCCCAAAATGGGCTAAAATCGCCCCTGCAGTCATATATCCACAAACACAACAAGCTGAAAGTCAGTGATGCTGCTCCGTTTGCAGTCCTGAATATCACGGCACAAGCAGGATTCACTGCACTGTTAATGTTAGCTATGTTATATTGCTGCCTCTGTTCAGTGGTGTCGAGCCAAACGGACTTTAACGTGTGTTTGAACGAGCTGACGGTTCACTCGTTAAGCTGAAAGAAAGATGCTTTAATCGCAGGAGTCACACATGTGTTCACTGTACCATTTGGGAACTCTTCTTGTTTAGCACTCGTAATAACACAAACACTAAATCCTCCTTCTCTTGTGCTGTTTTGTAGCAGTGTATACACCTGAGACTGCCACCTGTCTGTCTGTCCTGCACTCTCTCTCTGTTTCTTTCTCTCTGATTGTGGAATAAAAGTATGAACATGTGTTTATAAGTCACACTTGTGTTTGAATCCTGCAGCTTATCACACATTTGATTTCCATGTGTGACAACTGCAAGTGTCCAGAGTGAGGACAGACTGAGGGACCCACTGCTGCACATCATCTGTGAGGCTTTGCACCCCTGATGATCCACCAGGACAAACTCAGCAGTGTGTGAGGAAGAGGAGGAGGAAGAGCCAGCAGCAGCTGACAGATGGAGAGAATAGACAGACTGTTCCCTGTTTGTGAAGGACTGCTAGAAAAGTTTAAAATAACTAATTGTCTGTCCTGAATCAGTCTTATTAGGTAATGTTCAAATAATTTTATCATTCCAGTGTTTTCAGTGTGGGAGAAAGTACTCAGGGCCTTCAAGTTACACACTATGAAAGGCAGCAACAAGTTTAATATTCAGAAACCTAAAGTATGTATCAGCAGCAGAATGGACCTAAAAATAAATGTTTGTTCCAGTTCTATGAAGCTTTGAGTATTTTGGATTAGTAGCACTGCTGTGTTTGTTGCATCATATTGCTGTAATTAGTGTGAATGCTTGAAAAGCATTCACAGTATTGTTCTTCTAATCTTTATTCTTCTATTTTATTATCTATTCCGTACGTTTTTTGAAAGCCTACTCCTTCAAAACCGTTCAACTTAGAAAAACCATTCAAACACCATTAGATTCCTATTCTTTTGGACATGATTGCTTGTATTTTTCTCATTTTTAACATTTATATTTTTAATTTTATTCAACTTTATTCAACAAAAATTTCCCATGTATTTCAATGGGGAGACCCTTCAAATTCTCATTCAACTTACTCATTTTTAAACTCTTACTACTTCAACATACGTTCACATAGAGCCACCATTCAAACTTTAAAACGAAGACAAGACATTCAACTATTCAACTTGTATTTATCTTTTCAATATCTATTATACTTTTTCTTCAGTTCCAGTTTAAGTTTCATGATGTTTTTTCACCCGTTTCAGAGCTTATAATGGGTGTGTATGGGACGGAATGTTGGGGCTAGAGTGAGGCAGCTCAACTGCTAGAGTGAGAGGAGCAAAAAAAATAATCTTAAAATCTTTTTTAAAACTGCTGCTGTGTCCGCAGCGTTTGCTCTACAGGTATGATTTTACCCTCAAAACGTAGCCATGGCTGTCCTCTTTCATCCAATGTGTTTACTATTGTACTAGGTGTTATGGTTCTTTCATAAATGTCACCAATGCACAGCCTCCTCCCTCCAACTCTTCCATAGACTCTAATGTTAAAATGGCTCAGAAGGTTCGTTTGAAAATCAGAAGAGCATGGTGTCTTTCCACTGTCACCACGTCCATATAATAAACTCCACAGACATGAAAACTGAGAATTTGGTAGACTAGACATTGCTGTCGCTCACAGTGAAAGAATTTTGTCAATACAACCTATACTTTTCATTTGGGAACGATTTGTTTCGCCCTGACTTTTCTGTTCATTTTAAGCAGCAAAAGTGAGGCGCATGTCTGTGTCGTGTGTATGGAGCCATTGGGTGCAGTCACTATAGCAACCAGGCTCACACCTGCCTGCTTAACGAGCTCTCTCTGCCACTGTACCAAGATTCAGCTTAAACACTTCTCTTTCAACTGCTGCTGTGTCCACAGTGTTAAAGCCATCATTTTACCCTCAAAACGTCGCCATCGTTGTTCTTTTTCCAACATCTTGTCTTTCAAAGCTCAGACATTTAAACTTTTTAAACTGTGTGGATCCAAGTGGAGGGATCACATTTTAGTCATTCAGTGATTCAAAGAATATGACCTTTTAATATTCTTTCAGATGTTTTCTGACTCTAAATGTTCTTTTCTCATTTCTTAGGTTTTTCTAATTTACAATTAAAACATTTTCAGCTTTTTTCCAACTTCTTCTTCTGTGTAACCTTCAGCTTTTAGCAGTTCAGCACTTTTGTTTTCAGGTTAAATTCGGGTTTTTTTTTTTTTTATCTCATTCAAAATTTTTAACTTAAATTCAGTAATTATTTCATTTCAATGCATACATTCAGATTCAAGCATTCACACTGCAGTTTCTTCAGAAAATGCACTTTCTAGTTGTTTATATGCTTTATATATTCTGAGGTAAGTTGATCTATAGTGTTACATGCTATTCTATAAGGATGTTATGTGTTTGTATACTTTCTGCCCAGTTTGTCCCATTTAGCAGAAGCCAGCCTGTTTAAGGCTCTGATATCTATTCTGTATGACTTAAAGCAGTTATGACATGATCTGATTTTCTCACCCAATAAAGGAATATTTAATATGTCAGTCTATTCTTTATTCTATCAGAAACAGTTATCACAGCTCGTACATTTTCTTCTTACACATATATGTAAGCATTGAGCCAAATTTAGTAATGCCAACATATTAAACGAACAATATTTGTCTCCTATATATAATACATCTATATATACACTGTCAAAGATACTTGTCTTTGAGTGAAGATTTAAGGTGATAGGAAATTTGAATAAATGCAACTTGAATCTTTACTGAGGCTCAGTGAATGACACGGAGTTCAAGCTCACTGCTGTAATAACTAATAATGATTAATATAATAATAAATATATTGGCCATATTATATTTACATTACCAAAGTGAGATGACTTTAGTCTCATGAACAACATTAGCTAATTGTTATTTACTAACTAATCTTAAAATGACTGTTCAGTACAGAAATGAAGCCCAACAATCATGTTTTTCAGCCTCAGATACTCAACAAATCAAACAAAGCTCATGTAAGAACAAACAAACAAATTAACAAAATTTCTCCTTCATTTCTGTCAAACAAAGCTGTGTGAAACGTTTCCAGCGGTTAGTATCATGGTTGCTAGGCAACCTGGGCAGCGCGACCGAGGCTAGACCGTCCCATTTCACAAAGCCTCTCACTTCCGGTCTTAGCGTCTTTGAGTACGCGGCCCTTGTGGACCGTTAAGGCTGCAGACCCTGAATTGGGATACAGCCAATAACTCTTACACTGCGCCGTAGTAACATGGATTAACCACTATGTGTCGCTCATGTCGCTGATGTAAACGAACATGTGAATCACAGCGCCGACTGGCGGCCCTTCGTGCTATATGCATTAAATAACAACACAACAATACAACAATTTAAAATAAACTTGCAATGCTTACAATAGAGTACTCTTATATAACACTATTGCTAATTATATTAAAATATATTTCCCCAACATTTCCTTTTGTACTTCATATGATTAAGTACTGCTGGTTAAATCTAATGATATGCTAAGAACAGTCATGTGAATAAAGTTCAAATAAAAGCATCGGACCAGAGCAGATACAGTGTACATTACATACTGAAAGAGCTTCCATCCCTTGCTGTCTTGTCAGACAGAATAGATGTCCTCATTTTGTCCAATCACCAAGTTGGGACTTGCTTTAGGGGGTTGCAAGCAGAGGTGAAAGAAGGAGGCCTACTTATAGATTTTACTTCAGTAAAAATAGCAAAGCAGCCACCAACAGTCATTTTCTTATTGTTATTACAGATGCATGAGCAGATTTCTACCTACTATACTTCAATGAATTGCATCATGATTATTCACCAGAAGTATCTGAGAAATGGTGAATTTTAGATGATTATTAAAAGAATAAATGCTTTAATAAATGCTTTGAACACACAGTTCTGCTGTTTACTGAAATATGTACAAATACACATAGAAATACACTATATAAAGGAAACACAGTTTGTACTGTTCTAACAAGTTTGAAATTCAATATTTGGTATGACCACATTTATCCTTTTCTTCTAATTTCTTTAAATATTCTTCTGGAATATTTCTCTAGGTTCCTTGCAGGACATTTAAAGCTCTTCTTTGGATGTTGACTGTTTTCTTTTTCCAGTCTCTGTCAAGATGATCCCACATTTGTTCAATAATGTCAAGGTGCGGGTTACAAAGCTGCCTCCTAACTCAGAGCAAGCAGACGGTTCAGTCACACGAGTAGGACATGAGCCTCCTTCCATCTATAAAAAACACTTCGGTGGCTGCCTGATGATTGCATTTCATTTAACAACTGCAGTCTGACTTGGACTGCGTGCAATTACTCTGACAAATTTTTGAAGTTTTGAAAATAATTGCTGTCTTATTTCTGAATGCAGACAGATTACCAACATGTCGCCATCAGTCTGAATGGCCCTTTGTCAAGCTGGCTGCCAGCTGGTTGTATTCTGGTTGTATTCCTTTAGAACGGAAAGACTGCTGAGCGAAAATTTAATAAATTAGTTAAATATGAATTAGACAGCAAAAGAAATGTGAGCTTTGATGATTTATCACAATATCAACATTTCACACAATTGCCAACTTGACCTCATTCAACTTGTTCGCCGACGGACTCCTACATATGGCAACATTAGTTTTTTTGTTAGTGTTGGTGTGTTTGACTGTCTCATTTTACATTTTTAAAATAAAAAATGTAAAATGAATTAAAACATTTTAATTAAATAAAACAGATATTGAAAAAGTTTAACTTTGAAGACATAATTTATATGTTACTGCAATACTTTGCAAACTGCAAAATACTGTATTATAAGTGAAGTATCATGGGGTGTCTGGTGATTCCCACCCTGCTGAATATAGCCATGTACGCATGTAACCGTAATTCTACTTAATAAACTGAGAACAACTACTCTACTCTAATACATCTCTCTAAAAGAATCACAAGATGATTAACAGGACTGGAAAGTAGAAAACTGCTATAATCTGTACTTACAATGTGCTAAAAAATATCAGAGAAGGAAAAAACTGTTCAGTAAGAGTGGATACAAACAAGGGTCATCTCAACCAAGAAGTGCAGCAAAGGGCGAACACTGACAACAAATTGTCCTTCTCTTAGTCAGTGGGTGCACAGTGTGCTGCTAAAAATGATTTTGCATACTCTGGATGTTCCACTTCCGAGGAAGAGAAAGGCAAGTCAGATGTCAGTAGTAGCAAAGGTCTAACAAACATAGCGCTCAGGACTTGACCAACAATCATCAACGCACTCAAGAAACAGAATTTTAACTTTATTTTATTTTCATATATTGTAATGGTACAAAAGGAGAGCCTGAACATTAGGCAAAGTTCAGTTGTCCATTGTTACAGACGTCCCACTTAAAAAGCCAGTGTTCAGTCCACTTGGCAACAATTAGTAAAAGGCCTTGTGATACAGACAGTGCTGAGTGAAACAAGTCCGTCCATCCAACTTTTAGTTTACATTTAACGTGATCGCTGCTTAGGTTTAAAAGCGTTCCTTCCAGTATCAACGCACACATGGTTTCAAATGAAATGGATGGAAATGAACCGTTTTCCCTGATCCACAGGCATCAGAATACAGAGATGAATTGTACAGAGCAAATACAATCATGATTTATGTTCCATACACAGGCAGAAATATAATGCAACCACGGCAGTTTAAGAAAAATCTAGGGCGATGAAAAGGAAATGAAACTGTCTGGAAATGTACAATCTTGGGAAATATTAACAGATGATATACTGATGTACACAATGCCCACACTGGAGGGTGAGCTCACCTCCATTTACAGTAAGTCAAGATTGTCGAGTCGTTTCTGCTCAGTTGTGAAGTCCTGTTTTGTTTATTCAAAAACAGCAGTGTCCAAAGGGAAACCAGCAGCAATATGAATGATGATTATGAGCAAGAATAAACTGACCAGTCACGCTGCTTCACACAAACATTGCTTAAGTGATACATAATTTAGAAACACACAAAAGGAATTGGGAAAAGCTGGAAAATAACAAAAAAGAAGAAGAACAAAAACAAGAAAAGCTTTTATACGCACTGACTTAATGTGTTTGGGTGAAAATGAGCTGAGACTATATCTGAAACTGCTAGAGTTTTCTTGTAACCAAGGAGCACGTATGAGTCATCAAAACTTCCTCCTTTTGGTTTCGTGGGAATGTCTGACTGACCTTTTCCTCGGACCTTCACCTGATTCACTAACAGAAAAGGGAGTGGGCTGAAAATTAGACGCATGACTCAGAGGGACATGACGGTGAAGGACTGTAGAGCCGAGTCACAGCTCAAAGGACAGAACAAAAATGACCAAGGCAACTCGTCACCATAACATTTGTGCGTATGTGTCCAAACATACGCACGCAAAACAAACAAACTCCCAGATAAAAACATATTCATGAGAATTTTGACAAAGTAGTGTGAGAGAGTGTGAATGAGCACCATCCATCTTCGCGAGTTATACTGACTATACAGGCTCTACTAGGAAATAATTTAGGTTTTTATATATGTCTGAACTCCCAGAACTAATGATGTGACCCACATGTTAAGGCTAAAATTTTATAACAAAAAATGTGCGTACAGTTGTTATCCTTGGGATCAAATCAAGCAACCAGGGCTTTGTAAATCTAAAGTCTGCCATTAAAACACAACAATATTATTGCCCGATATTAGCTAATCGCCAATGTATCGGTATTGGCATTTAAAACAGTGTTGCTGATAAATGAAAACTTTAAAAAAAGAAGAGACAGGAGAAACATCCTTCAACCATGTCATGAGTGTTGATGTTGCATAGATTGTCCACCGGAGGGCAGTCTGCAACTTCCCTTTCATCAACGCGTGTTTGGAACGACGCAAACACAACAGCCGCCTGATCCCAGCAGAGCGGAGGTGAATAAATAACGACGCATAAAATACATCAGGAGAATTTGTTTATGTTTAGTGCGTTTGAAAGAGAAAAGAAAAATATTGGAGTATTGGCTTTTTAAGTCACCAAATATCGGTATTAATATCAGCCGGGCCCTGTCTGCCATTAGTACCACTGTACACTGCTTAAGTGCTGTGTGCAAACAGAAAGCTTTACAGACAACCTAAAGTTGACTAAGGCCAGTTATTAGTGCTTTGAAAGTGACACTTTCCTGGAATAAAAACCTTAATTAGCAATAACAGGAACGCTACGTATTGGCAACAATGAAGAACAACATGATACATTGTTTTTAAAAAATAATAACAATCAATAATCAGACTAGATGGGCTAACTCAGAGTAAACTGCCAGTTATAGCCCAACATCATACACATTTCTATGTTACTATATTATTTACTTGCCTATTTTTGCGGATTGATTGGCAGGCCGGCAGGCCAACAGTCCCTATCCGCATACTTGGCACTGCTCACGTTTATCCCGCAGTATGCAAGCAATTCAATTTAAGCATTCAATCCTTTCCAGGAAAGCTGAGATTTCCTGTGGATGAATCTGTTTCTCTGGCATTATTGCCTTTTTGCTTCCATCTGCAATCTCTGTTGCAATGTTAGCACTAGTTGCTCGTCAGCTCACATAAAGCTAAAGCTCCTATTTGTGCCTTTTAATACTGCATGGGAGCGCTTTACTAGTTCCCCCTACAAGGACATTTGGATTCAGTCAAGGCCTCAGTAAACAAAATATACCGTGAACAAAGGTATAATTGTATCATTAGAGTTAACCTTCCTTTAAAAAGCTTGAATCAAAAGAGAAAAACAGCAGGTAGGAAGAATACGGTACACATGAAACAAACACATTAAATATTTCAGCTATACATTTTACAGCACAAGAAATAAAAAACGAGCCAAGATTGTGATGTTTGCAATCATTCCTGGGGTATAAAGCTTGTAAAATCTAAGGCCATATTAGCTGCAAGAGATGCTTGGCTGGGGTGAACATGGCAGAATTAGTCCAAATGATGCTATTAAATCCAAAGGCCTTAATAAGGAAAGTGTTTCAAGCAAACCACGCATGTTACATTAATTTGGTCCATAGATGGTGGGAATCACATATTGCATGTTCGTTTTCTCTCTCCCTCTCTCTGCAAATGTTTCCCTTCTGTTGTCTGATCTAAATGTTTCTCCACTCTTCCATTTCCTGTTTGTCCTCATCTGTCACTTAGATAAACAGATTACATATAAGTGTCTGCTTTTGAAGCTTGACTCAACTCTTCTCAAACAGGAAGTATCTAAACTTTCCATTATCACATCTGAAGTTCATTTCCTTTGGGAGTCCCACACATGTAAAGCTTGACTAAAGCTTCATAAATCATATGGCGCATTAAAAAAAAGGAATAAAGAAAAGAAGTACCTTCATTCTTGTTCATTTTTTAAGTGTATTATCTACTCGATGTGTGATTAGCAGTATCTATGCTCCATATATTTTAACTAAAAAACCCAAAACAAAACAAAACCAAAAGAAATCCGCTGTGACTTGTAATGCAAGGACAGCTAACCTCACATAATTACATGTAATTACAACATAGCAAAGAAAATAACAATAATATGGGTATAGCTTTGACAATTTCTTTTTAAAATAAATGCAAAACCAAAACTACACGTCTATTGTGCATAACATTGCATTCCAATATTCACAATAAAACAGCCCTTCTCACAGGCCCAAACATAATGCTAATGTATGGTACAATTTAAAAGTACACCAAAATAAATTCTTGGCCTTTTCCCAACACATTACAAGGTGTCATATTAAATCTGATAAAGTAACACACTCAAAAAAAAGTATAATGCTCGTTGAAACAGAAAGATTCAAAGAAAGAAGATGGATTTGTCCACCATAACTTCCCATGCAGTTAACAAACAGCCTGCCTCACAGACTGATGTTATAGTTTAACAACTGCAGGGTATTTAGACATTGAACTGCAGAGTGTGTTCCCATTTGTTTCCACTGAATATTTGACAGCTTTGTTTCTTTGAAGTTCATCTTCTGAGCTAAGGCCTAAGCTGTGAGATCACCCGTGAGATGATTTGCTAATCTTCATCAAGTCATTTTGTCTACGTAAAAAAAATGCCTCAGAGTAAGTCGAGCATAAAGAAAGCCAGAAGGAAAAACAACACGGCGAAGCTTCATGCCTCAACACATCGGCTATCAGTTGCGCTGTCATTTGTTCGATTACATCTGCTAGCACAGTGAGGCACGCTGCACCTCATCTGCAGATATAACTGTATAAAACTCAAAGGTGATTTTTAGTCTCGAGGCCAGAGAACGTCAGGCTAACACTCTTCTGTGCATATTTCCTGTTGATAGTAAAGTAGTGATAATCAGCACATTTAGATCACTGGCAAGGTTGAATCGTGCAAATTTAAATAAACGGGTTTGCTTTGGACAGTTCCTATTGTGGCATGCATACTCAACATCACCTGGATGAAACACTGAAAGGCCACAATACCAAACCACCTTTCATCGCCAAGCTAGGTTATGAGATTATTCCACTGGCAGGCATGAGACAATTCCAAAAGCCATCACTTTCCTGTGCCTGTTGGGCCAGAACTGCTGCATCTCCTTCAAAGTTTCACAAAATTTCATTGCTTCTTCATTCCTCTGATCAAACCTCTCTCCTCTGCAGCTGTCCACAGTGGTTCGGCTCAGGCTTGTTCCTTATCGGCCCTCCACAGCTGCTCTTTCACTTCTGAGGGAAGCGTGTTGAACAGGTCCTCCTCCACCACCAGGCTGCTCTTCTTCAACAGTCGGCACTCGCCGAGCTCCACCGGAAGACACTCCAGACGGTTCCCTCGCAGCTCCAGCTGAGTCAGCCCGGTCAGTTCCCCAAAACGTGACGGTAGAGTCTGCAAGCAGTTGTTCCCCAGATTCAGAGTACGAAGTTTCTTACACTGGAACAGCTCTGGGGGCAACATCTCAATCTGAAATGGAGAGGAAAGGAGGAGGTTGCAGTTACCCTGGCCTGCTGAGGCAGTTACTAAGCAAAACATGTTTCACATAATAAGCAGCTCAGTTGTAGATCACATTAATTTCAGATGCTAACCAATTAAAACTACGACAAACAGGCAGGATCACAGGAACAAAATCAAAACTAGGTTAAATCTAGGCCTGCAGTTATATATGGGTGAACACGGTGCAGGCCAGTATCGACTTTGGTGACTGCTATGAGCAGATCCAACATTTACTATAGCAACTTAAAGACGGTTAATAACGAGATAAAAGACTTTTAAACAGCTGGGTTATTTTAATTATGATAACCATAAAATAAAGCATCTGTATTGGCGACAGACAAGCAATCTCTTGCTGCCACCTCCAAAACAGCATTGAGTTAAATGTGACTTGATTGGTTCAAATGTTTTGCCAGGTTTGGTTAATTTCAGCTGTTCTTGGATGCCGGCTCTGAGAGTTGAGTATCACACCAGTAAACAGAATCTAGGCATCATTTTAGATTACTTGTAAACTTTTGTTAAAGCCTTATTACACAATTCTACTAAATATAACTACTGTGTGCATTTTTAACCAGCTTAGTTTAGGTAGCTGGAGTGCTAGCTATTAACAAAGAAATTTTTCCTATTACTCAGGATCAACCGAGCAGAGCACAGCTGATGTTTAGACAGCTGATGTTTTATTCAAATCTTACCCTGATACTACATTCATGTGTTTGACCAATCAATGTATGCAACCAGGTCTTTCGAAGCTTAGCTAAAAAAAAAACATTCCCACGTCCCATGGGTTTTGCACTCAACAATAAAGCTACGGGTTGACAGAACAATTTTACATCTAATTACGAATTTTACGCAGGATGCCCTTCCTGACACCACCCCATAAAGAGGCTAGTCTCCATTCTGAATTGACCCAGCGATTTACACTATGGAGCAAACACCCAATACTACGTAAAACTGGAATTTAATCTGACTCAAATGTGATATTTAGAACAATAAAATAACAGTGGGTTTGCGATGTAACCACCAGAACGTGATACAGGCAAAGAATTTCACAATTTGTGCATGTCTGCTAAAGACTTAAAGGTTTGAACAAATTTAGGACTTGAGTTTACTTTGTGTACCATGAACCTCTGTTTGAAAACAACAATGCAGTCATACTCTGTTAAAAACTTCTAAACATTAAAAACCTTTTTTTTTATTTGGATAGATAATGTGCTGGAAGTTTAAAGAGGATTTTAAGGAAAAGAGGCCCCGAGAGCCCAAAACATCAAAAGGACCCCATTTAATGGAGCTATTTGTAGCCGCACACAAACCTGCTGGAAGCTATTTTCAGCATGCAAGCGCAGTAGAAAGTCTAGTAAAACAGCAGTAATAATAACCTTTACTGAAAAACACATGATGCTGTATGCATGCTCAGTGTTCAAAACAGTATTATCAGGAGAATTCACCAAGTGTTTCTTTAAATTCTCACAGTAAACAAATGTGAATGAAATGCCCCAAAGCAAATAACTGAGTTAAAGCTTAAATGATCTCCTTCATCAGAAACCACAGGCTTCAATCCAACTGTGAATTTTTAGCATGATTGAACATGTTAATGAAAAATAACCAAGTTTATGATAATCTGCCACCTTAACACAGTGAGGGAGGCTAGTTTTGTGGAGAAAAGCGACACATTATACAAATAATACCATATACACTTTGTAATAAATACATAGCAATGACACATTTTGGTCCGCTTGGAGTTCACTTGGATTTTTTTGTGTGTGAAAAGAAGCCAAACCACAGGAAAAAGCTACAAGTTTACAAATTCATCAACTAATTTAGACCAGCGTAAACAAACTATAAAAGCGCCCTTAGACAAAGACTTGGACAGCTGTCAATATACCTGGGTGGTCCACCTAAGTAAAGTCTTTGTATGGGAAGCACTACATTCCTACTGTTATCTTCAAAGGCATAATTCTACACCAAGAACATGTAGATATTTATAATGGCTGACCTCCGTCAACAACTTATCGGGTTTTTTAAGCGAACCTTACTGACATCTATGAGAAAGATAAAGGGGTGGAAACATGACTGCAGAATGAGAGAACTTGATAACTTTTACTACACTTTGAATCACCTTGTTGTTGAATTGTGCTATACAAATAAACTTGCCTTACAATGAATAATTTAAGAAATTCTTCGCTACTCACCCTGTTTGCTGTCACTGCAAAATACTGCAGGTTCTGGAGGAAGCCCACATCTGGGTGGATGCTGGTCAGATTGTTGTGGCTCAGGTCTAAGAAGCGCAACTTGCGGCAGAAGAAAAGCTGGCTGGGGATCCTCTCTATCTTGTTCCTATTCAAATAGAGCCTTTCCAGGTTGGTGAGTGTTCCGATCTGAATGGGGATATAGGCAATCTGGTTGTACCACAGCTTCAGGCACACGAGGCGGTGCAGGTGCTGGAAGCTGATGATCTCCTCTATCGTCTTCAGATTGTTGTCCTTCAGGTCGATTTCCTGCAGGTTGTGCAAGCTAAAGATGGAGTGCGGAATACGTTCGAGATCGCAACGAATGAGCTCCAGCTCAGTCAGGTTGACCATTTTCTTCAGGCTGTTGAGCACCATTAGTTTGGTGCCCTCATTGTTGATGGAGAGCTTCTGAAGGTGCACACCCACATCCGTTACCACCTGGGGAAGCTTAGTGAGGTTGCTCTTAAGCCGTAGCACTTTGAGACTTTTGAGCTCTCGGAGCCCATCGATGACAATGTAACGATTATTCTCAGCACTCAGGTTCCCGGTTAAATGCAGCTCTCTGAGATTCTTCAGGCTGTAGATCCACAATGGGATCTCCTTGATATCAGTGAACTTAATGTGGAGGGACTTCAGATTCTCTCTTAGAAAGGCCAGAGCTGGAGCCTCAATTTTAGCCGGGGTGTGATAGAGCCACATTTCTTTTAGGTTGGAAAGCTGGGCGATGATTGGAGGGATAGTAACATCTGGAATAAGTTCCAGCTTGAGCACCTCTAGTTCAATCAGATCAAACACCGTGTCTGGAATCCCGCTGAGCATGAAGAGGTGCAGCTCCAGCTTCTCCTGGGAGTTCTTGGTGATACGCTGCCGTAGCTTCTCCAGTGTCCACTCATTGTTCAGGTTGAGTTGCCTCAGCTTGTTTTCACTCACCTCTGACAGAAACACAGCGAAGCGCTTGGAGTAAAGAGGGTCATACTGATCTATCATGTGCAGCATGAAGGCAAAGTCGTTCTTTACATCTGGGATGTCACTGTAACTGCTTTCCTCACGGATTGCTTCAAAGGAGTATCGTTTCAGGGAGCGGCTGAGCATCCAACAAAGAGTGTACATGCAGATGAGTCCATAAACCACCACCAGGGAGATGTAGAAACAGGCCAAAATCCTGAAAAGAGTTGCTAACGGATGGGCGCAATGGAACGAGCTGTACCCGGTTAGATTCTGAATATTCTCTGTGCACAGCACATTGAAGCTGATGTGTTTTACATAGTGGGCTGTGTAGCCAAATATCAGTATAAACTTTATTACCTTGATAATGGTCTGACGTATGTAAAGGCGGTACACTATATCACCCTCCTCTACATGTATTCTGAACTTTTTAACCTTTTCAAAAAGGGCCTTGGCCTGCTCCCCTTCCTTTTTATCTAAAACTCCAGTTTCAGAGCGATCAACAATTCCTTGTTCAATTCTGGTCTTTGTTCGTTGGAGCATGGGCACACTGGCCTCAACATCCTCGCTCACGCTTGAGGCCTTCTTGTCCATCGAACCGTTCATTTTCCCCACAGGCTTGGGGTCGCTCTCCTCCACCACGGTCTCAGACAAAGCTCTCGTTGTCCACGGGGAGTCGAAGCACTTGAGGAGGATGGAGACAAAATGCTCCACTTTAGAACTCGTGCGGGGGAACTTAAACCAGAAGTTGCTGCAGGCCAGGAAGATTAGAGTGTGGAGTAGCACCAGATAGGGGAAATATTTGGCAAACCAGTGTAGTTTTTTCTCATAGCAGACTGCGTCTACATAGTTATACTGATGTCGGTCAAGGTCATACTGAATGCCTTTGGGTTCCGGTGCGTAGTGGGTGGTCAGATTCGGCATGGGCATGACTTCGCACGAGTCATTAACGACCCACTTGCAAGGCAAGCAGATCATCTTGTCCTGTGTGACCTGCAGCGTCCCGCCGAACACCGCAATCATCAGCATGACGATTGAGATGTAGTCTGTGAAAACGTCCCACCATGGCTTCAGGATGCGGTACGCTGGCTGGGTGTCAGCAAAGTATCGGAGCTCTGTGACGGGAATCATGATGGTTTATCTAAAAAAGCAGAGACAACAGAGGATTAGTTCATGACATGTTAGGTTAAACTGTGTTTTGAAAACCTTAATGCTTTGGGGCAAAACTTTGTATAAATTACACTCAAAATATTATTCCTGCCTGTTGGCAGCTGACTGTGGCAGCTGGTTGTGAATATTTTAAGCTTTTTCCTTATGAAATCCAGTTGAATAGCTGTTTTTCTTTGATAGCTTCTATGCCAGTTTCTGGGATTAAGCCAACCATTGTTTTCATTAGGAATTAATCCTCTAATTATTTCGTCATTCATTATTTCTAAAATGCCATGAAATAGTGAAGAATGTCCACTATGGTTTCCTGAAAGAATACATTTACAAATTACACTCCAAAACTATGACACAGTCAATTTACAAATACATAAACCAGAGAGAGTCTGATGGTGCACTGGAGAAGCAAATGTTTGGATGTCTTGTTTTTTTGCATGAAATATGATTCAAATTATTAAACCATCTATACAGTGGAAACCCATATTCCCAACAGCAATCAAACATATTTGCCACAATGTGTCTTGGAGAATATCACAGCACTGAAAATAGTACTAAATGGATACCATAATAGCATCACCATTTCATATAGCAGGATAAACACAATCCTTTCATTTTACACTGCACAATTGGAAGGAAGCTTGCTTTAGTCTTGCCTTCTTGCTCTTATGTTATGTCAATATTGATGTGAATATTTTAAAAAGTCAGACAGCAAATTAATAAATGCCACACACACAAATAGCACTAACTTACAATTTGCCTTTTATCCTGATGTAGCCCAACACGCACCTATGAGCAAAGAAGTGGAGGTTACCAGACTAGAAACACACAAAACACGATAGTTCTGATAGCTATTTGTCCTACAACTAAACAAAAGATCCTCTGAGCATCTTGCATGGGACACAGCACATTGCAGAGGCAATAGCAGCACAGACCCCGAAGCAGGCATGTTCATACAGACTCGGTGTCTCCACCTGTACTGCTACGTAGCCCTTTCTCAGAATGAATACGTTTTAACATGTTACTCCTTACAGAAAGGGCCACGAAGGAATGTATTCTCCCAAGAAGCTATGTAAAATCCTGCAAAACCAACAAATTTCCTGATTGTTTTCCCCCAAAAAGTGAACAATCCAAACAAGCAGGAATACTTAAATTAAAATCAAGAAAAACAACTTGAAAATGGATGCTAAACCCATTACTGAACACAAAGCTGCTGCTGGTCCCACGAAAACACAAATCCCCCAAAGTGAAAAACTCCTGAGGCTTGAGTATGTGTGTAAAAACCACAATCAGGCATCTTTTTCAAACAGTAAATAACAATAGACTGAACAATAAAAAAATAGAGCAGTCAAAGCAGCTTTTTTTCACAATTCAAGATGTTTTAAAGGATCATATTAGCCCAAGTATAACCTCCTACACACAAATACAGTTTCATGTGGACACAAATCTGATAGTAGAAGAAGAAACAAATCAACTGTAATAGTACTACTTATTTTTCTTCTTATAACAGTAAGGAAGAATCAAAAACAACAAAAACTGCATCTCCCTGTTTGTTCAACCACCCCCTACCTTATGAAAGAAGATAGCTGCGCAAGTCCTCACAAAAACGCATTGTTTTTTATCCAGTTCAAACCAGAATGGCAGCGGAGTCGCTGTTGGCCTCCTTCGTTAGGCTTCTGCTTTGCTTTAACACAGAAATTACAGCACACTGAGACCCCAACAGCTGCCACAATACCCTTAACTGTAACCAGTCAGATGGTGTTATTCCACAACAGGCTATCTTTGACTCCAATGCAGTGTACACTTCCCTGTACCACAACAGATTCATGACAAACCCAAAAGCATTTGACATGCTCAACTTTAAAATGTGACAGATGGAAATTCTGGTTTTGCAATACAGTGAAACTGCTGCATATTTTCACTTTCGTGTCTTGAAGTCATTGGTGTGTCGCTTAGATCACAAGTTTGCCACAATAAGCTCATATAAACTCCAAGTTCCATGTAACATAAACTAATTGCCAAGATCTTCCAAGAATTTCACACCAGGCTCTGAAATAACCCTAACAATAATAATGGATGATCCGGTGAGGTCACAATGTACCACTAATATCTTTAATTCAAAAGAACATCCGAGGTTTGTTTCACTTCATCCTGGCACAGGAAAATAAACACCAGTCTGCAAGCAGCTTACCTTGAACCACACTACACTTCTCCAAAATCATCCCTCTAATAATTTCAACCAAGGACTTCTCTGAGGAACTAAGGACTTCCTGTCACTATCCCTGGTGTAAAATAAAAAAGGTCAAGACAGGATAATATAGTGACTGTGTTCTTTCTTGTTTGCTATGTTACCGCAGTACATTTCTCCTGATTTTCTTTCTCAAACAGAGATGCCTTTGTGCAGGCGAAGTGCAGGTGAACCTGACCACCGAAACAGCCAGTGTATTACAGAGCCAGAAATAATTTCCCTCAAGGACACTAGTGTCCATTTGGTTTGTCACAAAAACAAATGGACATGCCTCTTTTGCAGTATATAATGGACTTTCCTTTAAAATAACCCCGAGCAACCCCAAGTAGCTTTAAGTGATATCTGACAGCTAATCTCCAAAAACTAAATGAACTCCAGTGAGGGGAAAAAAAACCCTTCCTGTGGGGCTTAAACTCAAAATCCCACAGGAATAAGTCGCAGGTTCGTATGGGTGCCACTCCCTACTGCTCCTTAGTATAGATTTTTGGTGGTAGGCATACTTTAATACCAACAACTTTCCAAAGACCTTAAAAAAATAAAGGACTGAAGGACTTTCTAAGGACTTAAGGTCATCATCAATGTACACATGCAGGACAAGAGTGTGCGTAGTGCAAAGATCAGAGCACAGCATGTAATCGTGAAAGAGATGAGAAAAACCCCAAAATGATAACAAAATAAAAAGAAAAGGAAAAAGAAAAACGTGCTATAATCTTTGTTATGTGTCCATGATGAGAAAACACTGAACAAGATGGTGTTAACGATGGACAGCATGTCTCCAATGTGATTTGAACCCCACTGAATGTGCACATGACACCTTTGGGAGAAACTTTTAGTAGACAGAAGAGACAAAGTTGAACTTGTTGGCAAAGATAAACAACATACTTTGAGGGAAAAGGGCACTCTATACTAAGGCTAAAAGCTCAACTCAACTAGGCTGGATATTTAAAAGCTGATATGATTTTTGAATATTCAAATAGTAATTAAAAAATGAGATACTTTATGCCTTAATAATTCCTTGGTTTTTTTTACTGGCATTTGCAAGGATATAATACACTACTATCACCCAAAAGGGATGGTAATGCACATGCAAAGCCAAATACAGTGAGAGCTGTCAAAAACCTTCAAATAGAACTTAAAAAATAATGCAGCAAAGCTAGCATATCACAAGTCTGCCACAACTATACAACAGTCATCAGAGAGGAGTATGTTGGAAGGATGTCTTTGTAGAATATTATATTTGATTAGAAATGCCTGTTAATCCAAACCTTGAAGCAGGGTGGAGGTAGCATTATGGGTTGGAGCTGTTTTGCAAGTTCAGAAGACTTTCCAATCGAAAACACTGAATTTAATTTTTGTGTTTAATTCAGCAGTCTACGAGCAGAAGATTTTGAAAGGCTGGGTCATACAACAGGACACTGATTCAAAACATATAAAAAAAATACAGATAAGCCCATGTCTCAAGCCACCACGAATTTCTTTAAATGTTGCTTCCAAGGAGCCAGACTTTATTGTAACTGTTTAAAGTGGTTATGAGCAACAATTCTCCAGGCTTTCTGAACGTTTTTCAAAACCTTTTTCTTAACTAACTGGCTGCTTTTTGATTGATTGAGTATCTGAGTATTTTTAGAGAAATTATTTTCATTTATTTGTTTATTTACTTCACTTAACACTGACAAGCATAAACAAGACACCTAACTCAAGGGATGAACGAGTGTTGTGTCTTAGCAACAAACTCATTTTAAATTGCATCTTTCGACAGTTCGTTACTATTTTTGCTCCAAGTTGATTGCCAAATAGCCATTAGCTAAAAACTTGGCATACGTCAGCATGAAGAAATTGCACAAGTGGAGGACAAAAGAAGAAGTTTCAGGCATAAAAATAATTTTGCAGTATACGAAAATGAAAAAAAAAAAATGCAGCAAAGAAGCCATTTTTAAGGAAGGGAAACAGGGAGAAAAAGCTGAGGTAGATATGAGCTCAGCTAAAAATCAGCGACAGCTGGTCTTATAGAGTGATGAATTTGAAGCTTTGGGGTCAAAGTGTCATAGGAGGAGGTCAGGAGAGAGGTACAACTGGGAGTATGTACAGCCAAAACACGGTGGAGGCTCAGTCATGGTTTGGGGTTGCATTTCAACAAGGGGTGTTGGGAATCTTATCAAAACTAATGGAATTATGAAAGCACAAAAGTGCCCCTAGATTTTGATCCACGATGCAATACCAGCAAACATCCTAGAAGAGCTTTGCATGTAATTCCAGAAGAACTATTCCTGAAGACTACCCATAGAAATTACAAGAAAGCTACCTGTGAGATATCAGGTAGTGTTGAAGAACAAAGGTAGACATACCTTTGTTAGAAGGGGTGGCTTCTAAGATCATTAGAAGCCACCCCTAAAGAAATGAGGTGTGGTACAACACTTGCACAGTAATGACATCTCACTCATGACTGTGTCTTTCCAGTTAAGATTATGACGGCCTATTAGCGTAACTTAGCAGAAGACCACATCACAACTAATTAATTCTGGTTAATTTCTTGCAACTGTACACATGTGGACAGAAAGATGGACAGATACCAGTGCTGCCAGCACTTATTGCAGGCAGGAAGTTTTATTACATTCACTTAGATTGATACACGCTATAAACTCCTCTGTGTTTGAAACATCTCTCAATATTCCCTTGGCAACTACTTCACAAATTTCCATTTAAGTGCCGCAAACATTTATAGGACCTCCAAAGCAACAGAGAGCATCACTTTACTAACGTCTTCTACGCCCTGTTATCACGTACCATACAGCAGAGATGACTAAGGAACAGCGTGTTTTGGATCCCTTCATCAGTTCACAGTTGTTGAAAGTATTACACCCAGATCTCAGGGTTGTGTCAACAGCATCCAGTCCAGGCTTGTTGCTCCAAATGTGCTGGAGTTGAAAAAATCAATTTTAAGCGACAAAAATCAGCTTTTTTCCACCATATTTTGACACTGTGTGGTACAAATAATGTATCATTTGAAGATAATGAGGTGAGAAATCATATATGAAAAGACTAAATGGTAAATGGCCTGTATTTGTATAGCGCTTTCCTAGTCCTTAAGGACCCCAAAGCGCTTTACACACTCAGTCATCCACCCATTCACACACTGGTGATGGCAAGCTACATTGTAGCCACAGCTGCCCTGGGGCGCACTGACAGAGGCGAGGCTGCCACCGGGCCCTCTGACCACAACCAGTAGGCAACGGGTGAAGCATCTTGCCCAAGGACACAACGACCGAGACTGTCCAAGTCAGGGCTCGAACCTTCCGATTACAAGGCGAACTCCCAACTCTTGAGCCACGATTGCTCCGACTAATCCTACCTTGGTCT
Organism: Rhamphochromis longiceps; assembly: GCF_057381845.1. Classification (NCBI taxonomy): domain Eukaryota; kingdom Metazoa; phylum Chordata; class Actinopteri; order Cichliformes; family Cichlidae; genus Rhamphochromis; species Rhamphochromis longiceps. The sequence continues at coordinate 51,828,534 of NC_140563.1, forward strand.
GATTCTAGCTTTTCAAAGGAGGATCCTTGCACTTAACAATTTTTCCAGCACTTCCCAGCACTATGTGGCAATAACTACATAACTATGTGATCTGGATCCAGCAAGTCAAAGACATTGATTAGTTTCCCGTTATTATTTTTCCATTTTAGCTAATACTTAGTAAATCCTGATAAAAGTCTACATAAGGCTGTTAGGGGGCAGTTGAGTTGCTAGTCTACATCAGCACTACATATCAGCAGTGACAGTGTTTTCTAAAGCCACAATCCACTCACACTTTATAAAGAGGTCCTTGACCACAAAACTGTTGCCTAGAACGCGGAAAAGAAAATGAAAAGAAAAGAAATTCAGGCCAAAAACTTGAGATCGTTCTTCACAGCCCATTTGTACAAAGCAGAATTATCACAGCTTCCGATCTCAGCCCATCTGCCCAGCCCTGGGGCATCAAATCAAGGGATGGAGAGGACAAGGTCTAACAACTGCTGACTCACAAAGAATGTACACCAGTGATGTCATGCTCTCACACATGTTCACAGTAATGAGAGGTCTGAGACATAAACCGTTTAAAACTACTTTATAAAGACATATCCTGATCTTATAAATTAATCATTCTAACCATATTTGTGTGCCTAGCCTGCCAATGGCAATATTACTACAGCAATGCGATAAAATCATAAGAGCTCTTACATGTATTTTGTGACTCTGTAGTAATAAAAATGAGAAGAAGAACAGCTCCTTATGAACTTAATATCCGAGAAACATCGAGTTACAAAACAGAGCTCTCCTGTTTTCCACTGCATGCACATGCTTTGCGGCTGCTGATGGGAAAACTTCCGTGTTTTAATCTGCTGTTTATAGCTTCAGTGTTTTATCAGCAAAAAACTGTTTGCGCTAAAAATCCCAGAACACCTCGCCTGGCCTTTAGCTATGGACAAAAATGCATTTAAGCAGGACCGAGAATATTTCATTAGCTTAAAAAAAATCAATCCGAGGCGGTAACACAGTCGGATAAAATTACATGTAATCCAACCCCCCCAGAGCGACCTTTAGTTAGGTGGTCCTCTCCACAGCAAGAGTCAGCAGAGCAGGGACGGGAAACGATGTCTCATGTCGGTGCTCAGTTAGCAGTCTGCGGCAGCTAACTGGTTATATACCAAACACCCTGAAAAATAACAAAAGACCCACCTGTTTTGCTAAAGCTGGTGTCTCTCGCCTCCTCCGCACTCTGGTGAAACATTTCTCAAACAGGCTTCAGAAGCTGAGGCAGCTCGGACATCAGGCCGGAGCCCCGTTATGCTGCTACGGTAGAAGAAACCCGCAAGAAGGCTAGAGCGGTGCGGGACCGTCGGCTCCCACAAAGAGCTCTGTCCGAGCAGGGACGGGGGAAAGTACGAAATTATACAGTTTTTCAAAATAAAAGCACAACCCTCTCATCTCACTCTCGCTCTGTCTCTCTCACTTCTGTTTCCCCCTATTTTCTTTTAGCTTTCCTTTTTAAGTTTTATTAAATTAGATAAATAGGTTAGTTATATATCTACTCCCAGTCGGTCGCGGCAGATGGCTGCCCCTTCTGAGACTGTTTCTGCTGGAGGTTTCTTCCTGTCAAAAGGTTTCTTCCCACACTTACCTTACAGTATAAAGTCTGTGAGACAAATGTTGTGATTTGGGGTTATATAAATAAAATTGAATTGAAAAATTGAATTGAATTGAATTGAATAGAATAGAAATAAAATTAAATACAACGGAATTGAACTGAACTGAACTACAGCCCTCTTTAAACTTAAGTGGGCCAGTGAAAGTCTGCATTTCTGTAAGTGTAAAGAATTGTAATTACACACTTAACATATCTTAAGATAATAATAAAAAGTGCAATTCATCTTTTCGTTTTTCTACATGATAAAGAAGGGCTCCTTTGGTACATAAAAAAAACGCTGTCAGTCCATTTGTTTGGGCTTGTAAATTGTAGGAAATAAATGTGTAAAATTACACATTGCTCATTGGTCAGAATGTCCTGTAATTATAAAAGAGAAGGGTTTTGCTAATTGACAAACAAAACACAACTGTATAAGTTATAAATGTGTTAAAAAATGTAAACAGTGAAAAAATTCAAATCAATACTTTACGCGATCTAACCCCCTTTTTTTTTTTTTTTTTTTTTTTTTACATTTACAGTAACTTTAAGGGTTTAAAAATAGCAACAACAATAAAAAATCACACTCATCTTCATTCACCAGCAATTTCTTCTTTCGGCTCTTCCACAAATCTCTGCAGTGATTGCACGGTGGAACTGTGCATACATTTTTAATAACTACCCCACATACAGCATCTAATTTCATTGGTACACTTGCACATGAATTTATGGTAGTTTAGGTAGGTCATTCCAAAAATTTTAGATGAACTTGTCACATTTCTTCAATTTTTAAGCTGACTGGGCTGCTTGTGTCTGTTCATCCACATCCCAGATTGACTTTGGGGCACCTCAAGTCTAAATATTATCGGAAATGTGCTCAACCTCATTCCAAGCATTATATATTCACTTCAGAACAGATGCAAAAAGCCTTCAAATCAAACTTTAGATGGAACTGTTCCCACTGAATAATACATGTTTGCCTAAAGTGAGGGCTTATGAATAAGGTATGAATCCTCCCTGTAATGATCATTTGTGCAGAATATCATATAGTACAGTCCATAACATGTTAATAAACAAACAGCATTTAGAGATAATATATTTTAAGGTGTAAATACTTGCTGTGAAAAGGTATTTGCCCCCTTTCTGATTTGTTAGGGGGTTTTTTTGTTTTTTTTTGCATATTTGTCAGGCTTATATTTCAGATCATCAAATAAATTTTAATATCAGACAAAGATAACTTGAGACAATACAAAATCCAATTTTTGAATGGCTTTGTATCCATTTCCAGACTGAAAATGACTTTCTCAGCTGCCCTTGAGTTTCTTTAGGTCGTGGCATAACGTGTTGGGTTTTGAGATTATTTAGCCTACTTCACTTTGTCAGACAATTACTATTAAGCGATTTTTTGATTCAACAGGTCTGGCAGTAATCAGGCCTAGGTGAAGTTAGTGAAACTGAACTTAGCTTGTGACAAATGTGACAAGTATGAAATAAGAAATTTTCACAGCACTAAAACCTTCTAGTTTAGAAATGTGTTTATTTAGTTCATCTGTATCACAAGTCATACAAGTGAGCCCTGTGCTTGCTCTGTCACAGTAACAAAGAACTATAACACCCAGAAACTGCACATGGACCCATCACAGAGACAGTGTGCCACAGAGTTCCACTTTTAAGACATCCATACCTTTCCCTTAACCCACACAGCTCAGTGCATTTGTCATTTGTGCTTATTGCCATTCAATTAACCTCCACAGGCCTGCAGCAGCCTTGGCCACAACCTACTGGAACATTGTAAAAGGTTTTGTTATACATTGTGTCCTTACCGCTTCAATTCCCACTAAAGCCTTGGGAAACAATGAGGTGATGAAAAGTGTCTGTGAACTACTCAGTTAATGCTAATAATATGATATATGATTCTGGATTTGTGAAACAATGGCCATCCCAGAGGTGCAAAATCTGAATCTGAGACATTCAAGACTGTATTGACCCTCATGTGACTGACTCCACAGAAATGCCTGACCTCTCCAGATATTCAATGCAATTCAAACTTTATTTTTTCTGTCATAAATGAAAAACAACCTTTGCTGTGGAGGGCTTTGTGGTAGGTTTTTGGCAGGTTTAGCTCCTTAGCCAGAGAAGCTGAACTTTGTTAGAATTTCCTTCAGTGTATGCAAACAGAATTTGAACCTGCTAGGTGGTCCAGCTTGGGGTAGTTTGAATAAATAGACATCTGAGATGTTTATTATATAGTAATGCATCGTGCTCATGAAATCGGCAGCTACAGTAAAGCATACTAACACGGGACTAACACAGCAGGAAAAGAATCAGTATTTGTTTATACTGACTGATGAAGGTCTATCAGGAAGTAAGGTGTGGACATAGACCATATCACAAATTCATTGTGTTTCAGAAGTGTTACTTATATTTACAGCTCATTTCTGCAGGGCAACCTGCTTGTGACAAATAAAGCTTGATGATACTGATACTGATACTCATTTACAGCTGTTTAATGTTCAATGTTTTTAATGCATATGCATCTTAATATTTGATTATTTTAAACTAACATCTTGTTTATAGTAAATACTTCTTTATGTCTCCTCCTTGCAGGTTGAGGTGTGGATGTCCATATGTCCCAGTCTCACAATATGACCACAATATCTGTAGGACACCAACTGCTGGATTGAGTGATTATAATTCCGTGGTCAAAGGTCAAGGTCATTGTAAGCAAAAACTGCAACATGCTACATGAGCGTGGAAATGCATGTGTTTAAATGTTAAAGGTGGATGTGATGTAGTTACTAAAACCCATGTTTCTCAGGTTATCTTGGTTAAAGGAAAGAAGAGCTATTAAAGGCATTTATCAACAAATTGATATGATGAAAGAAAGAAAGAAAGATAGGAAAACTAAAATGTTCAGTTTATGTTTACATACTTGTTTACTATTGGACTGTTTGTCTGTGCTGCTGAATTGGCTATTTAAATCTTCATTTTATCAGAGAACACAATGTTGGATAGCTGTGGAGTTATTTTTCTGTCAAAAGTCAGAAATGAAATTATTTTCTCAAATTGATAGAAAAATAATTCCATAGATCACTTGTATCTTTAGTTTAACATTTTGGTTCAAATTCAATTAACGAAATTCTTGGGCTATGTGATTTTTTTTGCTTAAAGATTTACAGAACTTCAAGTAAATGGTAGAGAAGATAAACTATAAAAATATGGAGTTATCCGTAATGGGGTTTATGGAAAGACAATAAAATAGACACGTTTCTTCCTGTTAAAGAGAAGTTTTTCCTTCCCACGGTCCTTAACGTAAAAAGGGCCTCGCTGTTGTGATTTGTTGATAAATAATAAAACTGAGTTAACTTGAACTGAATTAGCATAATAGTTACACAAAAATAACTGTAGATGACCAGGTTGTGAACATTGTTGTCAGCTTATTATTGTAAATAAAAAACAAAGAAACACACTAAACACATCTCAAACATAACTGAGATGTCTCCAAAAGAATTTCACGTTACGGCTTTCATTTAGAAATATGCTGGCCTTTGTAGGAAAAATAAATCATTTTATTCATTTTATTTTGAAAATGTAGGTGCGTGATGTCATCAGAGTGCGACAACATCCACGTTGATAAGTCATTAGCAATTTCATCTGCGACTGAAAAGGGACTTTTACCGTTTGAATACAGCCGTGAAAATGTTGTTTTTACAGAAGTGTCTGACACTCAGTTATTCTTCGAGCACTGCGCGAGCGGTCAGCCGCTCTCTTTGGTCTCACCGTAACCGTTCAGTTTTGCGCAGACTCTGTGCTGTGGCTCACTGTCCAACCACAGCCGGGACAGGCGGGACAGGGCTGCTCTCTTCACAGGACAACATAGGTTTTCGTCTTCTGTCACCCGCTTACAGGTGCACACCTCGTTTCGGTAGTTACCGAGGACTCTCAATTTCACGGAATGTCAGCAGTGAGGCATTGGGACAGATTCAGTCAACACACTATCACCTCGTTTACACGTGCAAGGTAGCGCACGCACACTGTGTTGAGGTAGTTTTTGTTTACTTTTTCTTTTAAAGTCATGTATATGACACGCAGACTGTGTCCTGTTCGCAGGTTTGCTCCACCAGATCCATGCAGAAGATCTCTAAGCTGGCTTACCACAAAGGTGTCGTCATAGTCACGTGTTCAGGATGCAAGAATCGCCACATCATAGCCGATAACCTCAAATGGTTCACCGACTTGGAAGGGAAAAGGTTGGTAGTGCCGTGGACTCCTCACTGATTCAAAACAACATCCCGAGGGTGTATTGGGTCCTTTAATCTGGCAGTATTTGCGGTTCATGTGATTAGAGCGTCTGATCTAATAATAAAACAATGCTAAGCATCCCAGAATAATTTTGAAGCAGTCTTCTCTGCTGCAAGAAGGAGGGGATGATTTAACTTAGCCTTAAACATGAATGAAATTCTTGATGTTTTTTGCCCAACAGTGTACAGTACAAAGTCTCTGTAGGGTAATTTTAACGTTTTTAATATTAAGTTATTTTCTTGTGTGCAGTAAAGATTTTTTTTTGGTACAGACAAATATATATAAGATTCCATACAAAGTGAGTGTAAAATAATAATTAAAAACAAATCAGTCGAAAAGATTTAGTTTTCTCCCTGGAGTGGCTCTGTTGTGTAGTGGTTAAATATTTTGCCTTACATGTATAAGATACTGGAAGACAGACAAACAGAGCCTCAGAGTGGCTCTGTTGGTGGAGGGAAGGGCATCCAGCACAAAATCTGTGCCAAATCAATGTGGATCCGTCCGCTGTAGGAACCACTTGAGAAGCATCCATCTACTAGTATCTACTATTCCTTGGAGTTACTGTATATAGAGCCAGTACCTGACAATCATTTGTCTGCCTGAAAAAGCACCATGAATCAGCATTAACTGCATGACTGTATCGCCTTATATTACTTTAGTGGTATGTATAAACACCAATATAATTGTAAAACTATTAGATTAACCTGGTGAGTTTATTAGTCAGTAATTAGTAATGTCTGATTTATTTATTTATTTTTTTACTTTTAATACCGACTCTTACGTGTTGTTTAACATAACAGCAACATCATAAAATATTATCTGCGACGTGTCTGAATCGCAGCAGGTAATTGATATCTCTGTTTCAGCCAACGACTGCTGCTGCAGTATATTTCAGTATAATTTTCAGTGTTGGTCTTTTGCTTCAGAAACATTGAGGAAATCCTCGCTGCCAAAGGAGAGACAGTGAAGAGGGTTGAAGGAGGTGCTGCTCTGGAGATAGTGATGGATCAGTCCACAGAAGACAAGCCACAGTGTGCTGAAGACACAGAGGAGTCTAGCAGTGATCCAGAAAAACGATAACGCTCTGCTTGTACTGTAATGTTTATACTGTAAAATTGCTATATTTAATTTATTAATAAAATCGCATTTTTTGAAATTTCTTTGATTTTTTCATCGTGCATTTTGATCATTTTAGTGTACATGATAAGCTTTCAAAAGAAGGTGCTGGAAGTATAAATCCAACAACTAACTGTAGTTGAAGCAAGAATAGTTTTTAATTAAATAATAAAATAACTATCTCGAACTGTATGTAATGTGTGTATAGGAAAACATCGAAGTTATTATTATTTTTGTTGTTGTTGTTATTTATTTAAAAAAAAAACAAAACATTATTGCGCTCCAAATGACCCTGTGGGCGTTCCGTTGGGAACGACTAATCTCGCGACATCTCGCATTGTCGCGTACAGTAAACGTGTAAACATATATGACAAGTAGTTCTCAGCTAAGCTAGCTATATTTTGCAGTCTATAGAATTGACTGCAATGGACACTGCAGGAGCCCAGGACGAGGCGGACAGGCCCCGCCATCGGCCTTTCCTGATCGGTGTCAGCGGAGGAACGGCCAGCGGCAAGGTCCGTCATGTTTAGGGCTTGTATGTGATTTAGCATCCCGGCTAGCTTTGCGTACTCTGCTATTGGCGCCAATATTAGCGTTTATCAACCTGACAAAAACAAATGTCACACTCACTTACCCGGGAAATACGTATGTTGGTCATAATTACATGTCTGCTGTGTTCATTTTATACTATATTTGTGACCTGGTGGCCCAAGACTTGTCCAGCTAACTAGCGGCTGTAATGAAACTGTCAGTTCTTTATAGACCTGGAGTGAGCTAATAAATACCGAGGTCACTGATACAACGTTTCACTTCAGACTGTTGCTCTGGACATCAACTAAAACAGAATTTAATATTGTGCTTTAATACAATCAAAGGCATTACCGACAACAAAAGTCGATTTTTATTTATTTATTTACAGTCGACCGTCTGTGCAAAGATCATGGAGCTCCTGGGTCAGAACAAGGTGGACCACCGCCAGAGGAAGGTGGCAATTATAAGCCAGGACTGCTTCTACAGGGTCCTGACTCCAGATCAAAAAGCCAAAGCGATCAAAGGCCAGTACAACTTCGATCACCCAGGTAGGCTCATGCTACAAGTAGGATTTTTTCCCCTCTGCCAAATCTGATCACGACAGACCCAGTCGGTGTATTTGTAAGATCACTCTAATAGAGGTATAGGAGAGTTAAAAACCTACCTGTATTGTAAAATAGCATGCATATATATTTTGTTATGCTGTTTTAAGGGTGTTGTTAATTATAAAAGACATCCAGATATTGTTACTGGATGATCTAACATCTGTAGTAAATATAAAAGTCCTGTGGAGGAAAAAAAAAAGTAAAAAACAATCAGGAGCAAAAAACCACAGAAACAGAAAATTCAAAGTCTGACATGATGAATTGCAATGCTTAGATTTTATTTAGAGTTTGGGATTGCTATTTCTGAGCAGGTGACAATATATGGGCTGGAAGCAGTGCTTTAGTTAAGTACACTTGTGTTAACACGTGTGGGTTTAGTGGGTAATGCTGAACATGGGCTCTGTGAAATTATGCTCCTTACATGCCTCGTATTATGTACTTCACATATTTATTGATTTAATCATGTTTTTGCTGTTTTATACAGTGAATTAGACACATAAGGCTAGTCCTTCAGTGTTTCGGTTTAATGTCTTTCAGAGGCATTTGATAATGAGTTAATGTACCAAACGTTGAAGGATATCGTGGAGGGGAGGGTAGTCGAAGTGCCAACATATGACTTTGTCACCCATTCCAGGTAGGAAGGAAGCTCTTTGTGGTTCTAAGCCCTGATATTCTTTATAAAAAAATAAAGTCCTCTGTCCTCACCTCATTTATTGTGTTTATAGGCAGGAAGAGAGGATCACAGTTTACCCAGCAGACGTAGTCCTCTTTGAGGGGATCCTCGTTTTCTACCCACAGAAAGTGCGCGACATGTTTCACATGAAGCTGTTTGTGGACACAGATTCAGACGTCAGACTGTCTCGCAGAGGTATCGGTGACTCCCTTACACATGTGAAAACCAAACCAAAAATTTATGTTATTAAAAAAAATTTTTTTTTTATGTTTCTTAAGATTTCAAAACTTTCAAAATAACATGAACAAAATAACTTTCATTTACCAGTCTTTGTTGATTTTCTATTAATTTCTAAGTTTAAGATGTCAAACTGTGCTATTTGTTGGGATTATTGTGGTTTGGTAACAATACGATGATCTAATCCATAAAAAGCTTTATCATCAGAGGCCAAAAATAGAAAACTTGCCAGCAGAACTAAGGGGGCTCATTTTGTTGGCTGACTGGCCAGGTCAGGCCCAAATGTGTATTTGGCTGAGCATTCAACCCTTACATCAGAATCAATTAGCTGAAAAGCTGGCATATCTTGCTGTGGTGCAGTGAACAGTATTTGAAAGTCATGTCCTAAAGAAATGGGGTGAAAAGATCCAACAAAAGCCTGACACAGGATCTGGCCCTTCAATAGATCTGTCACTGAAGCTTCATCAGAAATGGTCTCAGTGGAAGGGTGGCTGTCAAGAAGCCGTTGTTAAGGAGGGGAAACGGGAAGAAAAAGGCTGAGGTATACCAAATAACAGAAAAACTACACTGTAAATCAGTGGCAACAGGTCTTAAGGCGTGATGAATCTGAATTTCTAAATTTTAGGTTTAGATGGCTGTCTATATACAGAGGAGGTCAGGAGAGCGTTTAGTCATCTGCCCATCACAGCGGAGGCTCTGTCATGGTTTAAGGCTGCATTTCGACCAGTGGCTTTGGGGATCTTGTCAAAATTAGGAATTATGAACACAGAAAGTTGCAGTCAGAAGTTGATTGAACATACAGAACCATCTGGAAAATGTGTGATATAAAGCAGCTTGAGTTTTTATCATGACGATGATCTCAAACAAACTATTAATGCAGCAAAAACACAGATGGATTAAAAAACAATCATACAATGGAACATTATAGGTCATGGATTGGCCTCCCCAGTGTCCTGATCTGGACATTACTGAAGCATTGTGGGATCCTCCTGACAGAGAGCAGAACAAAAGGCAGCCAACACCCAAAGAAGCCTGGAGCACTATTCCTGCAGGCTACTTACAGAAATGACAAGAGCGAGACCTGTGTTCATCAGAACTAATATTCCAAATCACTAGAACTCAATTTTTCTTTATATACGGGTATTTCCATGCAAGTTTGAATCAATTACTGTACCCATTTCCTATTTTTTTTCTAGCAAAATATAAAGAAACTGAGGATGACTCACAAAGTTTGTACCATAGTAATATTAATAGATATTACAGACAGTGAAATGAAGAGAACACAAATATGGGAAAGTCCAGTTGTTCTTGATGGCATCATCACTTGTCTTTGGGATTCAGTTTTTGGTCTAATCTTTATATGCTGCGTCACATTTTTACAGTTGATATTACTTCATATCCTACTTTTTTCTTTTTTTTTTCTCCTCCTGTAGTTCTGCGAGACATGAGCAGAGGGAGAGATCTCGAGCAGATTCTCAGTCAGTATACAACATTTGTGAAGCCAGCTTTTGAAGAGTTTTGTTTGCCTGTAAGTGTGGTGGTCAGCCCCGATTATGCGCTTATTTGTTCAGCATCTTATTCTGTTAAGCAGACACACATTACATTTGTTTCTAAAGACATTTTGTTCTTCCCAGACTAAGAAGTATGCAGATGTCATCATTCCAAGAGGAGTCGACAATATGGGTGAGTGCTTTTTCCTTAAGAAAATAAATACATTTCAGCATTTTCTTGCTCTCTGTAGAGTCAAAAAAAACAGAAAAACCCCCAACTCGTTTTTTTCTGATTTCCATCAGTGGCCATTAACCTCATTGTGCAGCACATCCAAGATATTTTAAACGGCGAAATCTGCAAATGGCAGCGTGGATCCGTGAACGGCCAAGCACGTGCTCTTAAACGGGTCCTGTCTGAGCAAGGTGACCTACAGAACGGATCCGCTAACGCCCCAGGAAAGAGGGTCCTCCTGGAGCCCAGCAGTCGGCCTCACTGAGACTGTATAGATTTGAATCGATTGGCTTTGAGCTTTAATCGCTGCTACAGATTGTATTTAATTTTTTTTTTTTTTCTAAATGTGAAGTGTGTTGGACACGCTCTGCATTATTTTAAAATATTACCCATAATCACATGTTGCAGGGATTTAGTGCTGCAACGTCTTTCCCATTTAACTGCAGTTATTGGTGCATTAACAGACTCTTGAATATGTTTTTTGTTTTTAAACAAGCAGTCTTCCATGATGCTTTAATTTGTTTTTGTTTTTTTTCTTTCAGTGTTAAGTCCAGTCATGTGACCTGTGTCTGAGACTGGAGGTCTTATAATTGAGGGTAGGAAGTGTTTCTGTACAGTAGATGCTGACCTATAGTCATGCTTTTGCACTTGGAGTGACCCTACTGTTAAACTGAGTCATGCTTCTTTATTGCTTTCAGATTAATATATTGAAATGATAATGCAGATGTCTTGTACGTTTCTCTTTTAAATCAAGTCAGAGCCAGATGTGTTGCACCTAGTTTCATATCGAGCACATCCTTAATTATTTAATAATGGATCTATGCCTTAATTTGTTTACTTCCACTCGTTATTTGTGTACGACAATAAACGGAAACTGTTAAACTTTATTCAAGTGTCAGTCGATTTGAGAAAAGGAGGGTGGGGTGGAATGGGGGTGGTGGATCTTGTGACCAACACAGTGTGTATAGAAAGAGCCGTTTGCTTTATTGGAGTTTGAGAGCACAGTGTGAAGTGTTGGTTTTATCCCCAAAAAGGAATAAAAAAAAAATGATTTTACTACAGCACATTTTTGGAATGACACACACACACAAGTCACAGAGGACTTCAGTCACACACAGTCTTTCACACACTAACATGACCGGGACGTGACTGTGATTGCCTGATGGTTTCTCTACACTTGAACACGGCACTCGATGATTCAGAATGATGTACACAGATCACAGCATCTTTAGTTATTTATCTTTTTGTGTTTTTGCTTTGCTTATCTTTTTTTTTTCTTTCAAGTGCACGTGTATGGCACTTGGGAGAAGCGGAGCTCTTCTCATAAGCATAAACATCCTTTTTAAGAACAAAAGGAGCACTGTATATAATACATTTCATAACCATACATGATTCTTACACAAAAATGTTGCAAAACAGGTTTCCAGTCTATCATGGCCATCCTCTCCTCTAAGTCCAAATCTCCCACCTCCCAGCCTCGTGCCCACAGCGAGCCCTCGGGGGTCTGCGGCCCGCCCGTAGATGTCACAGTTTGTGTCAGGCTGCCGTTTGAGGGGAACTCGAGTAGGGAGAGGGCTGAAGAAAACCAATAGATGGCACATACATGAGGAAGAGGAAGGAGCGGCTTGAGAGTAATGGACCATTCAGCTCACACACTCACACACTCGCGCAGCAGCTCCACTCTAAAACAGAAAGCCCAGGGAGCAGACTGGTCATTTCCGTAGTGTCTCCCTGTGATTCTTCCCCTCCTTGGCACCGGTCTACCTGTTGTCTCGCCGCAGCCACAGAATGTCTCCAATAATCCCAATTATAATCTCCCCGAGCAGTAGAGCTCTTTGTAAACCTCGATGACGCTTCAGTTGTCTGTAGTTTGTTCTCAACCCCCTCCCCCCACCCACAATGAGTCTCCCATCAGCCTCTGCGGGTAGCTTCCGTTCGTCTCTCTTTCAGTCTGTAGTAAAGTGGAGTTAGTGTCATGAAGCACAGTTGGAGGTCAGTGTTGGAGGCCCTCCTCCCCTCCGCGGGCCCTAGGTCTTCTCCTCGCGGTCCGTCTTGCGTCTCGAGATGTTTCTGGGTTTTATCTTCAGCGACAGCTCCCAGAGGGCCTCCTCGGCCAGGTGATCGCTGAAGTCGTTGAAGAACGAGACGATGTCTTCGTTGCGCTTCAGCTCATAATGCCTGAGATGAGGAGAGGTAATTCATTACTGAGAAAGCAAAGCAGTCTGTGTGAAGATGACAGCCATGTTTTATGACATTAAAATTTAATGGAGAACAAAGCAGGAACACATTAGCGTTCCTTCCAGTGGCAAACGATGATGACATTTATTGCTGCGATTGATGTGTTCAGTGGCTTCTTATTAAATCCTACTTATTCCGATGGACCTACACTTGTTGGAAGCGCCGCATACTGTCCAGAATGTTGAACTGCTGCCAGCGTTTGGAGAAATTGACCTTCCCGTCGATCAGGTCAGGGTTCCCCAGGTGGACGAAGGTCAGGTCCTGGAGGATGAGACCCCTGTGGAGAAGAGTGGAAGGAATAAATGAACCAGTCGTGGGTAGACGCCCATCTCGATGAGTCATGCGCATTTACTCACAAGTACGGGATGCACGGGGGCTCCACTTCAGCCAGTGCAGCTCTGTATGCCCTGAAGGAGGAGGAGCTGTCGATCAGCGTGCAATACTCCTCCAATCCCTGAGGGAGAAGATGTGGGGATGTTTATTAAATTAAATAACAGCTGTGATACCCGAGGAGATTTTTAATTTCTCTTCCTAAATTCGCAATCGTCTCACCTCTGAGGTCTGCTTCTGCCACTCCAACCTCCTGATGGGGGCCGAGTCCAAAGCAGACAGTATTGCCAAGTAGGAGTTGAAGTTATTCAACTTTCTTAAGTGCTGTAATAAAAATAAATATGACTGTTAAATGCTGTTAAACAGGGAAACTCCTGATGATTTGTAAGGTTTGTAAGACTTAAACCAACCTTCATTATCTTAATGAACTTGAGAAGCAGCTTTTCTCTGTCTTGAGCTTTCTCTTGCTGAATTATCAAAGAGCGAACCCTGCAAGGAGACAGAGAGAGACACGGTGGGGTGTCGGCGTTCATTGAGGCGAGATGGTATGAGACGAAAGCCACAGAATTTAATTATAGGGGAGGAGATGTTGAGTTAAGCGTTACAGTGTCTGATGAGGTTTGTGTTTAGTTTTTTTTTGTCATACCAATAGCTCATGTTGTTAAAGTGCTCTGTGAACTGAGTCAGGTTCGGACTCTTCTCCTCATTCTGCTCCTTGGCCCAAAGTAGAACTTCGGGAATCTGAAGGAAAACACAGAGGAGAGCAGAGCACAAAGTTGGGATTGATTATGTGTCAAAGCACAAATGATCGGCAGATCGGTGAAAGATTTAACGCAGCAACGAAGGCACCGTACCTCAATTTTATAAAAAAGTTCAGCGTCGAGAAGTGTGAGCTGATCGGCGATCTCGTGACTGCGAAAGTCGTGAAGAGTTCCAGGCCTGATGAAAAACACACAAATCATTAGATGGAGTCTGAAACTGAAGCGACACAACCTCCTACTTTCCCATCTGTCCCGAAGAGCAAAAAAGCCTTACAAACACAACAACAGTCATCTCGAGGTGCTTTATGCTGTAAGGTAAAGACCCAACAATCAGACAACCACTTTGACCAAACTCTTGGTGACAGCGGGAAGGAAAAACTCCCTTTTAACTGGAAGAAACTGCATTTATGGCAATTGCTATATGTCAAGGCACATCCCCACAGGAAGTGACTAGCAGAGACAAAAGAAAGTCAATGACATTCACATGCCCACAGACAAAAAAACACTACGTGTCATGTGTAGTGGGTGGGTACCAAATGAAACTTTCCTCAACTTCAAGGGGGATAGTTGAAATGGCTGCCAATTAGATCGCAGGATACCAATGATTGACAGGTGACAGGGTGGCAAATATACAACACACACAAAGCAGAACCGCCAAAACTGTAGTTCTAGCATAAAAGATGGCTGTAGTGGGTGCTGCTATACGTCGTGTGGATGAGTGGCATAATGGCAGCCCTCCCTGAACCTGAGCCTGTTTCTGCTGGAGGTTTCTTCCTGTTTAAAGGGAGTTTTTCCTTCCTATTGTCACCAAGTACTTGCTCATAGGGGGTCACCTGATTGTTGTGACTTTTCCCGTATTATTGTAGGGTCTGTACCTTACAATATAAAGCACCTTCAGGTGCTGTATGAATAAAATAAAACTGAACTGAAGACTGTTGCAGGGTTCCTGGGTTCAACTTTGCCTCAGTGTTACTGCAGAGTCCAGAATCAATGGGTGACCTCACTGCGGCTATGTCCATCATTTATATACAGGCTATGATTCAATTCATTCCAAAACACTTTACAAAACAATTTAAATGGAAACTGTGGTGCACTGTTGTGGCACACAGCTGAGCCACTAACTCGGCCTTTTTAATATAGCGGATTGATACATAGTGCACACATAGCTGCTGATTGGGTAACCCTTTTGATACAGCTACCAAATGAGAGAAAACAAGCCATTGCACAATCTTTCACACCACTTGAGGGACACGTTGTTTAATCCAGAAACCACAGAAAAACTGTGCACCGCTTTCCGATTTTTATTTGTGTCCTTGATCGTCCCCGCCTGGCTTCACTCCTGTTAGCGCTGTCACTGTCCACCTATCCTGTGCCAAACTGTCAGTGCTTCAACCTTCCACTGCTCATTAGAATTCATTTACCTGGACTGTCTGATCATCTTCACTTTCATCACAATTACTAAGCTATTTCTTATATTACCTCAAACTGGTCGACTGATTATTAATTAGTACAGAGAAATTATTTTAATACAGCACCCTGTGTCGATAAAATAGCTGCTTAATGAAGTTAAAATGGAATCTGATATTAAGATACATCTCAGTACACAACGCTTTACTCCCCAAATGTTTAACTGCAGCCATGATATCATCTGGGAATCATTAAATTGGTTTAAGATTCTATGACTGCAGTCTTGTGGCTTCTGATTGCAAGTCTGCCAGGCACTGAATCCAGCCCTGCTTGTTATCCTTAAAGGTACAGAGCTATAAGAGAAGCACTGCATTTTTCCGTCATCCCCATCCCCATGCACGCCTCAAAAAGACTTGACTTGAAACTCCCACAGTACCTTGCAGAGACCCCTCGTGCCGCGAGGGGCTTGAGTGAGTTAGTGTAACGCAGCAGCTTCTTTTGCTCCACCTTATCCAGGATATTCTTGCGGAGCACACGGGCGAGACTGAGTTCGCCATTACACACTAGTGTGAACACCAGGTCCATGAGCTGTTTCAAAATGTCCTCGGTCAGCTCTACCAAGCTGGAAGACACAGAAGGGACGAAAGAAATCTGTCAGCTCAATAAAGCAGTTAAAAGGTAACAAAAGAAGGACAACGGGGAACAATAACTACTCACCACAGCTCATCTACCACACGAACCAGCACAAAGAACGTGTTCTTGCTGACTCGTTTCTTGAAGGTGTCTGGACTATGGCAGAACGTGGTATATGTGCTTTGTGGTTAAGGACAGTGACAACAGTGTTTAATGTGGAATTAAAAAAAGAAAAAGCTTGATACTTCATGATACTTCCAAGAAGTGGCAGATGAATGAATCATCAATTCATCAGGGACTTGTCCCAGTACGGTTCTTACCCAAAATAAGTGAACTATGAATACATAACATATTACATGCTTTCCCTTTTAAAAAACAATGCATTTCTTCACTCATTTACTTCAATCAGTTACACTGCTTGTTATATCACTTCTGCATTACTCTGCAACATCACGGTGCAGAGTAAACACACACACCCACATATCTAGCCCTATCCCAACCAGGAGTACATACACAACATCTTTCTTTAATATTTAAGTATAAGGACAAAGTCAGGAGTGAAGAGCACTTTACAAAAAACTGTCATGGCAACAGCAGTGTACTGTAGGGATACTTACAGATAGATAATGCTCCCACTATTTTGTGTAAGGATTCCTAAATAGAACTGAAGTCATGTTTGCAGATGTTTTCCCAGCTTTGGTGTGGTTTTCCCTTTACAGTCACATTCTTTTCCCTTTATGTAGTAAATAAATTCAAAATAATTTGCTTATTAAACGGCATCAAAGGTATGTTATGTACATTGAAGAAATCAAGAGTCACCTTAGTTCAGACAGGCCACTGAGCCAAGATTTGGATAAAGAACCTTCTACTCAATCAGCTGGCAAATCTTATATGAAGAGTGCTGTTTGCTTTAGCTCGACTTCTGTAACTGCAGAGCTGTAAGCCACTTTGATACCCACCTCCACTTCAGCTTCTCTTGTTTTCCTTGATTCCTGCTCTAAGAGTTGTACTGTGAGGTGAGAATAATGGGTACCTGTCTAGATCACCAAGGTAACTTGTGTGTTCGGCTTTTTGGCTTAAAAATTGACTGTGGGTGCCACATTTTCTCTGTTATTTCAAACAGCATCCTGTAAGTCTACACAAGGAATATGTATACATGCAACCATGAGGTTTGAAGTTACAGCAGTGGAAACCATGCATCACATTTTTTCCTGGAATTTGCAATACAGAAAATCTTTAATTTCTTGTTATGTTTGGTCCTAATCTGCTGAACAGTCTCCCACACTCTGCTTTTATTAATCAGTGTCCCACTCTGAATGCTGAACTATGGTGCAGGGCGTTTTTGCAGAGTCATTAGCCTCAACACATGGCCAAAATACCTGCAGAGCTCTTAACGGTTTTATTGACAACTGCTCTTTGTCTTTAAAGTTGAGCCAATATTGTAAAGACCTCATCATCATTTCTGACAACCGCCTGAGCCTGAATAATTTGTCAAGTCTTGTTTTATGCAGCTTAGGAGTCCCAGCAAGGTCAGATCAATTTTATCCAAAAGTATAGACGCTTTCATCTCCTTTAGGTTAGATTATTGCAGTTTGTTATACAATTGTTTGTGGAAACAACGTTTACAGAGCACAGCTGGACTAAAATGCAGTGGCCAGACTTCTTTACTAAAACCACACAAAAAGCGAACACTTCACCCCTGTTTTAGCTTCTCTTCAGCTAATTCTAAAACACTAACTTATAATTGTGTTAACTTATATTGTGCTGTGGGTTTGCACCAAAGTACAAAGTGCACACCAAAGTGTATCATCTTTCCCCAGCAATGATGTTTTAATTATTTTATATTTGCTTTTAATTTACCTGTTTTCTATTTTTAATTTTCTTTATTGCTCACTTTTAATCTCCTTGTGCTGCCAGTATCTTACACCTATCACCGTTTCACTTTTATCTCTGTTTGTCTTGTGATGCACTTTATAATTTCGATCTTTCAAAGGTTCTATTTAAATAAAGTTGATTTTTTTTCCTTATGCTGCTGGAATTGCAGCTTCTAGAAGACAGATCAGAAAACTGACCACATAGATTTTATTGGGCATGTATCATCAAGAATTCCTATTTAGTCAATAAGGCTATGAGACGGAGTCAGAGCTGAACACATTGATCTGCCTTTAAGGCTTATGCCTTTAAGTTTAAGAGCTCTGATGTGCAGCAGTTACAGCAGCACAGAGAGCACACAGAGCAGTAATATAAATATATTAACATATTTATATTTCCCCTCTGTGCGCTTGTGTTGAACAAATCATGAAATGTGCAATTTTCTGCAGCATTACTCTCCAGTCTTCAGGACAGTCTTATGATCCATTTTGTGGAGAAAGAGTCAAACAACACGTCAAACATCCCTTTTACAGGAGCCTGAAGCAGAAAGCCTGGGTTAACACACAAAGCTGATAACCACCATTGTGACACTTATGATCTCCCACTGGAGTTTTAGGTTCTGGCAGGCCAGCTAATGCAAAGCAAGCCTCCCCATATCCACCATGCTTAGAAAAAAAAAACACCTTTTTGAACTCAACCTGGAGCTTTGCTTAAGTTCTGCAGATGTAAGCGATGATTTTTTTGACTTGTCCTGTCTGAACTCAGAAAACACAACAAAAAAAGTAACTGATTAGACAGTGTAATGGGACCGCTTTATGTCTACATAGACATGCATCATGTGACTACATCACAATGGCATAACAAATACACATTTTCTCTAAAATTCAAAGGCATGTGTGTTTGACACAAGACTGTTTTTGCCTGTTCCCTTTAGCTTTCTGTGAGCCTCAGTGTCTTGTATAAACAATGATCGTCATTAGGCAGTAATCACTGTCATTACCGCGTTGCTAATTAATTCCTGCAGTAAAAACAATAGAGCTGTGACTAACTTATTATCAGATATTCCACTGATGATATGCTCAATCAGTTGATTAACTGTCTAGTCATTAAGACATTGGGACAAAATGCAGCTTATCAAAATTTCCCCGAGTAGGTTTGCAGTGACACAAGTCTGCAACACACATGATTAAGAACGATTTATTAAAGCATCTCCTAATTTGTCCAAATAATAAGTTTGGCCATATAAAGTTAATGATGAAACACTGCAGAAGTAATGTGTTTAGTCTTCAGTGGAGTGCTAAATATTAAGTCCAATCCATGTGATGTCTAAAATCCATCCATCCATCCTCTTCCACTTGTCTAGTTTAGGGTTGGAGGAGGTGGGCTGGACCCTGTCCGAGGTACCACAGGGCTGGACAGGTCGCTAATTTGTCGCAGGAGCAACACAAAGAGACGGACAACCATTCTCACTCACATTCACTCCTAGGGCCAATTTAGAATCACTAGTTAACCTGAGAGAACCCACACTGCCCCTAATGTCTCAGTTTTTTTAATCATTAAAAATAATAATAACAATTAATAAAAAATAAAGAAATAAAATATAGGAAAAAAAGTATGAATATAATTTAAGTGAAAGCTCTAAAACGAGCAAGCAGGATGAACAAGGGTCTCCTTGGTAAATAAGGATTAAAGTGAGAGAAAGAGCACTCTGTCAACAACAACAACCAAACAAAAAAAAAGGTCAGAGTGACATGTAGAGTTATTTGAAAAGGATATCTGTAGTGTAGCTTCTTAATGAGGTCCTCTGGGGTTATAAAAGTCCTATATGTAGTCAGAAAGGCTTCACAGTACAAAACGAGATCTGTCGGGCAAGAACAGAGGGAAAAAGGCAGCGTGTTTCAGTCGATGTGCAGCCAGTGTTTTCAGTTACTTAATTAAAGCTGACAGCACATCAAACGTGAAGGGCTGACACGCTGCAAAAAACTGAACCGCAAAGAGACAGAAAGCTATTTAAAACACCGTTCAGAGGAAAAATAATAACACAGCAGTCGAATTTAAACAAGTACACATAAATCTGTCTTTGACTCTAATGTAAACGCACAGCTGTCAAAGCTGGCAAAACAAATCTGTGCCAGTGACCCAGAAGCACAGTGACACACTGCACAACATAACGACTGCGATGCTTTGCGTGTGCTGTACTGTACCTTTGCGGTCTGTTTCTGTAGCGTGGACTAATAGGATGTCCCCTGATCCGGCGCGGACGTCGGGGCCGTCGTCATTCTGCGAATATTAAGTAGCGGGCGAGGTGCGGCAGAGAAATACGGAGAGGTGGGTGAGAGTGAAAGGAGGAGGAGGAGAAGAAGAAAAGAGTGGTTAGACTTGGGATGGAGTGATGCAGTCTAGCCCAAAATGAAGCACGCACATTTCCTTCCCCCTCCCCGACCCCTCCTGTCCTGCACCAGCTCCCTAACTGATGACGGAGAAAAAGTCTAGATCTGTGCGTGACGAAGATCGCCTCTGCTGCAATATTTCTTGCACGACACCTCTAAATCTCAGCAAAGCTTTACACCTTTCCTCCTTACATTTCTGATCGCTCCCCGTCTCCTTTTTTAAAGCATTGCTGTCACACTGGCCCTAACCTTGCAGAGTGGCGAACAGCATTTTCACACATCTGTATCTCTGTATCTAACCCTCACACTGCACCACACAGGACAAAGGAGGAGGATGGAGCAGCAGCAGAGCAGTCAATTTTTAGATCTGCAGTTTTGGAGATTGAACTCCAGAGGGCAGCCACGGCTGCTCTCGGGATCTGATTTCACATCTGAATGACTCACGGCGACCTTTTACCCTGAGCTGGACTAACAGGATGAAGCGTGCTTTGTACGCTGGTGCTGCTGCACACTTCTGTTGTCGGTGGATTTCTAAAAACAGCACACAGGCCTCAAACAGTTGTCCCCTTACTTCTTGTTTTAGTGTTATCCTGCTCATGATCTCCTTGTGGTCTATGAGGGCGAGCTCGTCCACATCTTCTTCATCGCTCCCAGCTGAATCAGTTGCCTTTTGCCTTCTGAAAAACCACACACACACACACACACACACACACACACACACACACACACACACACACACACACACACACCCCCATCATCAAACATGTTCAAAATTCACACTGTGTGCAAGAGTGGAAACAACTGATCATTTTGCAAAACATTATATTTCACAGTTGTGCTAACTAGCTCATCAAATGTGAAGAACATCCTTTCTGCAATACCTTTCCTTATCCTCTTTGTTATTGGTGGATGGCATCTGAGGGGTGGGGTCTTGAAGGACATCATCAGCCGCGATTGTGTCCTATTTGTGGAAAGGGGAGAAAAATAAATAATTAAATGAGCATCTGTAACATCATCACTGATGAATGACCCCCAAGCAGCAACAGGAGGCTGCGTGGCTGTTGATGGCATCAGAGGGACCACTAGGACCTCATGCAACATGTTGGCAGAGCAGAAATGGTGAATGGTTTATCTCAAGGTTTACAAAGGATGTTGTCCCCATTAGTGCTGATGCAGATAAGGTGTAATGAGCTGGGGGGGTCAAATAATGAAGCTTTCCTTCGTTGTGAGTAAGGAAAAACCCGACAGATGATACCCAAACCAGAACAACACCACAGGGTAGAAGCACCAAATGTAGAACCACAAACACAACCACACTTCCATACATCATCCTAATCCTTTGTTCTCTCTCTTTCTCACCTCACCCCAACATGCCTTAAAATCCCAAATGCACAAGCTGCCCCAAGGGAATACAAACACCACTGTACACGCACGCACATACACTTGTCGCACATGCACAGGTGCACAACAACTGTTATGAGAAGTGTTACTGGAAACCATTGAGAATCCCTCAGCAGCGATATGTTAGGTGTTAGATTTGAACATGGTTAAACGCTTGTTACGGTTAAAGCGCAGCCAGTGAGAGAGAGAGAGAGAGAGAGAGGAGGGGGGGGGGGCAATCAGCAGCCAGGCATTCATAACAACATACACAACATGGACATCTTTTTTTTCCCCCCACAGACACCAGCCGGAGCACACGAGTCCCTTGCAGGCAAAACCCTGTGAACCTCAAGTCATGCTCAGTCAGGTTTGGCCATGTTCACATTCCATCTCTTCGCCATCGCTCCAGGAGGTGAATCAATAAAAGCTGCTCGGCGCGCAACAGATGTGAGGCTGACATCTGCCGACCGTCGCTCGAAATCCCTCCAATTGATTCATACCCCTGAAGTGATGGGGATGTGCAAATGGAATTGACCTTTCACCTCCCCACCCCGTGCCGGTCAGCTACTTACTCCGAGGGAGTGAGGCAGCTCCCCATTGGCCTGGCTGGATGAGTACAAGTTGACATACTCCCCCTCCCCGCCCTCGTCGTTCGCGCTCTCGCTCTATGGGAAGAGAGGAGGGACACAAACCGAGGTGTGAGGGCGGCAGAGAGTGTTTGCTAAGGGTGGAGCAGACGCCGAGTGAGAATGTGTGCCTAAGGAGGAGAGATAGCAGTCTAGTCGAGGTCTGGCGCTCTACAGAGTGATGTGCCTTCTAGTTCTGCTTACTTGTGACCACCAGGTGGCGCTGGAGTGCGTTAGATACAAACAGGTAATAATATTTACTGGCAAGAAGAACATGCAGTGCAACATGCTCCGCTGGGATTCTTTTAAGGACCAATAATCAGACAGCAGACAGCTTGTGAGCAGTGATAATGACAACAAGATACCACTAAGAAAATGAGTCACTGCATTATTATTATATGAGCAACAATACTGTACGCCAAACAGCTGTGATCTAATACCAATCTGCCAGGGGAAGGGATCCAGCATCACATTTTTCCCCCCTTTTAAATCTGTTTCACAGAGCTGGTTCAAAAGTATTCCTGCTTGAGCTTCCAACATCTGTCCTTTTTTTGTACGCTCACCGCTGAGGTGTGGAGAGAGTCAGTGAGAGAAGACTCAGAAGGAAGACAGACAGCCATAGAACCCACTGAGCCAGCCAGGGAACCGTTGGGCCCGCCCCCACTGCCATCCAGAATGGTGGCATTGGTCAAGGCAACCTGGTCCAAGCTCTGTGATTGGTGGAAAAGAATGAAAGCAAGAAAGAAGACAAAACAAAATGAAAAGGAAAAAAAAGAAGAAGAAAAAGACAGGTCTAAGAGATCAGAAAGAAGGAGGCAGAGCAGGTAGAAAAAGATTCTGCACAAAGGGAAAAAGACAGCGAGGGAGGGGGGCGTGTTCACCTCATACCTCCAAAACTTCCATTAGCCTTTGACTATGGGAGTGATGTGCCTGAACATGAATTGCGCACACACACACACACACACACACACACACACACACACACACACACACACACACACACACACACACACACACACACACACACACACACACACCTAAACTAAATACAACATAAACATTTCCAGAGGGGTAACATGGAAGCTATAAAAAAAGGGCTTGGCTTAACAAGGACACGGATAAGCCAGCATCAGCTCTCAGTGTGCATCTATGTTTCAACAAGCGATGTCTAAATGTTTGGTGGTTCATGTGGCCACTAAATAGATGCCTGGCAGCAGGGAGGGAGCAGTAACTTGTTCTAACATGTTGCACATAGCAGCCCTGTCTCAGCATACCAGCACAGAGTGGTGCAAACACATAGATCACTGGCAAACACGCAGACAAATGAAATGGCACACTCATGCACAGCCGAACAGAAACCGGAACCGAAGAATCTCATTCTTCTTTTACTTTGCAATGCAAATCTCGAAAATCCTCCCAAATCTGTGAAATTCCTCTCCGCTCCTTTAACACGTCATCCCTCTCGACATATGCAAAGCTGCTTTCCTGGAAGGCGCCCCCCCCCCCCTTGACATTCCCCCAAAAACCATCATGCCCTGACGATTTGAGGAATGCAAACATTCCACAGAAACTGGCAAATGGGAGATGTGGAAGTGTGCATGTGTTTAGGAGAGAAAAAGGCGCTCCCAGCACGGAGGTGAGAGGGACAGGGTTAGTAGTCGAGAGGCTTCACGGTGGAGGGTGAAGTAGGAGTGGAAGGAAGAGCAGTCGAAATGGAGGGAATGTGTTTTCCATCAGATCCATCTGCTGCTGCATTCCATTGGAGATACCCTGAGGGAGAGCCACACCATGTCTCAGCGTGCCTCACACACTGAGGGATCACCATGGGTCAACTCTCCAAAAAATACTGACCGCAAGGCTGTGACACACATCCCAAATCTACTACAAAGTGCTTACTTGAACACAGCACTGATTAGCCTCAAGCTAACCATTAAAGAAGAAGCTGATGGTTGAAATGAAACAAAAAAAGACCTGACACACTCTCATGTGATGTTCCAATGGGCTGCTTTGTACCTACAACTCAATAACTGAGGCACACTGAAAAGAAGAAAAGGATCAAATACAACCGGTAGAGGAAGGCTTTGCACACAAACTCACAAGCTTTGCTAGCAAGAAGCTGCACTCAACTATAACAAATTACTCCACAGACTCATTACCACGCAAAGCACACAATAATAAACAATATATATATTTTTTAAAGCAACAACAAAAATCACACAGTTAAAACAAATGCACGCATGGATGGGTGGAGCAGCAAATCTAACTGCACAGCAAACAAATCACAAACGCCTGAGGGTGTAGTCAGGAACGTCAATGGTGCAGGCGTAGATGGACAAGACTGTATTTACATATGAAGCACACACACAGGGTCAAGCTACCCCTGGACACAGCACCCAGCCAGAGTGGAGAATGGAGAGTTCAAATGCACGGGGTGAAGGAGGGAAGGGAAGGGGGGGGGAGACTTACCGTGGGTGTGGTCATGGACGCCTGGCCAATCAGGTAGGAGTTAGAAACCGATATGCTGAGGCCCAGCCCAGAGCCCGCCTCCTCCATTGCCGCCACAGACGGCTGGAGGTGGCAGGAGAGAGAGGAGGAGGAGGAAGAAGAAGGGGAAGAGGAGTGGGAGGCCTGAGAGGGAAACGAAGACAAAGAAAGAAAGAAAGAAAGAAAGAAAGAAAGAAAGAAAGAAAGAAAGAAAGAAAGAGTGAGAATAAGACGGGGTTGAGGAGAGGTGCAGATGTGGGGAAAAAAGGGTGTTAAAAGAGAAAAAGAGAAGAGGGGACAGTTGATTACACTAGGAAGCGAGACTGTATTAGAGCAGATTTAATCAAAGGTCAGCAGTGGAGCAGTGAAGTTAAGTGGTAAAAGCGTAGGAGGTTTTTCTAGTACAGCTGAGAAGCATCAGCTCATTGGCTGCAGATGGAAATACAAGAGAAGGGAAAATGTGTCTGATTTTGAATCTTCTCTATTGTGTTTTCCTGGAAAACCTTAATTACTGCAGCACATGTGACGTGTTCAGGTTACACGCATTTATATTGACTCTGACAGCCCACTACACCTTTTGATGTCCTGAGCTTTAAGAGCTTTACAGAAACCAGGCCAGCTGCAACACGCTCTAAACAGAGCCAATATGATCCGCTCTAGTTTTTTTTTTTTTTTCCCCCCACCCATTTCCTTATCCACACAGCGGCTGAATTGACTTTTTTTTTTTGCAAAGCCCTGTAAAGTTGCCAAAGCATGTAAGCCTGGAACATGGGTTTATGGAGGAGGCAAACAGGCTTAGTCCACTGGGCCACGAGCTCATCAAGTCCAAAACACGAGGCCAGATTAGGCCTAGGGGGCAGGAAGGCGGAGATGAGCGCGGCCCGACTGTATGCTCAGACAAAAGAGTGATAAAAATAAAAGTTGGGTGCCTGGCTCAAAAATACACAGGGGTCGATGGCAGAAAGGGGACAGCGGATGAAGGTAGTGGGTCTGGGTAGGCAGCCATTCAGCCACAAAGTCTGTTTCTCTCTTTGTGAATTTGTTCTGTACCCCGGAGAAGCATGTCATCTGCTTACTGTCCACAAATGCGCAGTCATATTTGTGGACAAAAGACGATTGTGTTTCTGGAAATGTGGCAAAATGTGGATCATCTACCGTGAACACAAAATATTTATAAAGCTCTCTAGTGGTGATCGTTAAACATTTTAAAAAGTCACATTAAAGGCCCCCAAAAAACCCTTGTTTTAAAAATCAAAACATTTTCACCACTACATAAAAATGAAGGCGCCAAAAACTCAGCTGATCTGCTTCACTAGGACTGCGTGTTCCCCACCTCATAACTGCCATTAAACTACAATCCAAAAGCTGTTAAAGTGTGACTGGTGCACAAAAAGCCCCTCTTAATTTAAAGTGGTTAGAGAAGCACAGAGAAAATAACTAAGATCACATGGAAAGTAACCAATAATGTTCCAGGTTTGGTAGTATATAATGAGCTAGTGTGAGAACGCATTGCTTGATAGCAGTGTGCCCTTCTTTTGCTGTGACTTATCCTGGTGTGTGTCTCCTCCACTCTCTCCCCACTGACTCATTGTCAGACGGTTGTCTCAATTAACCCAGACGCCGACCCAGATTAAGATAAGTGGTCTGGATCTGATAAAGGCCGGTCTTATCTCCAACTAACAACCAAACACCTCCACGTATGTGCAGATGTCTGCTGCGGTTACAGAAATGGAGAGAGAAGAAAGAGAGGGAGTCGAATAGGTGAGGGAGATAACAAGAGAAGAGGAGGCTTGAGAGAAAATTGATGAGGATTACCGCTGGAATGCACTTGCAGCTACTCTTTGCTTCCTGCCGGCAGGGACCACCGCCGCTGCAGACGGCTTGTTTGTATTCTTCACACGGGCTCGCAACGCTTTTTAGTAATTTAAGGTGTCATTTCATAAATTGCAGTTTCATCAACGAACACTTCACCGCTTCAAAGTTTTGCTCTAAACGGAACTGAATGATTCCAGGAATTTAAATTACAGCTTTGCTCACTCGGCCCAAATGAGCAAACCCGGCTATTTTATCTGCTTCAGGCCTTGAGAATTTATGAAATGTGGCGAAATATTAAAGGAGCTCGAGGTCGCGGCCCTTTGAAGTAGAGATGTCTCTTACCAGTTGTCTTTGCTTTGGTGGCAAAGCCGGGGGCTGCACCGGCTCGTGCACTGAGTCGGTGCTGCTGAAGGAGTCGTTGAAGCCGTAGACCTCCTGGAAGCGCTTGTTGCGCTGTTCATAGATGCTTTCGCTCTGCGGCATCTGGTAGAAGACAGAGGGCTGTGGCTCCGAGTAGTCTTCCACAAACTGCATGTATTGAAGGACTGGAGGAAAGAGATTGATTCGATTAGGAAACGTGTTGTTTATTTTGCGTAAGGTTCCAACTTTAAGAAAAAATAGTTATTATTATTCTCTGGCTCTCTTCCAAAGTGCGTCTTTTGTCTCATCTTCCTCTCCCCAACCAGTCACAGCAGCTGGCTGCCCCACCATAGGCCTCTTTCTGCTTGAGGTTCCTTCCTGTTAAAACAGAGTTTTTCCTTCCAGCTGTTGCCAAGAGCGTTCTCATAGGGGGTCATTTGACTGTTGTGATTTTCTCTGTATTACTGTAAAGTAATACAATTTGAAATTAACCTTGACGTCTATAACAAGTGTAAATAATCAGTATTGCTCATGCAAGATGGGAGATATAAAATACAGGAGATCTAAAAAGGAAAAAAAAAACGTAAGCGTGTCACAGCGAAGTGTTGGGCAACCACACAATAACATTTTTCATTAAACTCCGTCTGCGTGGTTAACACCCTGGTGATTCAGACATTTTGCTAAAAATGTTCTAAAGCCCATGAATGCATCACTATGACATCATCAGTTATTTTCCTGGGTTTGACAAAGCTCCTCGAATGACACAAACCTTATTATATAGTGATTCTCACTGGGTTAACAGTAGTGTGCATATACTGCACTTTACATCAACCAGGACTCTGGAATGTGATTAAAAAAGCAGGAAGGGCAGTCTGCTGCTGGGAATGACATAATACAGTAGCATGAGAGGAAGTGATGTAGCAGTCGGGCGAGGAAGTGACCATCCACTGCCCTCTGTGCCCCTGGAGCCGAACCCATTGTAGCACATCCTGGTGTTCACTTCCTGCCTCTATTCACAGAGGAATATTTCCTTGACATAAACCGCGGTGCAACAAGTGGATGACAAAGTGCACTGAGCGTCCTTTTCCAAATCTCGACTTCAGTCTTTAACCTTTAATCTTACTTTACTCATTTAAAGGTCGTCCTTCTTTCTAGACCTAACAGCTGCATCGTAATGTCTCCTGCCCCTTTTCTCCCCCCCTCACTTACTGTGTTTGCTTTTCTTTTCTGGCAGTGGCGGTGGGCTGGCGGGGACATCTGCATTCTCACTGGCAACGTACTGGGAAACAAACACGCCCCCATTTGTTTGGGGCATGGGTGAGATGGGTGTGAAAAGGGGGAACGGTGGCGTTGGATGAAGTTCCTCTTCCGACAGGTTGTCATACTGCGAGGGGAATCGCTCGTACAGCACCCTGGAACCACTGTCGGAGAAGGACGACGTTTGGGTGCTGCGCCGCTTCTTCATCGGCAGGGCAGGGGGTGCGCTGATGCGGGAGGACTGATTGGGCTGGGGGGTCCAGTAATCTTGGTGCTGGGGTGGGGGAGCGCTGAAGCGTGGATGCGAGGGGTGCTGTCCAGGAACGGGGGAAGAGGACTCGCTGTGAGACTCGGGCAGGGGGCTGAGGCACCCCCCAACTGGTATTGGGGGCAAGTTTTCCCCAGCTGACAAGTCCTGGTGGAGGAAGTCATAATCTGGGTCGTAGTGATCTGTGTTGTCTGCAAAGATAAAGAGAAGATGATTTTTATTTACATTACATTTTATTTTTTTTATTTAGTTCTTCATATTTCATCAACAACTAGTGTTGAAAATATTAAGGAACCCACCCCCTTTAGTCAATTATAATAGCAGGAGCTAACACAGCATAATTACCTCACAGTTGAACTTTTGACTGTTTTTTTTACTTTTCTGTCAACTATTTGTGCAAAAAAAAGCACATATTTTTCCTGATTTTGTACATTGTTAACATTTAAATATGCACCCATCTTTAGTATTTTGTGCAAGCAATTTGACCAGCATAAGAAATAAAATAAGCAATTCAGCGCTGAATAGCTGGACTTCTTACCGAGCGTCTCACAGCTGGTGTTCCGAGAACACTGCCCGCTGTCCTGCTCTATGGAAGAAAGCTGTTCGTCGGATTTGCTGAGTTTCCCCATGCTGCTGCACGGTGAAAGACGGGGAGAGTCGCCACCGTACGAGTGGCTTCCCCCAGAGAAACGCCTCTGAAGGAACTCCTGTTCATACTCCTGTTGTTGCAGAGACACTGAAAGGTTAGTTTACTTCCTACAAATACCTACTGCATTTAAGGTTTTAAAGTAAACTAATGGGATGCTATAATACAGTGCTGTGCAAAAGTCCTGAGCCATTATTTTCTATTGGTATTTTGTAGGAAAATGGGAAACAGGTGCAGTGATTTATTGAAACGTGCAAACATACATGAAAATACAGTACACAAAGCAAAAATGGAGGTTGTACAATTTGAACAAGTAT
The DNA here is from genome assembly GCF_057381845.1 of Rhamphochromis longiceps. Classification (NCBI taxonomy): domain Eukaryota; kingdom Metazoa; phylum Chordata; class Actinopteri; order Cichliformes; family Cichlidae; genus Rhamphochromis; species Rhamphochromis longiceps. Next base: position 51,858,131 of record NC_140563.1, read on the forward strand.
ATACAATATGACTTGATATGCTTGATCACAGCCTGAACTCTCTTTGGCAAAGTTTCCTTCTGATTTCTTTAAGTAGTCTTCAGGAATAGTTCTCCAGGCTTCTCAAAGGACATTCAAAGCTCTTCTTTGGATGTTGGCTGCCTTTTGTTGCATTCTCAGTCAGGATGATCCCACACTGCTTTAATAAAGTTGAAGTCTGGACTCCATGACTGATAGTGTGTTTGGGATCGTTGTTATGCTGAAAATGAAGCTGCTGCCAATCAGATGCTTTCCAGATGGTGTTGTTTGATGGATCAGAATCTGACTGCACTTTTCTGCGTTCATAATTCCATCCGCTTTGACAAGATCTCTAACACCACTGGCTCAAATGCAGCCCCAAACCATTACAGATGGCAGTAACATGTTTTGCAGACGACTGTAGACCCTCACCTCTTGTGACCTTCTCTCATGTACATACCAATGACGACTGGAATACATCATTTCAAATTTGGATTAATCACCCCATTTGACATGTTACCACTAATTTTCAGTCCATTTCTTGTGTAACGTGGCATCCATTTCTCCCTGTCCTCCTTCATTATAAATGGCATCTTGACAACCATCCTTCCACTGAGACCATTTGTGATGAGACTTCAGCAGACCGATGAACTGAATGGCAGGGTACTGTTTCAGGTCTTTACTGGATTCTTTCTTATTTCTTAAGGACACGACTTTCAGATACTCCACACCAGGTTTTCAACTAATAGATGTTTGGACTCACCTTGTTGGTGAAAAACCAAAAATTCTATTTTATGCCTTAAAAAAACGGAGCAAAACAAAACAAAAAACTATTCATATTAAAATGGTCAGGTACAAGGACTGGATTGAAAAAGAGTGAAAAAACAGCCATGGAAGTCTGGAGAACTAATGCTCAAAATGACAAGAAATTCAGGTGTCTTGGAAGCAAAATATAAGGAAATGAGGGGTGACTCAAGAGTTTTGCACAGTACTGTAGGTCACTGGACGTTAAAGCCTCACCTGTCTGTGGTCACTACACGGGAGGCTGGAGCCACGGCTCATCGGGGCGACAACTGCCACTGGTGTAGGTGAAGGGGCTGACTGTCGCTTCTTAGGAGGAAGAGCTGGTGGAGGACTACAGACGGATAAATGGAGAACAGCAGAATAAGAAAAAGAAAGAAAGCAAAACAGGAACAATGAGCGTTTTGTCTCAAAGTTAAAAAAAGGTCAATCAGGCAAGCACGCAGAACACGCGGTTCCTGACATGTATGCGCACACACACACACACACACACATAAAAAACACCAACAACAAAAAGATGTATATATACATGAACACACACACATTATCATCCCTCCTCTGGAGAGTGAGATGAAAAGTGAGAGTGTTTCATGTTAGGCTCTCTCCTGCTTGTCAAACCTAAATTCTCTTAGTGAGTTAATATCATCCAAATGAGGCGACGAGCGAACAGAAGCGACCATGACATGGAGGCCAGCGAAAAAGGACACTTCATAGGGTCAGTCATACACTCTCATGCACTGGGTGGTCTTCTGATTGGATGGGAAGGTCTTCAGGGAATACCCAGGATGACACAAACTTTAAAACAACGCAACCATGCAAATCAAAAAGCACTTTCATCCAATCCAGAAGTTTTATGGGGAAGGGGGGAGGGGTGGGATGTTATTATGGAGACAGATGATCCTATGGGGCTAACATACTTCTCCTTCTGAGAGGGTCTCCTTTGGCCAGCCTCGGCACTCAACTGTGCTCTGTTCCCAGAATCCAAAAAATGGGAAAATAAATAAATAAATACAAAAAAAATGACAGACACAGCAGAGAGAGTAAGGAAGGAAGAGCAACAAACAAACTACTGATTCAGATTTTTAAGGCTCGAGTATAAAAAGTGTTAATAGTTCAAACCTCAAAGAAAACCCCTTTGAATTCCACAAAAGCTTCCTTTACTCCTTATTTGTTACTCGTGAAACAACTTGAGAATAAAGAAAAGTTACACTGAAACAGCTGCAACGAATAAATGCTTTGTGGCGACGGTACAAATGGTCACAAAATAGTTTCGGTGACCTCTGACCGCACAGCCTCAAAGCTACCAGACAAAAATAAGGCGACAGGAAATCCTTTGGTTTCTACGGACTTTATCGCCACAGCGAACGCTTCAGCAACGTCTGCTCAGCTGGGAGAAGTATTGATACTGTAGCCCTGCTCACTTAAACACAGACAATCCGCAATATCACACCCGCAGCTGGAGCGCTTTCACCCTCACCTGAGCTCAGCCATTTTGGCTTCCGGTAGTGGTGGTTTGGGAGGTGCTACTTCCACGTCTGGTACTTCAGGGGCAGCTTCCACAGGAGCGGCTGCCGGAGCCGGCTTACTCGAGACCTCCTGCTCCCGATCTATCAGGGGCATCTCTGCTGACACGCTGCTGCGTACGTAAAGAAAAAAAGCAGATTGAGTGACGGGACGTACTCGGAGCGCCTGAATCTTCGTAGTCCTGCGAGTGTGCTCTGCGCTCACCTCTCGGCTGTGACAGCAGGTGCTGCTGGTTTATTAGGTGTGGTAGGTGACGGCTGTTCCTGCTTCTCTATGGTCAGCTTCACCAGCTCCTGTTCACAGACAGACAACGCAGCCAGTCTCAGTCTCCTCTGAAAACTCCACTTTAGCACACTGCCACATCATTTTCAGCACAGGGCCCATACCTTTACTCCATCCAGCACCGCTTTGATGACATTGGTGACAGAAGCCACATTTTCCTTATCGTCCAAGTCAATCCCGTCAAGCATCACCTGGTCGGCCCAGCGGATAAGGTTGGCCAAACTCTGATATACGCGGCTGTGGCAAGATGACAGCGCCGAACTGTTTGACGAGAAGAGGAATTCGGAGGGGGGGTCGGTGGTGTACAGTACAGATACGACGCACATCATGCACAGGAGGGGAGAGCAAAAGTGAGGAAGGAGAATGATCCAAGAGGGCACAACAGCAAGGCGTGAAGAAGGAGAAGGAGGAGGGGGAACATGTTAGGCTGCAAGTGAGAAAAATCACAGAAATAAGACACATTCTATCTACTGTCTATCAACAAACATTTTTGGGGGGGGATTGGTTGGAATTGCTTAGGCTACAAGCTTGAGGCTAGGAATAAGGCTGCTAGAGCTAACAGGAGAGTGTAGGGAAGTGGGTGTTGTTTCACCATTTAGCAAATCATACTTTGAGAATTAACACTAAGGTGTGGCAATGGCCTGTACCAACACGCAGCGACTGATTCACAGTGCAGGAATATCCTTCCAATGTCTCTGCACGGCTTAGTCCTTAAGCGAGTGGGAGAGAACTGAAGCTATAGAAGTAGGGAGATGGTGGATTGGACAAGTATGGGACGTAGATCACGCTAGAGCTGAGGAGATCTAGAGTGATTATAATTCATGTGGCTGACTAGACTTTGTATATACTAATACAGTTTTAGCAAATAAGCTCTCTACTTAACTCTCACTGGAGTTACATCTATTTGACTCAAATTAAATTAAATCCCTGAAACCAAATATACCACACATGTAGCCAACGGAAAAATGGTTTTAGAGGATAGACTTTAAAGTTCTGATGCTGGCCTATAAAGCTCTGAATGGTTTAGGACCAAAATACATCAATGACCTCCTGACCCAGTATGAACCTTCCAGATCCCTCAGGTCATCTGGATCCGGTCTTTTATCAGTTCCCAGAGTCAGAACCAGACACGGAGAAGCTGCATTCAGCTTTTATGCTCCTTATATCTGGAACAAACTCCCAGAAAGCCTCAGATCAGCTGAAACACTCAGTTTATTTAAATCCAGGTTGAAGACTCACCTGTTCTCAGCTGCATTTGAATAAAGCACCAAATCCACACTTTAAGCTTAAATTTCAAAACTTACATTTAACTACTGATTTTATCTACTGTTCTGATTTTATCTGTTTTGATTTTATATACTGTTGTTTGTTTGTTTGTTAATTAGTTAGTTAGTTTATTTGCTTGTTTTAATCAATTTTAAATCATGCTTTTTATTTGTTCTTGTTTCTAATGTCTCTGTAAAGCACTTTGAATCACCTTGTTGTTGAATTGTGCTATACAAATAAACTTGCCTTGCCTTGCCTTGCCTTTAATCGCTAAAATGGAAACTTAACAGCTAATATTATGAAACAATATTTACTTACTGTAGCTCATTTGCCAAAAGACATTAAACTTAGAGCTGTAAAGTAACTATAATGTAAACTTTTACTGGGATCTGTCGAGATTTGGACTCGGTAAGATTGAGTTCAAATCTTAAAATATGGCTGCTGCTCAGTTTTCCAGCAACAATCCATCAACTGCTTCTAAACACAGTGCTCTGACCTTTGACCTCCGTACTTCATCTGTAACGATGGGTGAGAAAAAAGGCACAAAGACAAAGACAGAGAAGTTTCAACATGTCCTGGCAAAAGCTGTCCACAAAAAACTGTAGCTGGGCTTACTTTAAAAAAACAACAACAACAAACACACAGGGGAAATAAAGCAAACTGACTCGTGCTACGGGCTGATATATCTCAAAGCTGAAATTAATTTCTGTTCCACAAAAAGAAATGTGTTAATGGAGAGAGAGAGGGCAGCGAGTGATGTGAGCTTATACAACTTCAGATTTCGAATCGGGGGAGCCTCGAGGGGAGCCTGCGAACTTATCAATCTTCACAAGCTCCTCGCTGACAGGAAGCCAGCGTCTTTCTAGTCTGAACATGTGACCGAGCTACTTTACAAGCTGCTTCGAGAGGCAAGAATAATAAGAATAAACTGAGAAGTGATACAGTGTCACTAATATAAATCTAAAGTGGGGAAAAAGACTGCAGAAAGAATATTATAACACTGACCTACATTTTCTATTACCCACCTGTGCTGTATCCGTGCCTCTACCTGCACCAGGGGCAAGATTGCTTCAAGCACCTTGCTGGCCGAGCCTGGAAGCATCTCCAGAACCTTCTTCTCCACGACCATTTTGTCCACGATTGTCTTGAAGTAGCGCAGGGCACTGACCACTTCTTTCTCCTGCTCCTCCAGCCTACTAACCTTCTAAAAAAAAAAACCCACAACCACAAAACAGTGTCTCAGGATTAGACTGCAAAGTTCATTTTTATAAGAGAAGTAAATAGTTACTATTTAGTCTGGGCTCTGTGCATTGGGTCTGCTACTCCTGTGGTTTGCTCACAGTTCAAAGCATCATCTATCAAGTGATGTGGCTTTGAGTGATCTTGGTGCTCCTGCAAAGAGCTCTTTGAGCCTCTCTAGTCTTTCACAGCAGGACTGCTGAGGAATATACTCATTACACCAAAAGCCTTTAAGAGCTAACAGAGTTCATTCACGACGCAGCGCGGTTCCATTCGCGCCTTTATAGGTTTAGACACCTGCTGAAGCACAGCCAGCCGCCACAGCGACTGGGAGGCTGTGGGAACCAGCAGGGAAACCCACGTGCGGACACAATGGAATAGAGGAGCACAAAACATCTGACAGGAAAACAATCGCCTCGCAAAGAGGCAAACAAATACACGGAATAGGCGGGAAAGCGTTGGATTTCCCACGATACACACATGTCTGCTGGCGCACACAAACACACACACCTTGTTAGTAGGTTTCTCAGTACTCTTGGCTGCTGTCTCGGGCTGCAGTTGCTTGCCCTTCTTGGATGGAGTCCTCTTGATCTTGGGAGAGTGGAACTTGTCCTTCAGGATCATGGTGATAGTGGACAGATGGGACCGTTGCGAGTCTGTGGACGAGAGTGGGAAAACACAGGAAGTTGAATGGTCAGTTACGGAGGAGAGATTCTCAAGGGGGAGGTGGGGGGTGAGGAAGGGGGTTTGAGGATAGAAATTAGATGTAAGCAGATGGCACAAGCTCAGTGAAGTGCTGATATCACTATCACACAGTGGTGCTCAAGTCAGGAGCTGAGCACCAGCAAGACTCCAAAAGGGAAAACTGGAGTCTTTAATGCTAACACAAATCTGCTGCTCAAGCTCATCTAGCAGCTCATTATTTGTACAGATGTGAGGGAGACCAGGCCAAAGCAGACGAGTGTGCCTCTGCTAGTTAGTGCAGAGATGAAAATGACTTTACAGGATTACAGAGACAGCAGCTTCATAATAGATGAGTTATTTAGCAGAATTCCAACTAGTTCATAGCAGTGAGGGTTTAGTTGATCCCAGGATTAACAGAGCCTTAACATAAATAAGGTGCTCCCTCATGTTGTCCTTTCACCTCTTTGTCTCTCCCCTCCTATGTGAAGCTGAACCAGGAAATAAATACTAATAAGAGCAGTGGGAGCTGACATGACGAGTGTGGGTTTTTATCAGTGACAAAATGACACCTTTATCTGCTTTAATCTCCCTTGAGCGCCGCAACGGCGGGATGTGGCATTCTGGGGCCATCAGCGTGAAGGAAAACAACCAAAAAGACTGCAGAATAGCAATCAACAGCAGGAAAGAGCCACAAACCAGACTTCCAGAGAGGCCGTGCTTTCATCTGCACCATTGATCGACACGACACGCAAGCATCCACCCCACTGTTCTATCTCTAATCCCCGTCATCCTTTACACCCAGCGCAAAGCCAAAGTTCGCCAGGACGGCCAAGGACGGCCTCGTGTTCTCATTAAAAATGTTGGTGAGAACGGCTGCCGTAGCATTTCCTGAGATTAGGCATGCGTGACCCCTTGTCTCTTGTTCTTACGCGGATTTTTTTAAAATTTTTATCCCAGCTTCACACACAAAAAAAAAAGAAAAAGAAAAAAGAAAACTCCAGGTGAATTTGTTTTTCGGGATGGGGCAAGCATTAGTAAGTTATTCGTGTCGCAGAGAGAGAGGATTGAGCAAAACGCAGAGTTGCTGGAAATCTCTTTCATGACTGCTCATCAATTTTAATCTGAATTTGACCCAGTTTCTAATATCCAAATCGGTTGAATCAATCACATATAGATGTTTCAACGTGTTTGCTTTCCTGGGGTAAAAACAAACTAACTCAAATGTAACTTCATGAGGGAGAGAGTAAATTCATGCCACCGTGTGACAGAGATAGCATATTTTATTGGTATGCTGTGCCTCTTCATTTCACACAGTCAGTGGAGTAAAGAAATAACAACGTCTAGTCAGCTGGGCAGGATTTAAGGAGAAGGAAGACAAGTTTATCAAAGAAGACAGAGCAGTCACTCGGTGCGATGAAGACCCTGCAGGAAGGGACAACCTTCTCATCTGCACTGCTGTCTGGATCTACACTTTGTAGTCGCGCCGCAGGGGGTGATGTAGTCCTTCAGAGCTCCAGAAGAGCACGGTCTGAATAGCACAGCTAGCGTGAGAGATTATTTTACACCCCGAGGCTGTACATACAGTGTTAAGTCAGTTTTGCCACAAGCCAAGACACTCTCCTGGCTGGACTTCGCTTTACAGAGTCACAGACTACATGTAGAGTAGTGAGTATGTTTTTGATTGCACATCAGCCTTCATATAAATTCAGCGCCCCCCCGCCCAGAATCCCCTTAATCTGGGAACGTGCACAGGGGATTGTGTCGGACTTCACAAAAACGCTGCACCCTCTCACTCAACTGCAGCTTACACAGAGCTGTGTCCACGTTTACAGCTGCAACTCAGCATCGTCCCAGCCCCAGAGCTGAGAAGCAATGACACGAGCACAATGAGTGCATACGATCGATACAGCTGGTGACCTCAGACGCCACATCGCGGTCCTGAGGCTCAGCTGTTTATCAGGCGCACAGGGCTGGTTCCATCAATCCTCCGCTCCCCTATTCACTTCTCAACCCAGTCTTTTTTTTTCCTCTTTAGTTCTTGGGAGCAGAAAGAACTGGAAGTCTGGCTCAGCATGAAAATGACATCATCAACAGAAAGAAATGGACACTGTTAAAGTCAGCAAGCATGAGAGAGAGAGGGAGAACACAGTGAAGTGCTCTGTTACAGTCATGCAGCCCCCCCTTAAGTATCCACCCTCCCCTCCTCTGTGAGAGAGTGCACAGCCAGGTCCTCTCCTCAGCTTCCTGCCTGCTGCTGGCCAGAATTATGATGTCATTGGTTGTAATGTCTCAGACAGATCTGACGAGTCATCGACGAAACAAAACAGTGAAAGAAACTTTACAGTTAAACCGTTTTGGGGTGGGATAAAATTGGAAGTTGTGTAGGCGCTAATACTGTTGTCGTCTGCTACCCGTAGATTCTGGCAGCCTGGAAAACAGTAAAACTGTCTCAGTGCCAAACTGAGACTGGAGACTATTCATTTCTGCACCTCGAACACCCAAGCGCCATGAATAAGTCCAAATGGAAGCACATTTATGCACTTAACCCTCGAACAACCTGAGGCACTGTTAGATTACCGTCACTAAAAAGACTTCAAAGCATCCCATGATCCACCTTATTAGAGTTTCTGCCAGTTTTTACTTTTTACATAAAATGCAACACATTTTCCAGCCTCTATTTTCTCAGGTTTTTAGGCATATTTATGATGAGCACATAAGTGGCCAAACTGGGACTTGGATCATGTCTCAACAACTATAAAACCAACCTTGTTCCCAACCTTGGGGACCCAGGACCCCATTTTGCAGATCAAAGTAATTGGTGCAACCGCTATACTGAAGGCTTTAAACAATTTTTAAAAGCTACAATTTGGTTCCAGTCTTCAACATATCAATCTACGCAGCTTTACACCATTTCAAATGTTACTTCAAAGCCAATACTTGTGTTTTTACTACTTTAAAACTGCTTTGAGAGACCAAGGGGATAAAAGAAGAAGAATTAATTTGAAGATTTAATATGTGATGCTTTGCCTTTGTTGATTTCTATTTGTGGCTTCCATATCCATTTTAGTGAAAAGTAAAAACTAAAAAAAATAAAACAGCAGAGCCTAACTGACAAACATCAAAGTGGGTTAGGCTTCCATAAAAAAAAAAGTCTTGGTTTATCTCTTACATTGTAAAATGCTTCAGTCCCCTGAAGAACTGAAACCAAACAACCCCCAAACCCTCACGTCACACTGCAAACTCACAATTACGCGTAAACCTCCCGCAAAAAAAATCCCCAGTGCGATGAGTTCACAGTTCATGTGAACGCCACGGTGGTAAAAACCTTATGACAATCGGTTCATGTTAGTTCTGGTAGCAAAAATCCAAGTCTGTAGGATATGTGAAAAAATGACTATAAATGACATTGTTAAGACTAAATAGCGAAGGATTTAACAAGTAAACATCTTTTTTGGAGGCTTTTAAACTCTGCAGACACTTTGCTGCTCTTAAAGGCCTTGGGGACATTTAAAGCAAACACTTGAGTCTGAACAACTCTTCAACAAAGCCTGGGAGAGTTCTCATCCAGCTCTGCGGTGTTAACAGATTCCCTGGGAGCTTTCTAGCTGCTGAATTGTCTGAAGGCTTTGTTACACAATAAGCAAACAGAAAAAAAACACACACACACACACACACACACACAGGGTGTAAATTTATGGATGCTTCTGGCAAAAAGAGGTAAGTGGATGCAATATACCGCAAATTAATTTTGTGTATATTTCGCTTGTTATTTGCTGGAGCCTGAAAAGACCTCTGCATTTAATTCTGCTGCCCTAAGGCAACCCACAGACACCTGCTGTCCAGGAACATTTCATTTAGAATAAGAAATAGTTTATTTAGTATTCCACCTGGAAAGGCAGCCAGTCTAGGGTTTTGTCAGCCTCACCACATGAACCATAGCTACGAGCACAAACCCTCCAGGCTAACATGACTCTGTATCAGTGTGATTAATATCTTGAAAAACTTCCTTGAACTCATGACCCTCCCAAATCGCAAGGCAAATGGTTTTTTAATAAACAGTTTTATTTGGAATCCTGACAGGCTGTCAGACAAAAAGACATACCTGAAGGTGTTTGAAATGCTGCTTCCTCATAAACTGAATATTATTAAATTAGGAGGGTTTTTTTTCCTCTCTCCCCTTTCTATTTATAATACAGTATCTCTGAGTGGGAGGAGGTTAATTCCACCCCTGCTATTAATGGCAGTCTGTGTAGTGTGAAAAACTGCAATTTATGAAACAACTTGTTTCTTAATTGTACTTATCTTATTTATCTATTTTCCAAATTAGAAAAAAAAAATCCCGTTCTGTATTGCTGATCATGACGACTGGTGCCATATGTGTGTGTGTCGGGGTGTGACGGGCTGGCAGATTGATGTGGTTGCTGCTCAGTACAGGTGTGATCAATACAGGACAGCTGGTGGCCTCTTCCCTTCTCACTGGCCCTGTAGGCTTAGAGTAAGACGAAACAGGGTGGAAAGCAGAGATGAGGCTGTGCTTAGTTACATGTACAGCTGTCACCTCCTGCTGAACCCCTTCAGTGAGGAGCTTCTCAGTGAAAGTGTCCCCAAACCTTCCTCTGCGGACGTGTTTAGCCTGTTAGACGACCGCTACGAGAGTCACAAAGGTCACTGTGTGACAGCTGTTCAGCATATGAAAAAGGTAAGTGGGGGGGGGGAGAAACTGATCTGAAAGTGTGCATAGAAAATGTTTAGAGGATGAATGAACTGCAAAAATGAGTTCTTTTTCTGCTTTACACAGACTCCTTGAGAGATAAAACCTACAAGTATATGTATACATAGCCTTCACACTGGACTCATTCAGTCCATCAGTATGTTAATATGCTTTTGAGTTTATAACGGCATTTCTGTTGCACACATTTTGAAGCAAAGACCCACAGTACCAGCAATGTTAACTTGATTTGCTAGCTGGGGCATCTTTTCATCTGTCTGGGACAGTCTTAATAAACTCAATAAGCTGTCATCTGACCAAACTGTCACCGGTTATAGCGTTACATCCAACAGGCTTTAAGAACTGTGCCATTACTAACACCTAATCGTGACTGTCAGCTTACTTTAGGTTTCAGTTTGGTAAACCTTTACTCTGTCATCATGTCCGAAAACTGGTTGGTGTGGATCCATGTTCTTATGGCCCCAATCACAGGCATAAAAACCAGCTGGCATTAGCATGGTAACCACCAGTCACTGAGGTAAAATGTATACTCCATGACCAGTTATGAGCAGTTGCTGGAAATTGCTACCAGTCATTGTCAAATTCAAATTTCAAATTCAAATTTTATTTGTCACGTACACAGTCATACACAGTACGATATGTAGTGAAATGCTTGGACAACTGCTCGTGACCTAAAGAAAACAAAAAAGGAAAGGCTATGAATAAGATAGGAAATAAATATGAAAAATTAAAAAGGGTAAATTTAACTAGGAAGGAATAAAATATAAATTAAGGTTAAAAATGAAATAACTGTACAACACAAATTAGAATGAAGGGTAAATTTAACTGGGAAAGAATAAGAGAAAATATATAAATTAAAGTTGAAAATAAAATAACTGTACAACAAAATACACAATATAGAACTATATAAGAATGTATGAAGAAATATAAATAAATATATACACAATAACAGCAGCTGTACAAGTGTTAACTGGAAATGAAGAATATAATGTCCAGTGTTGTGCAATCCACATTATGTCTTGATTGCTAAACACCAGTAACTGGTCTATAGACCCCCTAGTAACCGTTGGTCACTTGGGAAAAAGGTGTATTCCCCAGCTGGTTGGCAAATAGTTGTAGGAGGCTGCTTGCAGTTGCTAGGTGAAACTGTCACACAGAGGTATGAAGCACTGCACTGAAAGCCTCCTTGCAATTGTTTGGGTCACTAGCAGATTGCAGCGCTCAGTAATGTATATAGAAGATGGCAAATTGTGTGGAAAAAAGTCGCTGAATACTTGCTAAACAGCATTGCAGCTGTTTTGCACTCGCTAAAAAGTTGCAATGCAAACTGGAAATGGTTCAAATCTACCCCAGTTCATTTGCTGTGTATGTTCCCTTATGCTCTCTCCTAGCTGTTGTGTAAACTCTAAATTGTCATGCCATAATAAAAGTTAAAAAGCCCATAAATATCTTTTTAAAAATTATTTTAAGGTAAGTCACATGGAATCATGACATTACCCCTGCATTTGATGTAAATAAATGAGTTCTCTATAAGAAGTGCCCTTTTACAAAGATTAGATGGGGTTGTAGATCTAACATAGGTATGTTCCTCTCACCCACATAAATATAAAAATACACACAGCCACAAATATGCTTGATTAAAAAAAAAGAGCCTCTACAAATTGATGCACATTAATCCCACTTTCCTTTTAAGCTATAGCTGTTACTGTTTACGCAGCCTTCTTTAAATAAAGACAAAGAATCTGGCACACTTAAGCAGAAACCCACCATATGGGATACACGTAAATAGCCATGTCATTGTTTATAAGCGACTCTGCTTACATTGAGCTCTTATTTACCTATGAAAATGACAACAGTGTTAACTGCTGTCTGTTACACTGCGGAACAAGAAGTAAGACCTGCTGTGGAGCAAAGGGTGGGGGGGATGCTAGCCTGAGGCACATAAGATGAACAGCAGCGAGAAAAAAAATGGAGAGGAAAGAGAAAAATTCAACAGGAAATATTTAAGTGCTTAGTGAATTATTTATTCTCTCCATTGTAGTGGTTATTTCCTGCTGGCGGTGTTCAGTTTTCAATAGGAATCCTCTTTATATCCACAGTTAATATGCAGCGCTATAGGAAACCACAGGCTCTGTGTGTGTATGTGTGTGTATGTGGGTGGGTGGGTGTGTTGCAGGTCAAGCCACAGTCCAAGGATGACGAAGGTAGGAAGGTCTGGTATGTGCTGTGACAAAGTCTGAGCTACCTCTCATTCTCTTCATATTTTGCTTGGAAAAATGGGAAGTAAATGCAGTGATTTATTTATTGTTTAAAGATGCACAAAAATACTATATATAAGGCAAAAACAGAATTTATATAATTCTTAACTTTAAGTTCACATTAGTTATGAGCACCTATATTCTTCAACACAACAGGAACTCTCTTAGACAGCTTTCTTGCCACTTCTTTAAGTAGTCTTCAGGAATAGATCTCCAGACTCATTGAAGAACACACTAAGCTCTTTAGATTATGTTGTTATCAAAATGATCCCACACTGGTTTAACAGTGTTGAGGTTCAGGCTCTGACTGATATCGTTCCATTGTCTGTTCTTCTATCCAGGTATGGTTTTACTGCATTGGCAGCATGTTTGAAATCACTGTCATGTTGAAAAATGAAGCTGCTGCCAATCAAATGCTTTCCAGATGGTGTTGCAGCAATTTGGACACGGTCCGCAACACCACTGGCTGAAAAGCAGCTCCTAAACATGACAGAGCCTCCACCATATTCTACAGATGGCAGTATGTGCTTATGTTGCACCTCTCTCCTAACCTCCTCTTACATACTGACAATGACTTGAACCAAACATTTCAAATATGGATTCATCACTCTATATGATGTGCTTCCACTGAGTTTTATTCCAGTTCTTGCATAAGTTGGCATTCCCCAGTCTTTTCTCCTTGTTCCATCTTGACAGCCACACTTTCACTGACACCAATTCTGATGAGGCTTCACCAAAGCAGGTAGATGAACTGAATAGCCAGATCTCGGGTCCTGTTTCAGGTCTTTGCTGTTTTTTTGTCTTCTATTTTTTAAAGACTTGATGCTCAGATACTGTTCATCTGCTCTAGATAGTTATTTAGGCCTTCCACATCTTCTTTTGTCCTCCACTTGTTTTTAAGGACACTGAATGTCATGCTGAGTTATGCCATGTTTTTCATTGATAGCTCTTCTGGAAACACCTTCTTGCAAAAAATACTGTTTTATTCCTGTCAAACTCTTATCTTTGGCATTTTTAATAGATTAAACTAAATATAAAGGAATACATTATGTGTTGTTGCAATAGGCTGCTAGTAACAGAGTATCTAAAGACAGTTAAAATTGTTTTTTGTCAAGTTGTCTGTCATGTGGCTTAACTGGACTGGACAGAAAATTAGCAAAGAAGGCCAAACAGTCAAAGAAAAACTCTGAAAGACCCTCAGAATGCCTGGAGAACTGTTGCTCAAGTCCACCTGGAAGCAAAATAGAAAGAAATGAGGAATTTTTGCACAGTACAGTAATGAGGCACTGGCTAACAGCTAACTTAAAAGTAACAGAGGAAGTGCAATGGTGGAGTCCATAGTTAACCAGCTGTGCTGTTTGAGCATGAAGTTCAACGACGAGGAGCCACAGTGAGGCCGAGATCGTCAAATCCACTCAACCAGCAAGTAAATGAGATACAGATACTAAGTGCTCGAGTCTATTGCAGTCCACTTAACAAATGAGCATATGAGACGTGGGAGATCGTTTCTGCTTGTGCAATGCAATTATAAATGATAAATTTCTTTGGCCATTCAATTCTCAACCGAATTCTGAAGTGCAAAATAAAAGGTAACGGGCAAGAAAAAAAAAACAAAAAACTGAACTGGCATAAGAACAGTTACAAAAAAGAATTACCACCAACTACAACCAATTTGCAGCTGTCAGACTGATGAGACACTTTCAAAGTTAATTTATATTTAAATGAATACTTTGCTCAAGTGATACATTTCCAGCTCATTTGTAGAATTCAATTACTCCACAAAAACTGGAGCGACAAAACTCAAATGGGTTTCTCACATTACATCACATTCGTTTTACCAAAGCAAAGCATTTATCACGTTTCATTTCTAAGCACACAAAAGTACACGCTTATTTTTATCCCCTCCCAAGTCAATCTCTGTTTCAATAAAGCACGCCTCAGCCGATACTTGCATAAGCATGCCCTTCAGTATGTCAGTGACCAGGAACGCAAACCCCACCAGCCATGGGTCACTGGTCAGGAGCAAATATCAGTGTGGTGATGGAGGTGCTCTGGGTGCTGCGTTGCATGGTAACAGAAGGCCTGGTCAACCGTGGCTAACAGAGCATGACCGCACAAACACAGGCAATCTATAAAGCACATCTATAACACAAAAAAGCTAATCAGATCTGTTTAGAGAGGTTGTGGCTGGTCATCTGTATGCAACATGAAGATGAGCAAGTGAACAACAGACAGCAGGGCAACAATAACAAAAAAAGAGAAAAAGACAGTCTCTTTCCTGTTTCCTGACTGTTTGTGCAATTTGCTTTCAGATCTAAGCAGACAGCACACAATAGGCTTATGATTAAGAATACTATCTATATCTGAATCGGTATCTATAAAGGGAAACTCCTGCTTTGCAAGAGAGGCATCATTACCCTTATGAGTCACAAGATTGCAGAGATAAAAAGATATCAAAAGCACCTTCTCCCACTTTCTCGCCTTTTTTTTTGTCACTTTGGAGTTACGGCAGCCTAGAAAAGGCATAGGATAACACTAAACATGCAGATATGATCTGATTCCCAATATGACAAACAATGGCAAAGAAAGAAAGAAAGAAAAGAAAAGGTGTGAAGAATCTACAAAGTAACCTGAAACTATAATTATCAGAGAGGGGAGGAAAATATGTCACATTAGGCCACAAAAAGAAACAGAAAAATCCAGCCTAATCTCTTGGTGACACATTGCATTCTTGAGTCTGTTTGTTTGTGATCTGAAATGAGCTGTGCATCTTAAACCCACTTTGAAACAGATAGTGATCTGCTATTCACTGACTTCTCAATCCATCATCCTTCATGGAAAAGTAGCTTGAAGCAATGTTCAGAGGCAGTATTTTACACACACGCACACTCTGAAACAGAACAATGATGGGAAACAAAGTGATATAGTCTCAAAACAAAAGTCTTAAATTAACACATCTACATTTAAGGCTACCGAGGTTAGAGTAGACTATGCACGCTTCCATAATTACACAGCTTGCAGATGAGATGCGGTAGATGATGTGTAACATTATTCAGGGTAGTGGGTCAGTGTGGAGCTCTGGATATGCTGGCATGCTGCAAGTCAGTGAGTTCATTCATGCAGCTCTCTTTGCTTAAAGACTGGTAATAACTGTATATTTTGCAGCACGTAAAACAGCTTTTTTTCTTAGTTTTATAAGATATACATGTCACAGTAATAGTGTGTAACCCTTGTATACTCTGGATGCAAGAGCGACAGATCTTTAAGACTTGCAACGCCACCACGATCCCGACTTCACTGCAGATACGCTCAAGGAAGTCTTTTTTTCTGTAAATGAAGCTATTAACACAGCATGAGTCAAAAGTGAGTCATTCCATTAACTGCTCTGGTTAAGTAGCTTTTAAGGAATGTTTGATCATTTTGATTAGACGCTGGGTGGATTTTAAGGCCGTATGCTATTTAACTGATGCAGGTCCTGTGTAGCCTGGTGGTGGCGTTTCAGAAGAGGGTGGGACCATTAGGCCCGCGTATTGTGTGGTGGCATAAACATTTACAAGTCTCGAGCCTCAATGCCTCCTCTGTTTAACTATAAAGCCAGCAGAACTCAATCTTCCAAAGCTCTGTGTTTCTGGAGCTAACACAACCTTTTCCCCTCTGCTGCTGCAATAGGAAGGTGGTTCATTACTGATAGCATTTCTTCTTCTCTACTTACTTTGTGCTGATAATGTCTGTCACATTGTTCGTCTGTGTTTCCACACTCTGTAGATCTATGACTAACGCTACACACTCATTTATCCTCTTCACTCACTTTGACTCGCTTCCTTCACAATAGTATGATTCATTTAAAAACAATTATTGCAATACACTGTATATGCTTCAAGGATAATACCACACTGCACTGGCTAGGGCTGAACGATTATGGAAAATAATCTAATTGCGATTTTTTGCCCCAATATTGCGATTGCGATGCGATATGCGATTATTTTTTAAGGTCTTTGTCTTCTGTATTATTAAACAAAGACAAGCAATACATCATATAGTATGGCCAATACTATATTACATTAATTTTAAACTGTTCTTTCCTGGAAGACAGACCTCTGTTATGATGACATGAGGTGATGCATGAATTGATGACTGACATTTTTATTTAACTTCTTCAATCACAACAGTATATTTGAACATACACAATAGTTTATTTTTAGCTTACAAACATCTGAGCATAAAGTGCTGACAAAGAACCCTGGTGTAAACATTAAAATGAAAGTCAGTACAATGTGCAGATTGCAGAAATATACATAAACAAAATCAGTGGCTTTACCACACTCAGTTTTTCGACATCTGTGAACTACTAGACAGTCATTCAATTAAAAAATAATATTAAATAAATAAAACTAATAAATAAAAAATACACACAGCTTACTGATCTCTGCAGTCAGTAACATTACACATAAAGTGCAAACATAATAGCAATTGTATAAACACACACACAAACACGCCTTTAAAGTTTAAAGGCGTGAAATTGGACGGTCTAGCCTTCTGAATCAGAAGGCTAGTTCTGATTAGCGTCACCGCTGTCTCGGTGGAGTTTAATAAACTCGGCCGTCTGCTTCTTGCTATCTAAAATATAACCAGACACTGGCGTAAATTCTCGACTGTCTCATACTTCTGTATGTTTTCTGTTTGACGTTTAGTCAGCTGTGTGAAAACCAAGGAGGAACCCACCCGGGGGATTAATAAAGTTTTATTTTATCTAATCTAATAACTTTAATCTCAGCCAAACCGATTTACTCACGAACAAACAAAACACTGAAAAAAGCCCAACAATAACATTTTTAGGTTGTCTAAGTGACGTATATATTACGTTTAACCCGAGCAGCGAAACTCCGCGGTGATCTGAAAATGATGTGCCGGGAGTTGTGCCGTTCTCGGCCGCATCAGTAACCCTCGAGCTCCCGGCTAGCTGTCGAGCTGGTGGGTAGCAGACACCTCTGAAAACGTCGAAGCACTTTTGCAAATATGGGATATCTTGATAAACCGAGCAGATATTTGATGTTTACACAACTACTTTCTCGCCTGAAAATATTTTAAAAGTTTATTTTGTGACCCAGAAAGATTAGTATGAGTAATTTTAAAACTTAGTAGCGGCTGCCATTGTTGGAAACTGGAGTTTGGCTGGGCCGCGCTATGAATTCTGGGATATGGTAGTAATTTGGACAGCCTTCGGCGCGTCGCTGTGACGTAATCGGTCTACAAATGCGGCCTCAGGAGGATGCAGCCCATGAATTTGGACATGTCCAGAGTATAATCGCAGCCTTTGCGGTTAGAAAATTGCACTTGATCATGTCGCGATATTATCGCAAATGCGATATATCGTTCAGCCCTAGCACTGGCTATGCAATATTATGAGTATTTAGATAATCCTCACTCTTGGATGCTTTCAGTATGGGTCTGTGTATTAATGGCAGGCAGGGGATGAGCTAATGGAGCTATTTGATGGAAGCGCTTGGCAGAGAATTTCATACAGGTTGTACTGAAAGCTATGGAGTGAGCCCTAAGGTCTAGTTGACTCAATTGTCCTCTGTGTCAGAGCGCAGGAACCCACACCAGCATCCACAGTCACAAACACAAAGGTTCTCCAAACTATTCAACCATGAGCAACAAAGGGTGGCAGAGGGGATGCCTTAAGGTCTGATTTTCAACAGCATCATCAACGCACAGAAAAAACATGCTGGAAGCTTCTGCTGACCCAATTGTTAATTTAAAAAAGGGAAAATGGTGACAAAAAGGGGACAAAGGGCTTGAATAAATAAATAAATTATCGCACTGTTTAAACTGTCCAGCTTTTCACGTACAAAGCAAAAGCATGATCGGTAGTGATGCAGTTAGCACGATGTTCATTAGATGCACTGGGAGGCGTAACGTTTTGCAAACAGACGGCAGCATGGTGGACAAAGGATAGCCAGCCGGCAAACATCCTGAAGAGAAGCAATCTCATCTCAGCCAGTGCACAGCCTTAATACCGGAGAGAGAGCAGTGTGAAGCACGGGGGGAGCAGGACGTTCATGAAGCAGTATAAGGATTGATTTATTCTTATCCCCCCCCCCCCCCCAAAAAAGTTGCGGCAATATTGCCAATCCCTGAGCAAAACAGAAATTAGCTACAAAATCTAGAAACATCATGTTAAAAGCTGCCATGTGCATAGGGCTCACATCTCGTGCACACTGTGTTAAGGCCAGAGGACATCAGCACATCACATAACACAGTGCTGAAACTGAAAAATATACAAAACCAGGTTTCAGAATTGTTCTCTGGCTACTGTGTAGCTTTCCTTTTTATTTACATATGCAGCTATTTTAAGATCTAGTTTGTAATGCGAGTCATCTTCCTGCTAAAACAAAAATGACCAATCATTTGCTCATTCCACCTTCTTGACAGTGATGAACTCATCTTTTTGTTTGTCTTCAGTAACAGAGAACAATGTTTCCTTGGAGTTTTAGAGCAACCGTTTTTCAACTACAAGTTGATTTCTTCATGATGTGATTTTTCCCCCATTTCCAGAAGGACAAACGATTATCTGAGAAAATAATCAGCAGATTAATCTACAACGGAAAAAAAAAATCATTAGTTTAGCACCTAATTGTGATATTGATGGTTTTGTCATCTAGGAATCCATAGCAGTATCAGCTAATGATTCCATTAATGTGATGTGAGAGGCAAACGAGGCCACAGAGCAGCACGCTAAAGCTTTACTGGAGGGCAGGGGCAGTATGATGGAAAGGGTTAATAGCGGGGTGGGGGAGCGGAATTCACACAACATACACTTACACACCATCCTGGGTACCCCTCCTGTTCCTTCCCCGCTGACGCCTAAGTCACTGCTATGATTTCCTGTCCCTCGTCTCCCTCCCCTCTTCACAGCACAGAGCAGCCTGGACTCTGTAACTAACCCCCACATAACAACTTACCTTATAAAAATAGGTGGTGTCTAATAGCACATCACTAACAGACGCACACATTTACACAAACACACACGACACAAAGCAGCTCACTGCGATACACAACCACCCAACACAAACATGCTCAAACCAGCCTGATCCTTCAATTGACCTTCGGGCTGCAGCGATTTACTGCATTTTTTAGCGATCCATTTAAAGCTAGCTTTCTGAACCGATTCTTTCAGTAAAGTGAGACAGACCGTGTGGCAGGCGGCAGGTTCACCTGGGGTGAAACCGATAGACTAAGAAGCACAAAGTGCTATAAATACTCAGCTTGTCAGTATCTCTAACATCAAGCAGCACCAGAACAGAGACACTGCAACAGCTAAAAAACCCCTGTGATCTGCTGAGAATGAATTCAGAGTTCTCAGAGAACGGCAGCTGTTTGCCTCTTGCCAAACAGGCACTATAAAGCACTTGAGATAGGAGAACGATCCTACACACAGACAAACAGCCACAAGAGAACCGATCACTTCACTGTTGAGCACAAGACAGAGACAGATACAGAGAGGCAGAGAAGCACAGGAAACAGTAAATGGCCTCAACAGCAAGGAGTGGTACCACGCTCTCCATGTTAGAGAGCCGCACAAAGCCGATCTTGTCTGTGCAGCGGGCCACTCGTCATCCACTTGACACTTTGTGCACAAACACAGCACTGGATGAGACTGAAAGAGAGATGCCACATAATATATTTAATCTTACAGATCAAATGCACCCTGGCATACCAAACTTTGTGAAAAATGTCCAAATGTAGCTTCTTAAAAATAGCCTTGGATGACAGACGTGTCCTTTACAAAGACAAGACTTGCCCACGTATAGACACTTATAATTAGGCAGCG
Organism: Rhamphochromis longiceps; assembly: GCF_057381845.1. Lineage (NCBI taxonomy): Eukaryota > Metazoa > Chordata > Actinopteri > Cichliformes > Cichlidae > Rhamphochromis > Rhamphochromis longiceps. The sequence continues at coordinate 51,878,745 of NC_140563.1, forward strand.
GTCGTCTAAACTGTACTAGAGAGATTTGAATCACTCATACACAAAAAGAAAATTAAATGCAACTTTGTAATTACTTCTATATTAATCCGTAATAACACATTTTTGTGTCATCTTTTTCCACAGTTGGAAAAAGATGACACAAATTTATATTATTTTTGGAAAACAGAGATCGATCTGTAGTCTACATGCTAAGGTTGGGCCACGGGATATAAATACTGTCAGTCAGTGATTAGCTGCAGGCTTTTATACATGTTTGTATGGGGGTTTTGAAAGGGCATCGTAGGAATCACCGTTTTCAATGAGTGAAATGTAGTCTGGCAAAAATCTATGTTAATAGTCACTTCCTAGTTACTTCCTAACGCGCATAATCGTTTATGTCAGTGTCAGCTGCCTCTAAGTGTCTGAGATTTGTTTTGTTTTTTTAGTTGTTTTTTTTTAAACCAAACAAAAGCTACAACTGTTATTTTATTTTTTTATTTGAACTGTTAAGCAGGCTATTATTAGCTCATTCTTGTCATCTGTACCAGTTTACTTGCTCAGCTGATGTCTGTCCACTTATCTGACATTCCACGGGTAAAAAGAAAAAGCTACATATTGCTGTTTCAGATGAATGAGGAAAGTTGCCTCTACATAACTGCATATCACCTTCCAGGGTTTTATTGATGTGCTGTTATTTTTGTCGTCTGTTCTTCCTCAGTATGCAGACACACTGCAGCAGACAGCATGACTGCACTTCCAAAAATAGTATGGTGGGCCCTTTACAATACATCTGACGCTATAAAATGATATCTTCATTTTATGTTTATGTTTTAAACAATAGAAAATTAGGCAGGACGCTTCCAAAGATAGAATCAGCATGGACAAGTCTAAAGACAAGCATTTTGGATGCTGAGGCTTTTGTAACAGAATTTAAGGGGAAAAAAGAATCAGTGAAATTTAACTCATTATTTGCTGTGAGATATCAGTCATATGAAGAGAAACAGGTCAAATAACAACTCAAAGTCTTCTCAGGCCAAAGCTGATAAATTATGTGATTATTTTGCCTTTAACCTCAGAAACATTCCATTTATTTCTGTTCATCATTGCTGTTTTAAAAGCACATTCACACATTCAGGTTGTATAAGAATGAACATCCAAGCAGAAGTGGGTCAGCGAACACTGAAACAAACAAACAAATTCCTGGATTTTGTCCACAGGGCTACAAGCTCATTCAGTCACTGGCGAAGTCAAGATTGTGCGTGTTTGCATGCATTTCATCTACAATCTGGGATTAATATAAAGAAATCAAACCAAGGATTCACATTCATCTACAACCAAACAAAAAACACCCACACCCACATGCACCTTGACAACAAGGCTGACTTGTTTGCAAGCAATGTCAACTTCTCTCGCTTACCATTCCTGATTTAGACTGGTGTCGGAAACTGGCAGCAACTGTGGGACGTCCCCTTCATTGTATGCCAGCTCCCTGACCCAGCCATGCCACCCTGGGGTCTACATGATTTGACACACTGAACGCAGGAAGGCACGCACACACACATGCACACTAAGGCGCAGCTTGACAGAACCCACCCCCCCGCCTTTAAATAGATTTCTACATTTTCCGCCTTTGAGATTGCTGCTTTCAGGCACACCAATGCCACTCGCCTTTTCTCTCTGTGTGTCCCTGCTGCTCACTTTTCTTCAATAGAAAACTCAACATAGACAGATTTTTCTTTTCTTTCCTTCATCCTTGCAATGGTCAGTACTGTATCTGCAACACACACAGTGCAGTCCCCTGTGTGGATACACAAAACACAAAATACCCTGTTCCCTTCAATCAAATTTCCATAATATCAAAGTGTTAGAGTTACAAAGCGTTACAATAGTGCGTTAGAGCGCTATTGTAACTCAGTCCGAAACAAGAACTGAAAGACAACATCATTGGACACATTTGGAGTTTCAGTAGTGGTTCTCTGTCACACCGCTTTTACTTCTACAATCTCATCACAAACACCAGCAGTCTGAGTGAGGATGCTGTGGGTTCTGGCAGATGGGTTATAAAGACCGTTTGATACGATGCGATCGTTCAGATAACAAAGATTTGGATTTAGACGAGCGAATTGAAGCAGCAAAAAAAGACTTTTAGGCAGTGTGCAAACCAAGTGACACCAAAAAACAACATAAACAATAAGATCCAGAAACTGTTTATTTTGAAATTAAAGCCTCTGTAGTCAAATCAGCAGCTAATAGATGAATAACTACAAAATATTGTCCTTCTGCAGTATGACCAGCTATTTGTGTTTGGCCTCTGTGCATCTGTTTGAAACACATTACTCACGCTACGGTCTCTGCAGAGGGCCATCATGACTACAGGGTCTGGGCAGCTCAGGGTACACAGACAAAATACACACAGTGAACACTGACTTTTGTTGCCTGCTGGGTTGAAATACATAGATTTATTAGGCTGAGCGCACCACAGACTGTGTGTTTTCAAAACAAGGTATTATGGCACTCGGCACTGTGTAATTACACAGCGATAGACTCGGCTACCTTAATTATGGAGCCTCTATGTTATACCAGCTCATCAGGGTGGATCTGTTCACGCAGCTTTAGCAGGAGGAAAGAAAAAAAATCAAACAGGGTTAACCCCAACATGTGGGTCAGAAAACATGCCCAGTTACCAAGGTGAGGCGAGGCAGGCAGCTTGGAGTTAAAATACCAAGATTACAGCTCCATAGCGCACATTTTCTGTATTGTGTAACAGGATTAAGACCAAAGCATGCAGGCACAGTATCAGATCCTAACCTGATGAGCCAGGATTAGAGCAGTTATGGCTTCTGTCTACATTTTTTTTCGGGGGGGGGGGGGTAAATAAGGCAAAGAGGAAGCCTGTGATTGAAGGCTGTGGCCCCGCAGAGCAGCCTCCTCAAACTGGGTCCACCCAAAGCTTCAGCAAAGCAAATGAGCACCTTCCATAAAGCCACACGACACAAAAAGCACAGAGAGGAATGTCCCCTGCATTTTATTCCACCAGCGAAGGCTCCAAAGCTTGCAGCCGCAGGCTCAGACAAATAATCGTCACAAAAAGCAATGCGTGTATGCGTTTATTTTAACATAAACTGCAGAATGAGTGTAACGCCATTAAAACTTTTGAAACCTGATGAGGGAAAAACAAAAAAACAAAACAAAAAACAAAAAAACAAACACACTTCACATTTCTAGTAATGCTCATCTGCTAAAGTAAATGTCCTTGTCTAGTTTCTTCTTTGGGTATTCGAAGTCATTACGAGTTAAAATACCCAACATGCTTGTTTCTCCAGTAAAACAAATGTACAACTGATCACCAGCAAAAGTGCTGTGTGCTGTCTTTACCTGTGTCTTCATCTAAATCACCCTGCAGAGAGGAGTCTGTGTCCTCTGAGGAGGCCTGGCTCCTCCAGCTTATATTGCCCATCCAACAGTCCACGCAGCAACTAGTCCAGGTGATACTGATGCTTACGCCCTTTGTATACTGTGTCGTAGGTCACAGTGGCATTTTTTTAGAGCTCTCTCTCACAAAGGCACTGCTGAGAGTTAGTCATAACTAACTTAGCCTCATGATCATCCTCACTTGACTCAGCCACGTTACACAGGACTTCAGAGGAAGAGCCACATATAGCAGTGACACAAGTCAGGAGGAGTCCAGAAGCATTGTGCTTTTCCCAAATCCAGTGTGTTTTATATTCATATTCTTATAAATCTTGACTTAAGCAATCCTGGAAGGATGTCTGAGTGGGTGTCGTCACTGGTCCTGGAGAGAGTCCAACACTCCACAGTTATCTGGAATGGAGAATGCACTCAACAGTAATAAGGAAATGAGACGGCCACCTGCGGGAATAAACGACCTGCTCTCTGGCATGTAGGCCAACACGCAGCAGTGAACTCAGGGGAAGCATCTTCTTTCTATCCTTTTGAGATAGATTCAACACCTCAACAAAGTCTCTCAAAAACACACGTGGAAGTTGAGAGATGGGGAATATGACCCGCCAGTGACATACTGCTGCACTGAATTACACGTGAGACCACTGAAAATTATCTCAACTGCAGTCTTTCGCTCCACCTGGAAGGTGATGAAAGCACCTTAAAAATGTTCATGTTACAAAAACCCAGACTTCCCTTCGCTTCTAATCGATTGCCCTGGTCCAGCCATTACGCCACATGTAATCCATCCATTTCTCTATCCGATTCACTCTCTGCTCACAGACTTTATCCACCCTCTCCCTTTCTCTTCCCAAGCTCTTTTCCCTCCCTCTTTTTGCATTCCCATACACGGCACCAAAAAAAATAAATAAAAAATGTAATTACAACACAGCTAAACCTATATGGGAAAAGCAAGCCTCTCATTCTGTGGTAGAGGGAGGGTGAAATGCTTGCTGCCATCAAACCTCAAAATTGCAGCATGACAAACCAGTGCTCATAGCTTGCTCTGTGCAACAGTGGGATCACTCATCAGCAATGTGGGCAGACCGAGTTATCCCGGGGAACCCTTTTGTAATCAGGACTGCTTTAGCTCTTGCTCAGAGTTTTTTTGACCCAGGCATGCAGAGCTCGGCATTTACGGACATTAGGAAAAAGAAGCTATTTTAAGTCTGAAGCAACGAGCTAACCGCTTAGCAAACGAGGGCCATCGAAGTTTCACACACACACTTTAGTTTTAGCTCTTGTAATGTCTGACAGTAAACAGTGCAGCTAAGACCCTTTCAAAGGGTGAACCACAGATGCGCACTGCCACACTATGCAGCGAGGGGGGTGCAGGGAGTCTAAAATAAGGAACTGATGGATCAGTTCTGCCGCTGCGGCTGGCTACTACCGTTGACTGTCCAGTAACAGAAGAGTCCGCAAGCTAATTTTAAAACACTGCACTGCTGCTCTCACGACTTTCTTACCAACACTGGTGTGCCAAAATGTGTCGTGTCACAACCCCAGTCTGCATGAGGGAAATTTTTGCAACCGTGAAAATCTCAACAATCTTTTCATAAGCAGCTTTTCTGGTGTGTTTAAATGTGTGTTTTGAGCTGTAAAGTGTGCACAGCATCCAAGCCTAATGCGAGTGGGAGAAAAAAAGAATTGTTCTTCTTTTTATTTCATTTTTATTTATTTTTTATTAAATTAATTTTATTAAATTATAAAAATTTTATTTAATTCACAAATGACTACGTGCATCTTTGAAATAAATGCCGCTCACGGGATAGAAATATAGTCTTGTAGTTCATCTTTAAAAAAAAAAACTCAAGCCAAAAAAAGCAATACAGCACGTCTTAGTCGTGATCACCTGATATTATAATAAAAATGGTTTTTTTTTTTTAAAAAGACATCTCTCAGTATTTTGTATATCATTAACAGGCTAATGTTAGCAGACTGAAATGAATAAATTAAGCACTGACAAACAAGCCCAGCTAGCCAACACACACACACAAACACACATGCACCCCCACCACAAAAACATGTTACAAAACTTTGCACTAACGCCGGCCAAGTGACTACAATAACTCAACCCAGAGCTGGTATGGTGTTTTAGAAAGCAGTGGCTAAAGAACAGATGCTGTTCTCTGCTGCTGAAGTAGTAGTAATGTTAGTGCATTAATGTAGCTAACTTACCTAAAAACAAAAACAAATACTAAAAGATATCGAAAAGCTGCACTGTCTCTCACATCACCTTTGACTGTACTGTCACTGAGACAGTGCATGAAAACTAGTTATTATTATGACTGCTATTATTAGAAAGACACCGGTGAAAAGAGCAGTGGAACTCTGAGGTTTGAGCAAAATAACAATCTTTAAAGTGTACAAAGGGCACATATCCTGGCAACGGGGAGCAGTTAGAACAGATTTTTATTGACCCGTGCAGTTTTAGAATGGTTTGTGTGAATGAAGGCTTCCTACACATGTAGACAAAACAAGAACGGAAATACAAATCGAACGAAGGAAAACTCATCCCAGGTGATGTGTCTCTGTTTTTACGCCGAAGATCTCCCTAAAAAGTGGATTCTGGGTTGGTTCTTCAAAGTGACGCTAAATGGGTTTTCTTTCTTAAAATTTTGTATCGCCTTCATTTCAAAAATTAGGCCATCTTGACAACAACAAATCCCATTTCAGGACTGCTGCGCTAAATGTTTCACATCTTAATTTAACTGCAACAGTGGAATCATTCTAAGTGGGTCATTTAAAGTATGACATCCAACAAGTAAACATACGGTACGTACATAAAACGCTGCGGGATTAGAAAGTGTCTGAGCAGAGTCTGCAAGTCACAGTGCAGCACTCTCAAAACCAGCCAGAAATAATTCCCGTCAACAATGCATCGTTCACCAGTGATAAGCAGTGGATGAGAAGTATTTTTAACTTTTGATCAATGTCAGCACCCCCACAACTATTTATACTACTAATCATGAGCTCATTTAGCAACACTCGGAAAACTTAAATTGCTTAACGCACTGAAAGACAGGAAAAAGAGAAGAAGAAAAAAAAAGATGCCTTGGAGCTATTAATATGTGCTGACACTGCACACCAACCCAGTCATTCAGCTCACATCATGACAGCATCTTCAAGTTTTAGCTTACACCAAAATGTGATCACACAGACTCAAAGCTTTTAAGCCTTCTGAGAAAAGCATTAAGAAACAGCTTCGGCTGTCTGGCTGCTGTTACGTTTTTTGGGGGACAAACACCGCAACACACTGAATCTGTTTATGGATTTCAGTTTTGGGCTGCTTGAGTGATGAAGTCATGTCGGTGAGTACGTAGAGAATGGGATTCAGCGCAAGAACCATCCATCTGATTTCATCAGAGGTGACACGCCTGGGCTCCACCGCACATGAGGTTCGCTTTTGCTTCCCGCGGGAAGGGCAAATTAGTGACTGGGTGACACCATCCCCGGTAATCGGAGGAGTATGTTGATGCAGCTAGTGAATTTGGTGTCCATGTGTTTGCTCCTCAAGGCACCATTCTGCCAGCGACTAAAACTGTCACCCTGTTTCTATCCAGTCTCCAGAGACGAAGCCTTTCACACTTTCTCTCACACTCAAGCACTGCCTGCTGCAGAGTTTTCTGTTCTGAGTCCCAAGTCTCGCCCTTCCCTGTTTCCATTACACTAGCAACCACCACAGTGTGTCCTTGGGGACATATTTGGGATCAATAGGCAGATGAGAATAGACCAACAAGTAAACAACTGGGAAGAATGGAAGCAGGGGAGAAGTGATGGTTTGGGTACTTGCTTTTAAGTTATCAGTTAAGCAAAGAGTCTACAAAAAAGAAAACAAAATAAAAAACTCTTGCATTGCCTCTGACTTTTCATTTAGTTGTGACCATATGTAGTCATCTGTCCGCAAGACACGAAAGGAATCGGAAACTTTTACGCCTATGAAGAATGACTGAGCTAGTGGAGGATGACACTCCCTCCCCTCCTGTTATTGGGGGCTCTCAGTGTGTGTGTGTGTTCGCCTTTTCGCCCACTTACTGCAGGCAACACTGGGCAGGACACTATGTGGAGCGAAGCAAGGAGACAGCTGCTGGAATGGGATGCAAGTGTAGCTGACGGGTATAAAGTTTCCTTCCCAAAATCCCATCCATACCCCAACACTACTGCGTTTCCTCCCGTAGTGATTGTGCTCCGCAGTGAGAGTGAAAGTGAGAAAGTGAGCGACACGAGTAGACAAAATGAAAAAAATAAAAATAAAAATACGGGTCAAACCAACAACAAAAAAAAAATGCCACGTGCACAATAGTGAAAATCAACACAAATACACACCCAGCAGCCCAGCGCGTGAACGCAATCCCATTCCAGGGGTAACAAGGCAGCTAGCCTTAGCCAGTAAAAGCTAACCTTGAGCTGCTGCTAGCTAAACCCGTCTTTAGATGTTCGCGGACGGCCAATTGGGAAGCAGGAGAAAAATGTCACACGATATATTCACTCATTTACGCGTCTTCCAAAGGGGAAAAAGGCGAAACACACGTGTTTCCTCTTGAGTGAAATTCAGAGATTTGTCCCGAGATGGTTAGCAACGCTCGCAGACAATCAAACCGGGGTGGTGTATTTACGACCCCCGTACCGAGAGTGAATGGAGAAATGCCGGTGTAGTACCATGGAAGAAAAGCCAGCACGATTTTTCTTAAAAAAAAAAAAAAAAAAAGCTATTTCCCCGGATTAGCTCGCTAAACTGTTTTGAACACGAGAAGCTGTATTATTTTAACTAATGGATCAGTTAACCAGCTCTCCTTAAGTCAGCCTTTTGGTTTAAAAACGGGACAAAAAATATGAAAATATCATTAGCCGCTACCAGCTAGCAGACGCTTTATTTTAACTGGATAGCCGAGAAAAAGAACAATCCGTGAGGCCCAATTAAACCACCATTTACACCCAACACACTCATCCAAGCTTTATCTGGAGCACCCCCTTTTTTGTTGGCGTATGTGTTGGTCAACAGACCCCCATAATTTAATCCATCCGAGCCCCGTGTAAGGGAGACCGTTATACAGTATCCCGAAGGTGGAGCGGTGAGGTTCAGTCTAGCCGGGCAGGACTTACCTTGCTTGCTCTCTATTTTTCTCGACATTTTCGTAGCCAGCAGCTGTGATCCCACTCGCAGTTCAACAAAACCGTAGCTACAGACGAGCCTCGCCGTGCCTCTCCTCGGATTATTCCCTCATTTTCGATATGTTGTTGTGTCCACGAGATGATTCCGCCCCGGTTAATATAATATATTTATAGGCCACAGACATTGGTACGGTTATAAACTGCCTCCGTCCGTCTCCGGGTAATTTTCACTGGATACACACACACTACGCTCACGTTAATGCCTTGAGCGGAGACTCGGCTAGGGTAGGCTATCATCCAGTGCAACAGCGCCCCCTTGCGTCAGGAATTAGCCACGCCATCTGTCAACAAGAGCATGGGCGTGTTTCGATTTCAGTTCAAAGTTAAAGCAAGCCCCGAATGTAAACCATACTGATTTTGCAAGTGCTGTTGCACACAGTCTCATAAATTAAGTCATCTGTCTTTTTCATGCAATTAAATAATAATAATGTGGAAATTCACCAATCATCCATTCACCCATATATCAATCTATCGCAGATGGAAAAAAATGCAGAGTAGCCTGGACGGCAGCGATTTTTTTAACCTCATCAATTTTAGCAGCAGAAGGCTAATGAAATGATGGAGTGCGCAGGCTTCGAACAGCCATTTCAGCAGCTCGGTTCAAAACCAGCATCATGGCCGAAAAGACAGAACAAGTCTTAAAAACTAGTAAAAGCTCCTGAAGAAATCAAGTGTTGCACAAAAAGATAGATCAGGGGTGTTGATCGGTGTGATCATCAAAACAAAGCAATGGGTCTCTATATAATAATTAATAATTAATTTAAGGTTAATAATCAGTTTCAGCAAATTAAAAAGATTACATCGCCACTGATGTTTAGATTGCGAGGGATCTAAAGGTTTAAAGCTTTACTCACAGACATTTGGTTCTTTTTTCTTGTTAATATCTATGTTATTCGCATGTTTTGGAATAAAGTTGAAAAGCACATAACGATTAAAAGTACAATACCTGGTTAAATGAAGGAACCTATCTAAACAGACTTGTGAGCGCTAGAAAATGCATGGACACTTCGCAGCTTTTTTCTGGAAGTGTAACTGGTTTGCATTTTTTTTCCTTGCACATGTCTTTTCACTCTGCGTGTATACACTAGTTTGCATTTCTTCCTATTAAAAGAGGGTTTTTCTTTTCCGCTGTCGCCAAGTGCTTGCTCACAGGGTCTCTGATTGGAGGGGTTTCTCTGTAGTACTGTAGGGTGTAGTACTGTAGTATTAAGCGGTTACAGTTAAGGTTAGTGTATTTCTGAACACATTTTTCCTCTCTAAGGCACTTTCAGGGCAGCTTTTACTCTGAAAAAGCAGGATTTCTTGTATTTTTGCTAGTATACTTGCCTAGAGTTCAGTGTGTATGTGTGTGCAGTGTTTTGACCAGGAAACCATCCCACACATCTTGGCTGCATCTTATCCTCCAATCAATTAAGTCAAAAGATAATGGTACGGACAACAGCCAGAGTAACTCTTAATTAGATTTCCCCCCCATAAATGTTTTATACATAGCAGAGGTGATTTATGCTTCGAGTGTTATGAATCACTACTGGCCGTTTGAACATTTAGCATCAGCTCTAGTTTGTATATCTAGAGGAGAACCTGTCATTTTTTCCCACATTTGATCTCTAATCAAATGCCAGTAAATAACAGCATTCACAGAAGTTCTTTTAAATAAGCAAGAATTGTGATTTTAAAAGTGGTAGTTGAAAATTGTAATATTTCAATAATATCTATGTCTTCTGTCATAGACATTTGTTTTTTGTCGATATCTTTTGGCTCATTTGAGCTATCCTAATAAGTCCTGATGTACTAAATAGAGGACATCGTGGGCTTTCCATTGATATGTCATGTGTTTGGGGGCGTCTTTTAGCTCCAAAAGGAAGGCAATCATAAAAAAGTGGAAAGATTCACTGTTCCTCGGTTCTCGGGAGGATATATTAACGTCTGCTTTGTAATTACAGAGTAGTTTGAACCATTTACAAGTTAAATGGAAGCACACAGCCCCCTGTTGGGCACGCTAAAACCTTGCTTAGATGCATATACTACAACTACATTTTTCTTATTTTCTCCCTGTTACCATTCATGTACTGCATGTGACAGGAAAATTAAAGGCCGAGTAGAAGAAGAAAGGGGAAGCATAGCTCTAATTTGATGCTCGTTTCAACTGCTGACTATGGCTTTTGCTCACTTAGTGCTTCACATTATCCTCTCTATTAAAGTGCAACCATCTAGATTATGTCTTGAGTGTACCAAGACGAAGCGAGCATGCCATATCAACTTTTTATGAATAATTGATCTGACTGACAGAGTGATCTACATTCCTTGAGTGATGTGGGTCAGCTCATACACGCGCAGTGCGCCCGTGAACGCAGAGGCATGCATTAAAATACTGAGATAAGGAGTTCATTACACACTGTTGGCCGCTTCTTCTGAGCTTTGGTGCCGCTCACCTCATCAGCGACCGATTTAATCGCTTATCAGAGAAAGGCCTTGAGTGTCAAGGATTCATATTTACACTGGCAGTCATTATGCCTGCTCCCTTGTGCTCTTGCTTGCGCAGCAGAAGCCACACCCGTATAAGAAGTGCAAAGTGCTTGCTTTGTGTGTTTGTGCTAGGGAGAGGTGTGTGGGTGTGTGTGTGGAGGAGGGGAAGGAGTGGAATACGTCCCCCGAGGCTATGATAAAGTCACAGAGGGAAGACAATGATCTGCCAAGCAATGCCAGACTTGTCAGGGCAGGATAGGGCCTCACAGCGCAGTCAGAGTTGGTCTGTTTTAGAGCGTCTTGGTGTTTTCCTGACAGCCTGCATTCAGTCTCCCACAGAAACATCCAAGCAGCTGCCTCATCTAATGACCACGTTCAATTTGGGGCTTGAAATTTCAGCTTCACAAGGCAGCGTAAAGCCTCTCTGCCACGAGTGACAACTGATTGCTGGCTCTACTAACGAGACAAGACTTTAAAATATACACAACAATAACTAGAGGAGTCTTCTACATCTTACTGCTTTGCCACACGACTCACATTTGTCTTTGTTTTCTTTCATATCATTTTCACTTTTTTCATTAAATGTCACTTAAGCCTCAGCGCAGCCCTTTGCTGACATCCGTTGGCTGCGTAGTAAACCAAGCACACCGAGTCACGCCGCTTTATGCCACAGAGTGGTGCTCTTGGTCCACCGATCATACTTGTATGCTGGAGCTCAGCCTCACGACCCCGTGGTGGTACACTTCTAGTAATGTGCTGTACATGTGGGTAAATGTCACAGAATATGGTAATACAATGATAAAGCTCTTTGATGAGCTTCACTGAGGGCAGGAATTAAAAAAAAATCTGTATGACCATCTTAATAAGTCACCAAATAGTTAAAAAAATTCCACTAATTAATTCCACTGTTTAAAGTTATAACTACTCCCCTTAATGAAGACAAATGTTTGGAAATAGCAAGCAGGTTAATCCATCACCACGCTCAGATATTCAGGGTCGATACCTTTGATGAATGTGGGAAGCTTTATACTGGTTCACACTGGGAAATTTCCACTCTGGGCTTGCAGCAAGATCAGGTCAGCTGTGCGCTGGATGCAGTTCACCGTTAGACGGGGCAAAGAAAGGAGAGGCAGGAGAGTTTTGTTAGCTGAGAGTTGTCAGCGAGAGCTTTGAGATGGGGTTTGATCTTCGCGGTGGTGCAGTGCTCAAACACAGTTTAAGACTTGGTTAACCTTGGCCAGCGGTCGCACCGTTCTGTCTGTCTCGCATCTGAGAGTTGGAGAAAGAAGGAGGGGATCAGCGAGGCTTATATGAGTGAAATGCATTTTAATTGAGAGGGAGCGGGGGGAAGGCCTACCTTGACAACAATCAGGGTCCTCTGTCTTTGGACCTCTGTTAACGTACAGTGATTTTCAAGAGAGGTTTTCATGATAGGATTAAGATGGTGGGCCGGGGTTGGGAGGTGGAGAAGATGGAGAAGCGTCGAACAAAGAGGACAAGGTGTCTGGGTCATAACCTACTCAATACTGCATGAGAATAGAACAATCTGTCACTGCCACAAACAAACACACTGAGATGTTGACAAGGTTAGGAGAAATCACATGGTGAAGAGAGGGGGTCATCAGCAGTTGTCATGGTAAAACAAACAGTGCTGCATTAAATCTGTGCACTAAAACTGCATATTCAGACTAAAAATTGAGATTTGCTTCCCACACTATATAACGCACACATATACAGTAACTGTTGCAAACATTCGTGGATGCAGCCACGCTATAAACACAGAGAAATTATTTATGTGCTGAGGCAGGCATTGTCGAGCTGCTCTTTAGAGCTCCACGGGACAGCGGGCCTGGCTCTTAGAAAGCCCAGCTGCTCGCCTTTCAAGATCACTCGGTCCTGTCACTATGGCAGAGAAGGTCTTACAGTCTAAACTCACCCCCTCCTCTCCATATTTTCTGTGGCACTTTTAAATAGAGGGGTCGACCTATCTTCGAGGTGGGACCCTCCCTCGCCCTCTGTACCAGGCCTTCCAGTGCTCCTGATTGACATTTAAGTCCGACGGTAGGGTAAAGAGGGCCAAAGAGCATGAAATGAGAACGGCCGCGGGGCTGCACACCGAGACTTGACCACTCCCTTTCTCACACACCCCCGTCGCCCACCTCCATTAGTCGCTGAAGTCCCCTGGGGGAACTGCAGGCGACTCTCAGCCTGAGAGGTGAGCTCACAGTTCCTTAGTGTGAAAGCACAAAGAGGTCGGGATGAGATGTAACGATGCAGAGAACAATTACGGTTCTTCAGATGATCATCTTTGCAGTGAGGCTTGGCCTTCTTTACTTCTTATGCTTTCTCCTTTAGAAGGCTAAATGTCAGCGTTTATCCTTCCCTTTATTTTGCTCAGCAGGTCAGAGGCATTTCAGGGATCTTTGAGGATATCGCAAGCATTTATTTTTTACTTTCCCCCCCCTGCAAATCTTATCTATTAAGATCTATCATACTTGTGTGTACCCTGTAAATGTACTGTGTGGTTTTGTAACATTCCAGTTTCACCACGCACCCATTTCTGTGCGTTTTAAGTTGAAAATCTGCCATTTGAGCGGCCGCCTCTTCACACAAGCCATCGCTCCATTTTCATGCATAATACTGGTCAACCTTACACTGGCAAGTGTTATCAGTGGATATTAGCAGTTGAGCGGGATGCGTCAATGTCTACTCCTGCTGGTTTGGCCTAGTTTTCACAGTAGCAGTTATTATAAGCTAGGCACAGAGTAAGACAGTCTGGTCTGTGGGTATCACACTGCGTGAGGGGGTTACTGTTAAAAGCCTGAAGAGTTTGCAACATGGCTGAGCTGCATCGCTATCCAACTTTACAATCCACACAAGGGCCATTTAACAGGATCAGTGGTTAAAACTCATTAATCGAATTAGGTGTTTGCCGCCTGAAGTTAAAGCTGCTACACTGAGACTTGGATACAGTGAGCTGTGTAAGTTTGTGTTTAAGCAGGCAGGCAGTGGGGACACCCGACTTTGTGAACATAACTGAAGAATGTAAGATATTCAAGCTGATACCATAGATGTTTTTACTAAAGATCTCAGATGAGTTCTAATCTGACCTCAAGGTCAAGGTCAGAGGTCAAGTTTATTGAAAACCTTGTGAGCACATGTTGCTGTATTTAAATACACCTTTTAAAAAATAAGAAGTATAATCACTGATGGGTCATGCATAACTATGACAATGCAGTAAGACAACAGCACTCGGAAACTGCACCTACACTACACCAAAACTTTATGATATTTTTATTACAGCATACAGAGGTCCGTCTGTTATGGCGTCAATTTGACGTCATAGGGTGTTGTATTTAAAAACTAAAAGGTGTGTTGTACAGCTCTCTTCATGTCCTTTCATATGATATATAACTTGATATGGCTTCTTGATTTTTTTTCCCAATTGTCAACTTTGACCTTGGGTGCTATTAATGAAGGTCAAGGTTAAATGCTTAACCAGCCTAGGTACTCATGTCCCCCAAGACCTAGTATGTTGTTGTGAAGTTTGAAGATGAGCCATAAAAAATTGCGGGTAATAAAAAACTTTTGCTGATTTTCACATTTTACTGTGACCTTGAATCACTTTTCACCGAAATGAAACAAGCTCAAACTGTTTTTTGTATCTATCATCATTCAAACTTTAAAAATCTTGAAAAATGTATATAACGACATTAGATTTCAATAAAATTTTTGATTTTATAGACGGGAAAATGATCAACTATTTGGATATCTGTGACAGTTAAGAGTATGTGAACCTCACGCTAACAAGAAGATGAAATTTGGTCACGTGTTTCCGATGAGTGGGTTCACAAACAGGTGTGAATAGGCGACCCATTTTTGTTTCAAGAGCAGCGATCTGTCAGCGTCTTATCTTCTTCACTGTCCTTGTTTGTGGAAGTGTCTTACGGCAAAAACAAAGCAGATATCTGAGGACTTGAGAAAGAATTCTCTAGAAAAACACCCCCGTTTGAAAGGATTGATTTATTACAGCAGCACACTCCAAGCTCATCACTCCCCGTGAACATGACACATATGACCCCGGAGTCTACAGGTGGACTCTCGGGTAGTGGAGGTGTTGAAACGACAGGCAGCGATGACAGGCAGCAGAGGTACTGACATGTCAGAGCTGCGATGTGTTTGGTATATATGAGGGGTGTGAGACATATAGCTGCAGTGCAGCTCAGCCTGAACTACCTCACAGGCTTCGCTCCATTTGTTACAGGATTTTGTTTTCTGTTGAACATTTTGTACTCTAATAATCCACAGACAGACATACTTATGTACAAATTAAGGAAATTTAAGGGCACTGCTACCCTCAAGTGGTTGCACATTGGTGCCTATATACAATTTGCTAAAGAACACGTGGACAAGTCAGAAGGCTGCTTGAGTGATATACCAATAGAACATTTTAGTTAAACTAAATGTAACTAAGTGTTTTCTTTGACTTCCATTTCTCCAGTCCGTTCTCGGAGTGACGTGCCGTTCAGTTTCCTTCCCATCTCTATCCCTTGTTCTGCCTCCCTGCATATGGTAGTTTGCGTGGTGTGGGTCCTGGGCCCTTCCTGTGAGCCCGGTGCCTCTGGGGTGGGGCACCTTTTGCTCTGTCTTGGGATGGAGGGATGGCTGGGTCGTCCTGTGTTGTTGTGGGTGAGCCCCGGTGCCCTGGTTGTCGTGGCTGGTGTCCTTCCTGAGCTTTGGGTCTGTTTGCTGTCCCTTGGCTTGTGTAGTGGGCTCCTCTTTCTGGGTGGGACCAGGATGTGCTGTCAGGCCTCTGTTGGGTCTCAGTGGGGGCCCCAGGCACCAGTGGAGACCTTCCTGAATGTTTGTGGCTTGGCACACTGATGTCCACTGCAGCTTGCTCTTTGCTGTTGGTTTCTGGGGTCATGTGAGTTTTATTCACTGCTCTATGCTCTGCTGTTTGGGCTCTGGTGAACTTGATGGGAGAAGGGAGGGGGTCCTCGCAGCATAAATTCCCACATTGCCTGTAGTTTCAGTTCATATCTCTGTCCTTGTTTAAGTGTTTTGTTTCACAGTGGGGCTTTTTGCTCTCTTTGAAGGGAAATGGATATTAGGGATAGGATACTGGGTAAGATCACATGCAAATGTTCACAATTTAAAAACAACAACAACAACAACAACACCTAAGCTTTTCTACAAAAGAATGCTAAAAGAAGAATAAAAATAGAATAAAATGAGCAGTTATCATGTCAGACTTCAGGCTGTTCTGTACAAATGGGCCACAAATTCCCCCAAGCTGATGTGCGGGGCTGATTAACGGTGATGAAAAACATTTATATTGGAGATATTTCTACAAGGGATCATACCAGATACTCAAAACAAGAGTTGATATACGTTTAACATTTTCTTCAATAAATAAATGACCATTGGCATCAATTTGTCACACTATTCGGTTCTCCTTATCTACATTTAGGACTCTTAGCATGCATATTTATGCACAATGTAGATAATTTGATAGAGTTCGCCATCCAATGAAGTTAAAACCACATTTACCTTTGATGGAAAGCACAGGAGAGCAGTTTAAGTTGGTTGTTTGTATGCAAAGTACGCGATCAAAAGGCTGTGTTGTGATTGTCCGGCCTGAAATGCACTGACAATAAAGCTCCCAGTTCCACACGGTAACTAGCAATGTTTACACCAAAAAACTGTGATACTCAGAAATATCAGTTCATACACGCTTGATGATTATGAGTTGCACAGTACTGGAGGTCACAGATGGCAAAGCCTAAATCCTGGATGATGGTAACAGCTTCGTGAGTATTAAATTAGAATTAAAGGTTTGGGGAAGTATGCCGCGTTCTGCTTGTTATGATTACAAATTTGAAATTGGAAGCGGCACACCGACATCAATGACCGACAGAGTTGAATTATTATCTGTACAAAGCTTCGACGCTAGCTGTAAAAACAACATCGGTCAGGCCTAATTGCTGCCTCCGCGTCAGCAATACACTATAACAAGCCATTATTAAAGTAGACCAGCCCTGTTTCTAAACACATGCGAATGCACACATCCCACATACACCCCGTTAACATCTAACTCACTTACTTAAGACCCAAATGTTGCCTCTCATGGGTAGACTCACTATTTCCTTACATATTTTCTTCCGGGCTAATAATGGAGCAGGCTTATATCGTATACCAGCACATACTACAGAAGGCAGGGAAAGCCCTCGACATGTTGCCAGTCTATCACAGAGCTAACACAGATTGACAGATAAACACACACACTCCCATTCTTTCCTGTGGGAAATTTAGACTCCCTAATCCACCTGATTCTGAGTCTGTGGGCTGTGGGAGGAAGCCAGGATATCTCGAAGAAACTCGCATGAACAGAGAGAGAGCAAACACAGAATGCACTACTCGCTCAAGATCAACCCTAGGACCTCGAGTAGTGAGGTCGCCTACCAAGTGCCACCCTCTGCCATGATTCCTACAGGTTCAATCCCATTTTGAGCTTTGTCAATGTTGGTTTTAACATAAAGTTAATTGCCTGCATCGATCCTCATACCACCCATTACTAACCTGTTGACATAGATATATATATTTTTTTTTACTAGACATTGAAATATGACCAGAATCCTACTTCAGACAGAACATGTGAAAAAGTATTTTCACTCTGTATATGTGCTTTCATTTTTTTGTATTGTTTTACTTCCACTGGATAACATCATATTATGTTAGTCTGCCCTGCACTCAGTCGGGTGAAAAGCACTCAAAATGTTTAATACATTAGGGGTCCAGACCTGATATGCTGTGGGAGAAAAAAACACTCAAATGTTATTGAGCTTTTCACAGTCTTTCAACTCTGTTTAACTGTTTAGGTTTTATGACCCAGCTTTATTGTTTTGGTGCACCCTCGCTACATTTATCACACTTTTATCATTCCAGCTGAAACAGGCAGCTGTTTTCAGAGAAAAGTCTCAGATAAACCTATTGTGTACTACCTGCCCAGCAAATGGCAGAAAGATACATCCAATGACAGGCTAATAATGAACATGGTGGAGGACTGGCAACTAAACAACAGGATAGTTCAAACAAGTCTTGATGGAGGCAAGCAAAGGCCTAAATTTGGAGTGAATACTGGAGCTACATATGTTGGGTGGACAAAAACGTGATTGTAAATGAATGCAAATGCTGCCCCGTGATGACTTATATATATATATATATATATATGCTGACCTCATTAACTGAATCTTTGGCCATGTTTAATAAGCATCCACCACTGATGCAGTATACATACAATTCTGTGCAAAAGTCTTCTATCCCTCCATCCCTCATTTTTTACCCCTATTTTCTTTCCAAGGAGCTAGACGTATTAATTCAATAACACATAATTGTTATTGGCTACTTTCTCTCACTCACTTTCAGTCCCGTCTTTGTACCTGATTATTTTCAGAGGAATGATTTTTGTTTTTTAAGCCACATAACACTGGCCCATGAATAATATGAAGAAAAAAACATCACCTAAGCAGAGAAGCTGACAACTCAGCATAGAAACCATTTGAAATTGTATTGTATTAGGCACTTTGTTACTAGCAGCGCGTGGCAAAAACACACATTTCTTTCAATTCCTTACAATGTGAAATTTTTGGTTTTATCACTGTCATAGAGAGAAGATAAAGAGAGAGGAACAATAATTTGAGTGTGAGTTTTGCAGTCATCTCTCAAACACGGTGGAGGCTCTGTCATGGTTCGGAGCAGCATTTCGGTCAGAGGTGTTGGAGATTTAGTTAAGACCGATATAATCATGAACACACAAAAGCACTGTAAGATTTTGATCCACCGCACAGTTCCAAGGTGTGTTACACATTCCTCGCCCAGCTTCGTTCCTCTGCATTACTGCACATAGACACTTAGACTAGTCAAACATAATACAATAATCCTGTGAAGTGTGTTTTCTTGTGTTGCCGTGAAAAAGGAGGACATGGACACGGGGACAAAAAGAAAGAATACCCTCCTCATTATTTCTCCTACAGTCAGTCAGCAAACACTAAACACCGAGTAAAGAGAAAAAAGGCAACTATAACAGACAGGAAGAAGAGAGGCAGCAGTTCTGGCAGAGCTGTGTTGACAACTTTCCAAGAGCTGATTTAGTGAAGGAAGCTACATCTGTTGAGCTCCAACGACAGCCATTGGGTTGTTCAGGCTCCTTTTGCTCTGATGTGCTGCAGTCAACTTTTTTTTTTATGTACACAGTAACCTAGTTTGCTCTGCATGCTGCAAAGACAGCGACCTGAAACCCCGGAGCCCCTCAGCTCCTCAGCTCAGGCATTGTGATGGATATGAGTGTGTGTTTAATTGGCAAAAACAAATTTTGCAAATGCAGACACAAACACACACTGAATCTGATAGACACATAGTCAGTGCCTTTTTGTCTCCATTCTTTCACACGCTCTGTCTCAGTCTCTCGGAGGTATGTAGCAAATGAACAGCTTCTTTAAAAGAAGAAAAGGATAAACACAAACTGTACCGTAAAAGGCAGAAAAACTGAGACAGACCTTCAGTGACAGAAATACCTGGACAGCTTTTGAGAGCAACAACACTTGCTCCTGCACTGTATCGTTGTGGCATTAAGGAGAGAACACAAATACATATCAGTGCTGTGCAATACTGCAAATGTTGGTATCTGTCCGATACCATGTAAATACAGGACAACTATTGCTGGTACCAATACTGGTATTTTTAATCTGTAAAGGCAGGAAAAGTGTGACATGACATCTGAGATTATTCGTCATTAATCTGCAAATTCTGAAGACATTAAATGACCACAAAATCACAGTAATTAAAACAAAATAACACACCAAAATGTAGCTGCCTCCAAAGTGCTTTGGGCCAACTTCTGTTGTGGTATATGCTATAAATAAAACAGACATGAGGGTCAAAACAAAAAAAATGTTCAGACATTTTCAGAGTTTTTCATAAAAATGAATAAAAAATCTTAGAGGACAGAAACAAAGTATTTATCCTATCATGCTAGTATCAATCCAATACCAATACCTGCTTTGGTATTGATACTATTGCTATTACACACTCTCCCTTATGGCTTGTCCATCTCTCCATATAATCCATCCTCTTCCACTTATCCTTGTCAGGACCCGATCCCAGCTGTCTTAGGACAAAGGGCAGGGTACACCCTGGACAGGTGGCCAGTCTAGAACATAGAGACAGACAACCATTAGCACTCACATTTACACCTATGGGCAATTCAGAGTTACCAATTAACCTATCCCCACTAACTGCATGTCTTTGCACTGTGAGAGGAAGCCAGCGTACCCGGAGAGAACCCATGAGCCACACAGAATAGTGGAATTGAACTCAGGGCCTTCTTGCAACAGTACTAACCACTGTGCCACCCTCTATATAACCCTGATTTATTTATTTTTCCCCTTCTGTGTTTGTTCGGTTGTGAAACTATAAACCCAACGTATGGAAACAGTTTAAGATTACAAATCTTACAACTTCCTGTATTCACAATAATTTCAGCACTCAGAGACAGGACGGGCTCAGTAAACGAATAATACCAGTCGCTTTTCGTCACTGTGCTTTTCCACTCTGTGGTGGTGCAGCGTCACAGTTAAACAACTGTAAAAGGAGACAGATGGTCCGCTTGTCCTGTTCATCACCTGCTCTGGGCTGTCTGAGGTCATTTATTGAACAAATGTGTGCTTAAGCTCATGTACGTTTGTCGGCGTGATGGCTTGCCGTTGACAAAGCAGGAAACAGGTTGGGACAGGAAGCGCGTTGTTTGTCCTTGCCCTCGTCATCCTCAGCTGATCAAATTACCCACTTGGAATCCAGTCCGAGGCGGAGGTAAATAACGCTCCACAAAGCGGAAACCGGTGAAAAGCAAGCAGAAAGGCCAACATCACTGTCTAAACTAAATGGAAAAGTCAAAGGACAGATGACACATTGTAATGAGATCAGTTTGTGGAAATAGCTCTATGACGACTTAATTCATTATTGTCTATAGAAGGATTGTGTAATTTCATTATGAAATGTATGGAAAGTTATGGTCATAGAGACGCCATTATTATTTCTCCATAAATGTCAATTACATAATTAATGCTTACTTGAGTAAATCTGGTCACTGAGTGCATGTTTTGTCTTTTCCTTTTAGCTTGAGATGATAAGAGACCCCATCTCCACGATGCCTGTGACACGACTAACCCTGTGTTACTAATGACTGAACAGACATTGCTTAATCGTTTCATCAGAAGCTTTGTAGCCCTGGATTCAAAAGACTTTAATTCACAATAATGTGTTGTCTGAGCACAACAAACAAATATGACACTTTGTTGTAGTTTTTAGCTATTTAAACACCATTAATGTTTCAACACCAATTAAAGCGTGATAAATATATAACACATCTTTTTTTTTTTTTAAATGTCTACATATTTTGACAGTTTCCAGAGCAAATTTTGTTTTTCCACCTCTAAAAAAATCTTCAGGGAGTTTTCCTCAACAAGCTAAACACAGTCATTAGTCATTTATGGGTTTAGCGGCTCTGTAGGAGCTTTGTCAGGTTTGAGAAAATAACCCCGTCAATGTCATCATGTTTATATCATCAGGGAGCGCGTTAGAGAGAGGTTTAATGCAAACTGAGGATGTTGAGCCTGTGGTTGGCAGGGAGGGCCTAATGAAAGGAGCACTGCATTATTGTAAGTCTCTCAAGTTTATGGTGGTCCAATACTTTTGAAGCATGAAATACATTGTACTGTCTTTTAGTGGATATACAAGACATGAAGTATTGAGGGAGTTAGAGGAGAATGATGAGTTAAATGTTAGCAATCTGTATCAAACCCAGTATACCTCTGTTCCAGTAAATGAGATCGCCTTGACAAGATCATACAATTTTAATGTCACTAATGTTGCAGAATGCGGTTTAACAATCTAATGGCTCAGCATTAATGCAATTAACTTTAAAAACCACAGCCTGCAGAGAAATTCAATTACAAAGACAAAGAAGAAAATAAATAAGACACAATCCTTGGTCACAATGACTTTGATAAAATGTAGGAAGTGAAGTTATACATCTACAGTATGGATTTAGGCAAGCATCGTGTCTACAAATCTTACATTAGTCATTTTTGATGTTAAATGTCATGCAAAAAAGCAACAAAAAATTCATATGTTATTTCACTATACAAGTATTTGGACTGGATTGAGGCACAGTTACAGTTTCAATACCCTTAGCTTTTTAAGGACATCCTCACTTTTCTCCCAAATCTTGATCTTTCCCTAAATCTTGTCAAATAGAGGTAAAATGTGTATACGGTTGTTTGCAGTTGGTAATATCCAAAAAGTATAAGGCTGGATGGTAATTTAGGTGCAAGGCCATTTTTGCACTTGCCTTGTGTGGATCTGCGCTATTATTCTGTGCATTCTTCTAGGTTTTCTTCTAATATGGAAATGGTTAAAGCTATTTTGTCACTTGAAGTTGTGAATAAGCATTTCATATGCAGGGCAGCATTTGTTGGGGGCAGGCATTCGGTTCGGAGAACTCTGCATAGCTGCGGCTGGATGTCACCAAAATGGCACGCTTACTGAGGAAAGTTGTGGTGCGATCTGGATTCAGATCGCCTCCAGTGAGGGCCAAAATAGCCGTATGAGTGATAAATAGATGGAAATAGCCCACAGTGCCCAGTTCACAGGCCGGCTGCCCTACTCTTTGATCTCTGGTCCTAATGAGTTTTCAGAACAGAGCCAGAGATGAGAAGATAGGCTCTTTTTTTTTTTTTTTTTTTCAAAAAGGGCTGCGGATGCTGGGGGGAAACCGAAACCTGGGGTGTGAACAACTATAAGCAGGCCTAAGATGTTACTTCAGCTAACATTAGTATTCCCCTAAGTATTCCCCGCTACGTTAGTAAAACCTGCCCACCCGACTCTCCAGAGCAAGGTCACTTTCATCATTATGAGCTAAGTTATATAGCCCACAAAGGGCTTACAGGGATTGATATTATACATTTGTTTATAATGCAAAATATTTTTTCTAGTGTAAACAGATAGCTTAATAATGTCAATAATTCCCTTTGTAGAGATGGCAGCTCCCCGCCCACCCCTGGGTAGAGCTAGTAGTTGGATTTGTTGGGAAGGATTAAGTACTAAACCACCGGTGGGCTGAGACATTGCCAGGGGAAAAATATTTGTTAAACTGCAAAGTGCTTGTGTACAGCACATTCAGTTAAAAGCAAAATCCCTCTGTGAGAATATGCAACTGGATATGCAATCAAAAAGAATATTTAATGTCTTTCCCCCTCGTTCAGATTCAGCATGCGGTGCACTCTGGAGCGCTCGTGCTCGTTCTTTACTGGTGACAGGCATATATTAACTCTCCACATATTAGCCTCATAACACTTCAGCACGGTGGACCTGCACGTCATTAGAAAGCACATACCCGACCTTGCTGTGAAGAAACAGCCCTGGAAAAAAGAAAGGGAGGGCAGTGGCAGTGTTTTCTACTAACGCTTAAAAAATATCATTTGACTAATCACAGGCAGGTTATTTATGGACAAATAAATGAATTAAAGTTGATTGAAGTTCCCAGTTAGAGGAGAGGCAGGCTTTTTATTTTTACTGATGATGAAAAACTTTACGCATCCAGTCATCTCTCTACGTGGGACTCATTGGAAGTGCTTAATGATACCCGAGCCCTCTCAAAGGCGGCAGGACATCAAAGAGTGGTTGACAGACAGACAGACAGATTCTGAGTTGCATGTTAAAAGCCCATTCCCCTTTAAAAAGAAAATAACACTGAAACACAGGCGCACGCGCAGATCCACACACACGCGCATCCCCACCCAACGAAAAGATCCCACCACCCCACCACCCCATCTCTCTATGGTGAAATACTGTCTCCACCTGAAGACATATACGTTGCTACATCCATCTTTCTTCAAATCTTCTTTATTTCATTTTTTTTTTCATACTCTTCAAACGGCTCGTGCTCAAGCATAACCAGGCATGTTTTTGCATCATTAGAGCTAGTGGGTGTATTTGGAGACAGACTAATGACAGCTCGGCTTTCCGGCTCAAACGAGAGCCATTGCTCATTTACGCGAACAGATACATAGATAGATAGGGGGGTTTGTAATGATGTAGCCTTATCAAATATTCCCTAGCATAAGCTGAATGACACCCCATCAGGCCTGAGCCGTTTAAATTACAGTCATAGATTTAGCATGTGACAACTGTTAGCTATGTTAATGCGCATTTTTCAGAACAGTAAATCAAATGGACATCACACCCCACACACCGTCTCACAGGATGAATGGTTTGAATGATCAAGAGGAGCAATGGAATAAAATGAGGAGTGTTGCAATGCTGTGATGTGATAAATTTACTGGCATCCGTGATTCACAATGGATGGCCTCAGAGAGACGTTCCCCTTCCAAAGCCTTGAGATTCTGGCATGGTCCTTTGCGATCTATCTTCTTCTCCATTTATCCCCCTCGAAATCTGCCTCCCTGTTTGCCTCTGTTATCCATCCAAAAAACTCGGATACAGTTTGCACACCAGTGCAAACACACTCCATGTGGGCATCGACATTAACCACTGCTGGGAAAGAGCACTTCTCTGCTTACTTGCTTCTAAGTGCATCTTCACCCTGTGCACAACTGTTCACATCCTCGTGGCAACCGAATAATGTGTCCTATGGTTAATCTGGCCCGGTCTGCTTTATAATATTAACAACCAATGCAGTGGCCCTGTTTTCCTGGGCTAGCTCCAATTGGAATGACATCATGTTGACAAGACTTCATAAAGTCCCCGAAAACTCTACGTCTGCAACAGCCCAGGGCGATACAGATTAGACCTAAATATGGATTGATCCCTGCTCCCTCTCCCTCCCTCCACCAGCCTCTACTCGTTCACACACACCCTCCATTTGTGTGCGTATGTGTGTGTGCGTTTGTGCACACCTACACCGTGTGCTCCAGAATTTGTGTACAATTTTTTGAGCACTCTCACATTCACCAATTGCGTGACTTGTCACCCCCCCCCCCCCCCCCCCAACCTTTTTTAGCCCCCTCCACTTTCCCCTCCTTATTTTTTATTCCGGGTCTTTCTGTGAGATTAATTCCTCTCTTCCCATCTTTGGGCTGTCAACTCAGGGTATAGAGTCATTTTTTAAAGGCTGCTGTTCCACAGGACGGGAGACTGATTGAGTTGTGGCCTTTTTCTGAGTGGGTAAAGAACAGGATTAATGCAGAACTCTCGAAAACAGCACGTTGGAAAAAAAAAGACAAAATAAAAGCTGCGAAAATGTCCTGTGGGAGAGGGTTAAATAATGAAGGTGTATAAACAAAAGAACTATATTATTAATTCTTTATGATGGGCACCTATTCAAGGGAATGCAAGCGCATGAAAAAACCTGTGCAACCTTTTAAAAATGAATAAATGATCATTGGAATGATGTGATTGCATGAACAAGTACTGAAACCAGGACTAAGCTTTTGTTCTACGGGATTTTTCAAATTCAGCAATCCTCAACGTCTGCCAGCAGTTCATTCTGAGCAGTCACTGAAAAAAAAAAAGATTCTGGTGTTTGTACAAAGCCCTGGCTCAGACTGATCCACACATCAATATTCCACTCGGTGAGCAACAGGGGGCGTTTGTGCTCATGCATAGGACAGGTGGATGGGGGATAGAGAAAATGGAGCTTTGGGAATAAGAGGGACAGTGAATCTGGCACTGATGTGCAAAACTCCACAACTTAAGTGCGTTGGCAAGAAGAAAAGATGACTGAGGAGAAAAAAGCCAAAGAGTAGAAGGTCTTCCATCCTTCCCTTTTCTTTCGCTTATCCAGTTCAGGGGGTCACACTGGGTTGGAGTCCAACTTGTTGACTATTTATTGCAAGGCTAACACAGAGAAACAGTCAACAATTCATGCTTACATTCATGCATAAACTCAATTTATAATTACAAATTAACCCCATGCATGACTTTAGACTGTGGGAGGAAGCCAGAGTACCTAAGCACAAACAGGGAAAACATGCACACAGAAAAGACCTAGACTGAATTCTAAGCCACGACCTGCTTCCTGTGAAGCAACAATGCTCTGCAGCCTCATGCCACCCAAAGAAGAAAGAAACTAAAAGAATCTAAGAATTTAAAACTGTGTGAATAAGAGAAGGCAAAGCTTTCCTGCAGTGGTGAGTGGTGATACCCCAAGACAGATGCAGAAGTTTCTACTTGATCGGCTGGAAGTTAACATTACGTTTAACCGTGTTTTATAGAACTCAGGTATGATGTCCTTCTGATGAGCTGCGAGTATCACTGTCTTCATCTGATGCATTGGCTTTGGAAAACTTTGCAGTCTGCTCTACATGTTGGCTTTGCAGTACCAATTGTAGCAACTGTTTGCTAACTAGGGAACTAGGTATTAAACTGGTATTGATCCAGGCAGAAAGTTTAAAAGTGAAAGCTCACTTTGGCACATTTAATGATCAAGTCTGAACTGGGTAATCAGTTCAGCAAACGGATGGATGGTTGGATGGGCAGTTTGCATATTTTCATCAGAGTAAGCAAGACAAGCAGTGCTTGTCCAGTGAAATCTAAAAATTGCCATCAATTAAAATTCATTCCTCTCTCACCTTGTATTATATCATGAAGCTTCTTACCTTTTGACACTCATCTTTTAAATTACTGCCATCTTGTGGTTGCAGTTATCTCTGGAAGCAGGCTTAACTCTTCTTGACTCCAGTTTCATTGGAATCTACTGTGTTGTTTTGATGTCTGTGTCCATTAATAATGGTTGTAGCTTAGCAAGCTGTGAAGCCAGCAGCATTTTTTTTCTGCATGTGCATGGTGGATAAACCTGTGATCTTTGACAGAAAACTGATGAAAGGCCATCATGCTAGATAAGCTACTGCTGCCATGTTGTGTGGAAATGAAGCTAGCATTAGCAAGTTAATGAGCACTCTTAACAGCTAAGTTTTCTCTTACTAACCACCTTGGCCAGCACGTGCGATGT
Organism: Rhamphochromis longiceps; assembly: GCF_057381845.1. Classification (NCBI taxonomy): domain Eukaryota; kingdom Metazoa; phylum Chordata; class Actinopteri; order Cichliformes; family Cichlidae; genus Rhamphochromis; species Rhamphochromis longiceps. The sequence goes on from NC_140563.1 coordinate 51,905,854, forward strand.
AGAGAAGTTAGACTGTAGTGTAAATACATTTTTAATAAGTCATTTATTTAGCCATTTATTTATTAAGAAAAGCCATGACGGGGGAAGGTGTTGACTCCTGTCTTTGTTGGTTATTAAACGGTCAAGCTGAAAAGGTTCAGGTTCCACCATCACTTTCAGATTAGCATCCACGAGAGATAATTTGATTGACCATATCTCCTAAATCTGTCATGAAGTTTCATCAGATGATTTGTCAACAACACACCACGTCAATTTTTGACTGGTATTTTGTTAATAATGCAGCTGCTTACAGATTATGTTGCATAATGCTCAAGCCTTTTATTTTAGCTGGGATTTTTAGGGGCCCGAGTCTGTTTTTTTCTGAGCTCATTAAAAGCTGTTGTTCAGAGATGGTGGTCCATATAGTACACGCAGGGCAAACATGTGATTTACAGAATATGATGCTTTACTCAACCGGCAGGATATAAATTATTTAAAATGAGCTCAACCTTAAACATATGCAACAGTATTGATCTGTACAACACTGACGGGAAACTTCTTTCTTCAGAACAAATACTTTCACTTTTACAACTATATGGACAATTTGCCAACGTAACACTTTATGTGTAGTGATGTCTTTCGATAGTATGGTATTTCTACTTTTATGGTTGAATAATATACAAAAAAAAATTCCTTGTAATTATCATTGTCAGTTAATGTTACATATTTTGATAATAACTATAGAAATAATTGTGTTTTTAATCAGCCAGAAAAGTGAGCAGGATGCAGAAGGTTGTGAGCATACATAAAAGAATAAAAGTTCGTAGTGAAATTGTATTTTTAGGGGTGGGGAGAAGAAGCTGGTTAAAATGGTCTTCCATCAATACCAGGAAAGAAAAATAAATATGTCATTCTTATTTTGTGTAGAGTTATTCAAAAGAAAAAAAAATGTTTTGCAAGTTTTGATTATTTGATTATGATTATGGATGATATGTGTGTCCATGCTTGACATATGTGCAATTATGTTTTACAGTACAAAGTTTACTTTACTTGATCTATGAGAAAAAGACAACAACTTCATCTTTTGGTCAGCTGGTTGCCTTACTCGTTCAATAATAGCACAAAAACAATGCCCGGCTACTTACTTGGCAATTTACTTTACTTTTAATTTGCTAAGAGTGATGCTCTGCATGTTAAAAGTTTATAGGGTGGTGTATTTTCATAGCCTTTCCAAAACCAAATAAAGAGCAAAGTGCCACGTGGGAGCAATAAATTACTACCTAGCACTTCGTTAATGAACCTGTGTTTGGCAAACATGTTGGTTATTCTTCATCCTAAAAGCCTATATTGTTAAAATTGAAAAATGTTGAAATGTGAAGCATTTTCAGCCAATTAACGGGGCTAACATTACCTTTAATAGTAAGCACTTTACAGCTAACACAGTTACAGTTATAGCTAAACCACATTGACAAGCAACAGGTTAACACATTTCTTGCACTGTTCTCTGAGGCAGTTCAAGGCCAGAGACAAAATGCAATAAATGCATAATTACATCAAGTTCCGAGACAAGGCATGTGGTGAGGTATCATTTTTAAGGAAATATATTCCTTCTAACCTGTAGATGGTTAAGAGGATTGCTGCTGTCTTGCAATAAATCACATTGTTGGTTATTACTCCAACCTTTGCTGATCATCTGAATTACGCGTGATGGACTTGTTCTATCTTATAGGCAGATAGAGTCATTCCCTCTGACAGTGAGGACAGTACACATGTTGAGAGTGACAGTGAGGAAGAGAGAACCCCAGAATGAAGTTTGACAAAGAGTTGGGAGGTCAGATGTCAGTTAATGGTCAGTCATACAGGCCTGTGAAAAACAATGCACACCCCATAATTCGCCTCACATTTTACTCTAGAATACTTTGGTATGACTGCTTGTTTTTCAGCCACAGCCCGAATAATTACCCCTCCACCACCGTGCTTAACATGAAATTGATGTCGTTTCTTTGATTTTCATCAAATGTGCCAAACATTTCCACTTTGGTGTCCAAAGGATATTATTCTGGATGTCTTGTGGTTTGCTCAGATACATCTTTGCAAACCTAAGCCTTGCTGCCATATTCTTTTCAGAGAGAATAGGCCCTCTGCTGGTAAGACTTACAAACAGGCCAGACTTGTTCAGTGTTTTTCTCTGGTTTGACTAAGGTTTAAATTTTCAGTGACAGCCACTTCTGGAAAGATTGTTTGAATGTTTTCTACTTGTAAGTACTCTTTTTTTCTTGCCTGTCCTGTTTGGCTCTTTTGCCATCAGAATTATTGTCTAAAGGTGAAGAAAGATGCCCAACGGATTTACTTTACCAAATTGACCAACCCAGCCTTGCTGTATTGGTCTATTTGATTTGCCTTTTATTGTTTTATTTTATTTTCACTTGCTAAATATGGGACAGATTTGACTGGGGAAAAGAAAGGGGAGAAAGAAAGAGGGAAAGAAGCAAGTATGGAGGAGATCAAAACTCCAGACATCCAGAGGCCCTCAGAGCACAAGAGACCAAGGAAGACCAACAGAGGGGAAGCCGCGCCACTATCCCCGACAAGCAGCCACCAGGAGTGAGCCGGTGGGTACCTGGACGCCCACCCCCGGACACAAAGAACCACCAACGCACTGATGTCTGAGGGCGTCTGCCACTGGCAGGGGAAGTGGCGGGGGGAGATAGGCCTTCATACCTTGGAGGACCTGGGATGTTCCTAGAGAGGTGGTGTCTGATACCCAACCTGACATATAGACATAGACAAACAGGCACACACAGATACAAACATCCATTCCCACCCTCATGCTCTCATATGCAATTACTCAACATTCACCCAACGTGGAGACAGACATAAAGAGACACTGTAAATACTCTTTATGACTCTAAGCTGATTTCCATTTTTTTAATGGTCTTTTCCAGGCAACACCAAGTACTTCTCTAATTGTTATTGCCCAACAACAACAATGCTGATCCTCCTTTGCATTGTGTTAACAAACATTTGAACGCTCCAGTCCAGCAAATTGCTAAAACCCCGGCTTTCATAGAGGTGCTCACACATGCTGATGGCCAATTAATCAAGTGCACTTGATTGTCTGGTACTTGGGGTTCAGTATCTTGCTCCAGGAGATTGAAGCAGCCAGGCATTGAACCACCACCCTTCTGATTAGTAGACAATCTCCTCTACCTCCTTAGACGCAACCACATCCTGATAATAATAATAATAATAATAATAATAATAATAATAATAATAATAATAATAATGAAATAAGTATATAAATGAACAAAATTCACACCATGAAAAGCTACATATTAGATAATATTTTATTTTAATGTCCTCGGTTGATATAAATCACAACGTCATCATCTTTTACACTGTGTATTATTAAATTAGGAGCGTGAATCAGGAGCTCTGCTGATTCATAAACCTAACAACACACTGGCTGCTCTGCTGTCTGAAGGAAAGTAAATGTGCATTCATCAAGGAGTTGGTGAGAACCAGTGTTCTCAACAAAGGGAGTGAATCAGAGGTTGGGCCTGCACTTTCTCATGAACTCCTCCCAACACTCACTCTCCGCTCCCTCGGCTCCTCTAGTCTTCCCGTGGCCACTCACAGCTGAATAGCTGATTAAGCACACATTGATTAGCGCAGGCTCATTAGCATCCTGTTTGCGTTGACCCCCTCCCCCCACTCACACCACCATTTCCTACCAGCACAGACACACACACACACGCACACGCTCAGCCTCTTTTACCAAGGCCCCTTGCTACTCTGACTCAAATGGATTAACAAGCACAATATTTCTGCCAGGGACAGGAAATCACTGAACACTTGTCATGAAGCCTGTGATCGATGGAATTCACATCAGTGACCCCGCCCCTTCCCTCACCGCAAGTGCCCCCTTTTTCCCGACCCCACCACCCGTGTCCCTGACCTTTCCACACTGTGCGCAGTACCTTCTTCCGAGGTGCAAGCTTGTGCCAGCATCATAGCCCGGATTTTATATTTGCATTTCTTTACATATCCAATTAGGCAGATGTTGAGCTCCACCATAACCTCAGGTGCAAATACACACACGCAGACACGTGCGCATAGTTCTGCAAATACATATACACTCCAAACTGATCTCACTGTTTCTAGGAGGCTAAACTACACTTGTTAATGTACCTTCATCCATTTCATCTCCTCACATCCTGCTGAGTTTAATGTATCATTGCTACTCCAAAGTTAACTCTGTGAGTTTGTTGACTGTGAGTAATATTCACTATTCATATTTGGATGTTTAGATTTCAAAAAAGACCAAATGTTCCAAAACAATTGTTATTAAAAAGTGACTTACTCCCAAAGCCTCGCCTAGTCCTCTGAATGATGTCAGATTTAAATATCTCAGCTGGAACAGAACCAATATATACTAAAATATGTGCGTTCGGGTAGCCATCCAATTATGACACATTTTTGTTAAAATAAAGGACACAGAAAATAAATGTGTTGCTGATTTCTCCATTGGCCATCTGTTGCTGGAAGATTCACACAGGGAGAGAAAGAAGAGGGGAGGGCTCCTTTGACTATTGAGCGTAATGCAGTTTGTACCTGTTTTTGAGTTATAAAATCTCCGTTTGATTCAGTCTGAAGCCAAACATTGCATTCGTTTGTGTTGGTTGAGTTTATTGCTTTAAAAGAAAGAGAACTGTAGAAGATCGATAAATGTGGTATTAGTCCAGGAGCAAAGGGGAAGGGAAAAGGATGACAACTTTAAAGCTTTTTCTTGGGATATGCAAACAATCAGGAAATTTAAAAGGTACAAAAGGCAGTGTAAGCTCATGTCCTATCATGGAGGTTTCTCTTCTGGCTGCTGTGAGTTTTCTGGAGTGTGACAAATAACCCAGCAGGCCTGGAACCCACAGCTCAGTAAGCATTCCAACAATGCCATATTACAGCATTAATATTTAAAGTCTAATGTTTCCCTAACTGGCATTCAGACAGCTGGCTAAGAGGCTCTTTCTAAAAGCATGTCAGGCTCAGTACTCAGTGGAATGTCATACATGTTGGTATATGCAATTTATCTAATTGGCTCATGTGTATGAGACTATTTAAAGATTACTTGAAGACATAAAAGGTAACTGCCACCGTATATTTATGATGAACAAATAAGTGTAATTAATGCCTTTTCTCTTTTGCCTTCATGATTTTTAGCTCACCCAGCCAAAGGAAAGATGAGCTTATGCGATAATGAAGCGTCACTTCATTCAGTTCATAAGAATCACTACTTCTCCTAAAGTATTGGTTAGAGTTGCACACAATGATCACCTAATGGGTCTTCACTCAAACTATACGTATGGTTGAGATCAAATCTATAGTTTAATAGATGTGTTTCCTTTTTCACATTGAATACTTCACATATCTGAGCATTAGAAAAAACAAATGCAATTTAGACAGCACAGCTTTTTTTTTTTAATTTCCCAAATTATAAGAAATAAATGGGCAAAATTATTATTATTATTATTATTTTTTATTTCATTCAGTGATTGATTGAATGAAACAAACAATGGACCCACCATAAATAATAGAAATGTCTATTGCAGATGATGAAAACGTATGAAAATACAGTTAAACTTCCAAAACATATGCCTTCCTCCACAGCGCCATCGATGGGCGGGTTGAAGGCTGGTCCCCCAGCCATAAGTTTGACACCCCGGTCATAGAACATTGGGGAGATCTGAATGAAATGAGATTCATTTGTTGTCGAAAGTCTGTCGTCATTAGTTTTTGCAGTGCAGCCAACCAATGACAATAAAGCTTATAACTGTCTTGCTGTACTTCACACGCTATCATAACCTGTGGATTTGTAATGGATTATGTTATGAATGAGCCACTATGTCACTGACTTTCCAGGTTGGCCAAGAAGGTAGCTGTCATTTAGCTAGCTTGGTTAACAATGCATCTACAGTTCCCTGGGGTGCATTAACTTGGATGCTAATTTTGTGGCTAAAAAAACTGCAACCATGAGAGAAACAGCCAGTCCTTAAGTGAGTCTCTTAATAAAACTAAATGATAAAACAGCATCCATCTGTCACTCAAAGTGACCATGCACCTAGTGAAGCATAACGCCAAACTAGTTGTCATTTAACATAGGAGTCTATGGGTAGTGACTTGCTTTTGGAACCACCCACTACTGGCCTTTGACTTAGGATTTTTAGAACTTCGACAGCTTTTTTCAGTCCCACCCAAGTTGTCGTCTGGGTATGACCAATAGCACATGGGAGCTATCGTTAGCCAAGCTTTAAGAAAATACTCAGTTCCAAGACTTTATGACTGTTTTCCCTCTTGCTTTAATGTCAAACTATGTTTGCACATGTAAAAGAACACTTTTCCCATCCTTCTCTCTGTTCTGTGCAATTTCAGTGCGAATAAAACCCACAACATCAACAACCAAAATACAGCTTTAATGGATAAATCATTGTGTACACTTTGAAGGTAACTTAAATACAGAAAGGCGCACTTTAACACGTGAGGCATGATCTCCATCATGTATTCTATATCTGGATATATAATCACTTATGTGGATATGCAGGTCTGAGCTTTCTTTTGAAACATGAGACGACGGGGAAAACCTGGTTGAGTATAGGGGCAGTCACATTAGCAGCGCAAAATAGCCTGGTAGTTACAGCAGTATCGACTCACAGGAAATGTACAGTTGAATTATGTGGCCTTTCTTTTTTGGAATTTGTGATTTCTCTTTGAGAATTTCCACCAGCTGCTCTGTTTTCTTCCAATAAAGCACATACAGGCCACATGGACTCCAAATTGCTCTGCACTGTATGTATAAACATGATCATAAGTGACTGTGTGCCTTTGTTGAACCGATAATAGTGGCAACCTGTTCAAGGGTGTTTCCCAGCTGTCTAAACAGCACAATCTGGTAAAAGGAAGAACCGGAGGAAGACAATTAACAAATGACTCACCATTTACAATATCACTGCTCATTCATCCTGGAGCGCCGATTAAAAAAACAAAAAAAGAAGCAAAAAAACCAAGTGCAACGCCTGATAATCACAGGCCCTCCAGCTTGCAGAAACACAGAAACATCTTGAACGTCGCCTCCATCTGACCTTGACTAACCAACAGCCTTTTGACCATGACTCTGATGTCAAACTTCCCATTCAAGTCATTATCTGCTGCACATGTGTTGGCATGTTTATTATCCCGGCTGATTATGAAAACATTTATGATTTGTGAAAAATTCTCTGAGGACATGTATCAGTCACAGCAACACATCATGGCACTGCCTGCGCTGCAGACCTTATGGCAACATTTCTGTCTTTTAAAACCACGCCAGCTTTTTCTTTTTTTCCTTTTTCCTCGTCTGGCTTCTGTCTCCCAGTCTTAGTTGCTCCCTCCTGCCATTAAACACCGCCCGCCCCCACTTACAGGTGATAGAGAAGCAATTAATTCCCTGATGCCAGGATTACTTTACAGCAAAGGTTGTGGGCAACAGCAAGCACGTGTGGGACTAGTCTAATATTAAGTGGTAGCACACATGCACGCTCAAGCAGGAGACCTTGAAGTTTCAGCAGCAGATACACTCACTGCGTGACATTGAAATGGGAGCGGAAGCTGGTGGGATCTGGTCAAACGTAGAGGCTAATTTTATAAGATGGGGAAGAGGGATGTTGGGGGAAGAGCTGATGATGCACTGTAACTGAACCCAAAGCTGCTGATTAGCAGGGGGGCAGTTTCTGACGTATGCGTGTGAACGCAAGGGTGTGTGCATGCTCGCCTGTGTATATTTTCGTGTGCCTGCATGTGTGCACAGGAACGTCTGCCATAGCTGCGATGGAAGGAACAGATGGGCGGGGGAAGTGGACTCCTGTGCCTGAGGAATACTGTGGCGCTGAGGATCAGAGTGCCGCCTACGTTCCACCCTGGGCCCCAGTTACCCACTACAGCACATGGAGCCTGTCCAGCACCAGCCCATCATGGACCAGCCCCCCGCGCCATCTGTCTCCTAGGACAGACAACCCCCTCTCCTTCCTTCTTCTTAGCGCTGTGTCCTCGCCAGCCCCGCTCTTCTGCCACGCCACCCCCATCCTGAAACCAAAAAAATAAAAAAAATAAAAAAATAAAGAAATAACAGGCCAAACACGGCCGTTACGTGTTGCATTTTGAAGCTCCGGGAAGACAGAAGGAATTTGGAGAGATGACTCAAGGAGGAGACGAGGAGCCAAGTGCTTTTACTGCCATACATCAAGAGGATGGAGCAAAGATTTATTTATGATTCCACAGTTTTCTTTAGATAATCTGGACCTATAGCATCTTTGGAAAGGGTTTGCAGGTGACACGGAGGAGGGGGAGGACAGAATTTAAACAAATTACCGCAGTTTGTTACAAAACCCAGTTGCATAATATAAATGATTTCATCTCAGATATTTTGTCCAGTACACCTCACTGTTGCACTGCATCGCTCTGAACCTTAGCACCATCTGTTCATATGAAACGAAACTGATGAATGTATTCAGTGTCATACATGTCAGTTCATGATAAATCTGCTCCTTACATCAGTCTGCTTGAAGCAAAGTCGAGCTCGCCTTACTGCTTGTAAACTGTGAACTTTTCAGGTTGGTGGTTGCCATGCAGAAATATTACATTTGTTTTGAATAGCTAAAGCTAAATGTAGACGTTGGAGCTGTGAAAAAAACACAAGCAAACAAAACAGGCAGAGAATATTAAAACCACCTGTCTAATATTGTGTATGCTTCCCTCACGCTTCCAAAAACAGGCTGTGGATTCTTAGGGTACTGTGGGTCACAGAGTGGGGCACATGTAGGTCAGACTCGTTGAAGCGCGTTCTATCTATATTCAATTGCACATTGATATCGGTGTGTTTGGAGGCCACTTCTTGCCTCAGGCTCTTTGAGCGACTCCCAACCAGTTTTACTGTCTGATGGGATACATTAGAGCTGCCATTGAGAAGCAAAATCTATCTATCTGTCCGTCCGTCCGTATTTAAAGCCTTTCTTTTAAAAAAACATTTTGGTTTCAGAAGTCCAGTATTGCAAATTATTAATGCTTCCTGAGTTCAATCAAATCTATACATTTATCATTTGGTTGGTCCTCCTTTACCATGACTTACTGTGTCAGTGTAGCATGGCATTGAGGTGTTCAGTGACATTCAGTGACACGAGGCGTTATTGAAGCTCAGCCTTTAGCTCATCTAAGCTAGCTCTAGCTATTTTTGGGTTGGGTATCTATCATCTTCCTCATCATGGTCAAGTCAAGTGAGTTAGCTGGCCAACCGAGAGCAGTAATACCATGGCCTGTAAACCATTTGGTAGCAGTTTTAACACTGTGGGCAGGTGCTAAGTCCTATGAGGAAAAAGAAGTCAGCATCTCCATAAGGCCAGTCAGCAGATGGAAGGATGAAGTGCTGTAAAATCTCCTGGTAGCAGGCTTTGTTGACTTTGGACTTGATAAAACGTGGTGCACCAATCACGAGCAACACCAGAAGATAACATGACACCCCAAATCATCAGAGACTGCAGAAACGTCACACTGGACTTAAAACAGCTTGAATTTGGTGTCTCTCCACTCTTCATCCAGACTCTAGGAAGTTGATTTCCAAATGAAATGCAAAAATATTTAGACTTTGGACCACTGTGCAATAGCCCAGCTCTTTTTTCCCCTTGGCCTAGGTAATATGCTTCTAACATTGTCTCTGGTTCAGGACTGGGCTGATATTAGTTTTAGCTCCTTTCCTGAAGACATCTGTGGCTTTTGATCCACCAAAATCAGCCTCAGTCCACTCATCGGGAAGCCCTCCCAAGGTTTTGAATTGACTTTGCTATAGAATCCTCTGAATTCAAGACACTTCATCTCTGATTTTCATGAGCTTATAAGCCATAATCGACACAATTAGAACAAAAACAACAAAAATGGATTTGAAATATTTTACTTGATATGCAATGAATATACACTGCTCAAAAAAAATAAAGGGAGCACATAAATAAGACTTCCCAGATCTCAATGAATGAAACATTCTTATTAAATACTTTGTTCTTTAAATAGCTGAATGTGCTGACAACAAAAATCACACAAAAATTATCAATGGAAATCAAATGTAGCAACCCATCGAGGTCTGGATTTGGAGTCACACTCAAAATTAAAGTGGAAAAACATACTACAGGCTGATCCAACTTTGATGTAATGTTCTTAAAACACGTCAAAATGAGGCTCAGTAATGTGTGTGGCCTCCACGTGACTGTATGACCTCCCTACAACGCCTGGGCATGCTCCTGATGAGGTGGTGGATGGTCTCCTGAGAGATCTCCTCCCAGACCTGGCCTAAAGCATTCGACAGCTCCTGGACAGTCTTTGGTGGAACGTAGCGTTTGTGGATGGAGTGAAACATAATATCCCAGATGTGCTCAATTGGATTCAAGTGACTCAAGTGTAGCATCAATGCATTCGTCTTGCAGCAACTGCTGACACACTCCAGCCACATGAGGTCTAGCATTGTCTTGCATCAGGAGGAACCCAGGGCCAACTACACCAGCATATAGTCTCAAAAGGGGTCTGAGGATCTCATCTCGGTACCTAATGGCAATCAGGCTGCCTCTGGTGAGGTACGGTCCCCCAAAGAAATGCCACCCCACTGACCCAATGCCAAACCGGTCATGCTGGAGGATGTTGCAGGCAGCAGAATGTTCAAACAACGCCAAACATCCTGCACAGTATTGGGCTGTAAGCACAACCCCTACCTGTGGGTGTGGGGTCTGTGGAGTCTGTTTCTGACTGTTTGAGCAGACACATGCACATTTGTAGCCTGCAGGAGGTCATTTCTCCTGGCGCCTCCATGCTCTCGACACTACGCGGACAGACACAGCAAACCTTTTTGCCACATCTCGCATTGATGTGCCATCCTGGATAAGCTGCACTACCTGAGCCACTTGTGTGGGTTGTAGACTCCGTTTCATGCTACCACTAGAGTGAACTAGAGTGAACTAGAGTGAATGCCAGCATTCAAAAGTGACCAAAACATCAGCCAGAAAGCATAGATACTGAGAAGTGGTCTGTGGTCACCACCTGCAGAAACATTCCTTTATTGAGGATGTCTTGCTAATTGCCTATAACTTCCACCTGCTGTCTATTCCATTTACACAACAGCATGTGAAATTGATTGTCAATCAGTGTTGCTTCCTAAGTGAACAGTTTGATTGAGTGTGATTGACTTGGAGTTTCATTGTATTGTTTAGGTGTGTACAATTGATCAAATTTTACTTTAAAAAAATCAAAGCAGAAAAAAATACTTTTTCGCAATATTCAAATTTTTGGACATGCGCTAGTAAATCAGTTTTTCTCTTTTAATCATTTTGTACCCGTTTATTTTGATTGCAGACTTATTTTGAAGTAATAACCAGTTGCAGATGAGCCAGTCAGCTGCAAAGTGCTTGTTCAGCTTCCACTTTAGCTGTATTGATAAGGGCAGATAAGACTTTTGGCCCATCTTAATCACCTGCCGGCGCTGTCAGTGGTCCTTGGGCCTCTAACCGAGGGGGAGTGTCTTAATGTCCCATATTGGTCTGCTTCTCTGGTGTCTAGGAAGATAATGAGACAATACTGTACTGAAGCTATGACACCATGCTGGGTGGTTAGGCTGGTTGGGGTGCGGTAACGACCGATGATGAGAGACAAACTCTTGCAGGCATAGGGGTAGTGGCGGTGGGTGGATGGCGTTTGGAGGCAACCGCAGCAGGAGGTTCAACATGAACCGTGAGGAAGGTGGAGGAAATAAAGACCAAGAGAAAGGAAAGGATGGAACAAAGAGCAGAAGCAAAATGTGGCGGGCAATTCTCAGAAAAAAAAGAAAAGAAACAACTCGCAACAGATTAATGAAGACAGAGAACAGCTGGACATCTGGTACATTGTGTACATTCGTGCGTGTGTGTGTGTGTTTGTTTTAACCGTGTATGTCAGACTTACTCTTAGACCAAAGGAATGAAAGAGCGCACACACACAAAACCCCCTCAAACTCTATACCTCACTAACAACTCTAAAGTCTCATCAACTAATTTATTTGCAGGGGGGAAACCCAGCTCATTAAGCGCGAGAAAAAACATTGACATAAACACTCATCAGGCTCTTCACCCTCCTTCTATAATGACATGACTGTTATGATGGTAAGGGCGTGTTAATTTCGCCCTACACAAACAAAGCTTCTCTGACTACCCCCTCTGTGTTGTACTGATATAGCCGTATATACTCACCCTCAGGAGCCACTGACTGAGCTCTGTGTGTTTCCTGTGCCTGTGCCGAATCTCCCACACACTGCTTTCCTTTGAGTCTCTTTCACTCATTTCTTAAGCTTTCATCCTTATTTTCTTATTCATTGTTTGCTATGTCTACTTGTATCGTTCTGATATGTCTTAATGTTTCTTTTTACTGATAAATCTCATAATCTTTATATATATTTTGGTGCAGTGAACATACACATGCAGTGAACACACGCGTTCCTGTGTGTGCACACCCTCACACACAGGAACGCGGGGCAGCCGAGTTACATTAATTCCTTGACTGCCCTCAGCCCCCCGGGAGAGTAATGTATTGATTGGGTCTTGGTGTGGTTTGTCACAGGTGATCACCGTGATTGGGACACAGCTCAAGCGTGTTATCCAGCTTAGCACTGGAGGACAGCACCATGAGGACTTAAACAGCACAAACTGACTGGCACTAATGGAGAGTACCGCTCTTATTATATGAGTCACTTGTCTGCACTGTCAAGCGGAGCGAGAAATGACTGACACGCTGAGAGGCCGCATATCAAATGAGTGCATTTAGGCTAGTGGACGGTAAGTAGTTGTGTCAGTTTAGAGGCATTGCACATGAAACCTGACCTTGGCCCAGAGTCAAAGTGAAAGACTGCACTCAAAAGTCTTTCATTTGCGCAACTGTGACATGCTGCTTTCCCCTCCGTGCTCACCTGTATTCTTGCCCTGAAGTCCCCAAACCTATACGACTGGAGTGGATCCTGCTAGACTAACACCCATGGCAGTCCTTGTTTCACTACCTCGCTTTTCTCTCAAGCACACTAGTTTTGTTGACTAAAAAGCAGTAGGTAAATGTCTGCAGATTTCAGGGGCACAGACATGGACATTACTTTTATTTTTACTGCACAAAAGGACAAGAGCATGTTGGTAAAAAGGGAACTGCATCTAGGACAGAAAGACTGCATTATACTGCAACATCTGCACAGACAGTATGCTAACACAAAGCTAGCCAAGGGCCCAGAGTTATGTTAAGGCTAAGTGTATGCTGACCCCAGCCCAGCAGCCAGAGCCTGAACCTTAACAGGTCACAAAGGCAGTGATGAGCAGTCAGGCTGCAGCCTCCATTTCTACTTGTTCATGTTTCTACAGTAGAATCACCGTGGCGATCGCACTGAAGCGTCTTTAAGCTGGTTTTCAACTTTACTTTGTGTTGTCGGCTTTGTGTTCATAGGTAAATACTAAAACAACGATTCTATGCTCGTCGTCATCAGTATAGAGTTTTATGTTGGTGCGTGGAACAGTAGCCTCAGGTTTATATTGTTAACTGGTAATTTTGTGACAATGCAATTCAAGTCACATTGCATTGTAACAATAAAGTACCAGCGGTGTAACAAACTACTTTGTCCTGCATTTTTTAAAGTAATGACCACAAAACTGGCTGCATGTTAGTCAACCCCTAAAATATATCCATCTTTATTGTGTATTTTACATAAATGGAACCTTGACTCACAAAATAAACACCATGCTGTATTCAGTTTGAGACCGTAAACTCAACATTTCTACAAATATTTACAGATAATGTGAGCAGGGTTGTTTTGTTATAGTCTTCTATATAGTCAGATTTTTAAGAAATGTATTTAATTTTTTGTCACCACACCACTCTTCAACCGTGAGGTTACAGTGTGCCCATCTTTTATATACATTCTATTGTTCTCCCATTTAAAATAATTAAGATTGCGCTCACTCAAAAGTGAGTGAAAGCTTCGGGTAAACAGACAGAAAAAGTAAAAGAAAAAATAAATTCAGCTGTTAAAAACAGATAAGTGTTTTGGCACATTAACCTGTCAAATTTGAAGTAGATTAAAACTGGTGAAAAACCGACGACCCATTTGTATGAAATTAACATCATGTTAAGTAACATCCAGTTGGCAGTCTGTTAAAAATCAGCATAATTGGAACATGACGGGTGGCAATGACACAGTGATGGATTCATGTACAATGGCAGATATTGTTAAGCATTTTGAATACATGCAATTCTTCGTGACACCTTAAATAACTCATAAGATGCTTATCAGTTGCTAGAATAGGATGAAACTGCAGATTCTTTTGCCTGGTGGTCACAATTAACACTAAACCCTCAATACTGCTAGGCAAGATCAGCCCCCTCAAGAGATCTATTAGAATTACCATAAACAAATTGGTCAGCAAGAGGACATATCCCACGTGTGAGTAGCAGAATATGTCCCAACCCAGTCTCTGTGCTGACTGACACTGCTCCCCTCGACCTTTGGCGCAGTCAGCTGATCGAACACACTGCTTCCGTGCCGGAGCATGCATTGTGTGGGAGTGCTGGGGAAAAAAAACCTACTGTCGTCTGCATTACATCAAACATTCATAACCTGGTATTGCATAAGAGCGGAAACTTGAAAAAAAACAAACCCTCACTGGCAACTGTAGTACAGGGTACACAATGTAAGAAGGGTGGAAAAGTGTAACAGCTTTAAAATTTTAAGCTCTTTATAAGAGTTTGATGGCTTAATCGCCAATCAATAGCATTGTGCAGCGGGAGTGGCTGGGTGGGAACAGGACGGTCGTGATGAAAAATGCATGAGGCGGGGGGCCAGAAAATTAAACCCTGCCCGGCACATTTGCTGAGTTGCAGCTGTGGAGCTGGGATAAGTTCGAGTCGAGAGAATTGTGTGTGTAGGGGTGTGTGTGTGTGTAGGGGTGCACTTTCCTTGTGGTGTGTTTTGCACCTGAATGAAACAAATAAAAACACTCTGGCAACAGAGAAATGTGACACACACACACACACACACACACACACACACACACACACACACACACACACACACACACACACACACACACACACACACACCAGCGTACTGCAAAACACTATTGTTTCAAGCCCTGCAAACTTCAAGAGGAAGCCATTTCCAATGGAACTCCTGGATTTTTTCACTTCAGATCCATCCGACCAAAAACAAACAAACAAATAAATAAATAAAATACTGAACATAAAAATAATCTGCTATCACTGGGGAAAAGATGTTTGACATGAAACTAGCACTTCTGCTCTGTCCATGAAATGAAGTGTGGTCACTGTGCTGTGACGCCCCTGCTGGCGAACAAATAGCTATGACCCTAAAATCCAGCCTATCTTTAGTGTACCCTTAATTCCTATCTCATTCGGACCAGAAGGCTTTAGCTTCCCCTGGGTCATGAAAGATTAAAGACCCCTTCAGACAAAATCATATTTACACTAAAAAAACAGCTTGTACCTCATGCGTGATGCCTTGTTGTTAATTAAGAGCGCACAGAGGGACATCATTTAAAACAGGCAGGCTAATTTTATAATTCTAGCGCCCGTCATATTCTGCGTGACATATTATCCCATGTAACCAGGATGGGTCAAACTCATTAAGTTCCTCCCTTCTACTTTTACAGTGTGCTTCATGCTTGTGTTGAGCGAGCTACCTTTAATGAAACTCATAATCTTTTATTGATGCAGTGCGATTCCCTTTTCAAAAGTAACTCCGTGGACAATCTGGCCAATAACCTACCTCGCTGATAGCAGGGGTGAGGAGTTATTATTTTCATTCTGCAGAGAGAGAGAGAGCTTCGTAATCCATGACATGTTTCTCTCTATTAACTATCTTGCTCCTTCGAGCGGTAGCGCAAAGGCAGGGTCTTGTAAGGCAGAGCTCCCACACCCACATGTTTCTCGCCTCCCTGTTGGGGCCCGGTGCCCCGCCACGAGGCTGTGATCTCACCCGTCAGAGTGAATTTAGCAGCAGGTGAGCTTAGCCGGTGGCTACCTGCAGACTGCAGCCTTGTTTTACGCTCCAGTTAGCTGTCTCCTGCTGAACATTGTGCCGGGGAAAAACGGACAATGACCCCACCGCCACCCCCTAGACCCACAGATCCAAGCAAATGCGGCAGAAAAACCTCTGCTTGAGAAGTGGTAGGGAGGGAGGTTGGTAGGGGGTGGAGGTGGAAGTGGAGGTGAAGGTGGGGGTGGAGGGTAGTACATGTGACATTCCAGCCTGGGGCTCCAAGAAGTGTTTTCTTTTTCTTTCTTTTTTATGAACTGGTAGAACAGTGGGTGGCAAGTTGTAATCTGACAGTGATGTAATTGTCCCTGCTGGTAATGCGGGCGACACAGAGCATGTGAAATCTCTCAAAATGAATTCACTATCAACACTTTCAGAAAAGGATGCTATTCAGGGGGAGAGGAGGAGGAGGAGAAGGAGGAGGAGGGACCTTTCTGTCTATGAACGGTCCATCAGTCAAGCCTTTCTCTCTCATCCTGCCTGAAGTAAACTGGGCTCTGTCCTTGACACAAAAAATAGCTTTGCCATTGATCAGAATGCATCCTGGCAAACAGGCATAGCTAAAATAGTGCTGCAATTGATCTTGAACGGAAGACTAATCAATCTTTATTAGTTCTGAGCAAAGGGCTTAAAAACAAACAAACAAACCAAACAAAAAAAAAAATCAACAGAAAAACAGCAGCAACACCAGCCCAGCACCGATGAGGCTGTATCAGTGCTTAAACACCGCCACCGCATTCATACTGTGCACACTCGCTCATAGCTGACACGGAGGGCCTGACTAACCTCTTCACATGCACACTGAACCTGTGAGAGAATAGTCAGACGAGCAGACGGAAGCGTGCGGGGAAGGTTTTCAGTCAGCAGGAACTAGCTGTGTTGAACAGCAGCACCTGGCTTAAAGGATAACACTTTCCCTGATCCCTGTATCTA
Organism: Rhamphochromis longiceps; assembly: GCF_057381845.1. Taxonomy (NCBI): domain Eukaryota; kingdom Metazoa; phylum Chordata; class Actinopteri; order Cichliformes; family Cichlidae; genus Rhamphochromis; species Rhamphochromis longiceps. The sequence continues at coordinate 51,922,886 of NC_140563.1, forward strand.
CAATGCTGGAGCAGCTGAATACACCATCTTATAACCACGGAGGGGTTACCTACAGCAAAAGCAGCCAGTGTTGCTTTTCTGAAAGTGAAAAAACAAAAACAAAACAACCATCAATACCAAGGAAAGAAGTTTAACTAGGCATTTAATCCCTGAGATATTTCAGTACAAGTAAAAAGAATGGCGATTTGAGCAGGAAGTCTTGGGTTTTAAATATGATAAAGAAATGCTGCTGGATAAATGAAAGAAGTTTGTCAGCATGACTCTTTGGTTTAAAAATTGTGAGACTTAAATGTGTAAAATAAGGAAACGTTTCTGGACACTTGGGGGAGGGGAGGGGGGGGGGGGGTCTTAAAGCTGTAAAACTTTTCCTACTGATAAAAAACAGTTAAAAAATTACTAATTTACACCCTACTTCACATTTTCATACAGTGGGCCGGATTGTAATATTTACCAGGCCAATTCTGGCCCCTGGGCCTTATGTTTGAAACCCGTGATCAATACTTTCCATGATATAAAGTGCAGTCACAGAAGGACTAGGGACCCATCTGCATCTGATTACAAGCTGTAAATCTTTTTTTTTTTTTTTTTACCATCAGCACGCATAGCTCAGCATGTTTATCGATCTTGGTGGACATTGTGATACTTTGCACAAAGGGCCATAAAAATGGCAGCTCTACTTTTAGCTGCTAATGTGAGAAGTTTCTGTGAGAGCTGAGAAGTACTTGTTTCTCCTTCTGAATGTTTGCACCTAAAGCCCAAGGCTACCGGGAGTCGACAATTAAAGGGGAAAAACATTTAAAAAAGCTTGATATATTTGTAAAGTGACTGCTGAGATGCAAAGCGCAGAGAATTTTCAAAAATTATGTCTCCCACAGCATATACACAGGAAAACAATTACCTAAAAAAAGCTGAAAACACAAAACAAAGCAGTCTGGGAGATTGCATGACACCCTGAGGGCGAAAAAGAGGAGCTGCGAAGTGACAAAGAGGCGGAGAGAGACATTAAGGGGGAGGAGGGTGCCGCATTTAGTCTACTTCCTTTCTAATGTATGTGAACTTTTTGCGGAAATTAGAAAATGAGAGGTAGAGAAGGGAAGGAGAGGCAGAGAGAGAAACACAAGAGGGGGAGTTTAGGGGGTAAACAGAAATGTCTTTGATCTTGGCAGACAGATGTTGAAGAGAAGCTGTCTTGTATGTGTAAAGGCCCACCTGAGCTGGCAGGTAGCCATGCCCAGATGGCTCTTTGTTCCAAACCCAGCACTAATGAGAAGATAGAGAGATGGAAAAGGAGAGGAGGGACTCTGGCAGGGGCAACAAGGAGGGGCGAGGATTTCTTTTTGGGCTGGGGGGGTTCAGCTGGCACAGATTCAGGATTGTTAGTACTGATTACATCTCATTTACAATTCTCCGGCATCCTATCTGGGCAGCACGAATCAAAGACGTGCGACTTGAAGATGATGTCACTGACAGCCAATCGCTCAGATGTACAGCAGTACAGTGCAGTTTTGCATATTCATTACACAATGCCGTGCATCAATAGATCAATGGTGATGCGTGCTTTCTTATGAATACAAACCACAGTGGTGTGCGACACATCAATCACCCTGCAGAATAATCAAACAGCATGGCTCTCCCCTGGGTCAGTGAATACTGTGGATGTGGGGAAAGTGGATGACACCGCAGGTGTTTTCTGCTTACATCCACTTTGATGAGTTACTGTATGAGAGTGCGTGTAGGTGCTTTGGGTGGGGTGGATACGCAGCAAGTATATTTACTGTAGATATTTTTGCTAAAACTGACAAAAAAAATCCTTGCTTGAACTCAGATGTAAGACTTGAGAGTGACCTTGAGTGAACCTAATAAATAGTCAATGATGAATGATAACTGGAGTTAAAAACTAAGATGTGAGACACTTCTGTGGAAGAGAGAAAGAGTCGATGGTATGAAACACCCTTACTTACTTTCTTATATGGCTATCTTTTCTAATTTACAGAGATATGATATCCATATACAAAGTGAAAATACAGTCAATTTTATTGCTTAAATCTTATTTAAGTTTAAAAAAAAGTGTAACTAATAAACATATAATGGAACTCACTTTGAGGGTATAGTAGGAATGCCAAAATACCAAAAATACAGCAGTTAGATAACTGATAACAATAGAATTACGTGACTCTTGATACCAAATTTGATACCATAACAAAATGATAACAGTACTTAAACATAAAGTCTGTAGTTAGACTTCAGTCAGACCATTCATTTAAAACATTATACAGTGGAACCCCGACTTATGAAATTAATTCGTTCCCGAGGGTCTTTCGTAAGTCGAAGATTTTGAGCCTTTTGAGTGAACGATAGGCTATAAGCTAATTACTAACTGCAACAACAATACGACATTCAAGTGGAACAGCGAAGCGCAAGTAGGAAAGCCAAGGGGGTTGTCACATGATTCGGAAGGCATTGTGGGCATTGTAGGCATTCTGGGATCAGCCAGTCAGAGCCAGCGGATTTCGTTACTCGGGCATTTTGCTGTAACATGGGCAGAAATATTGCCGTTAAGTGCCTTCGTAACTTGAATTTTTCGTTAAATGTGGTATTTGTAAGTCGGGGTTCCACTGTATTTTGTTAATACGACACAGACTGAAATGTTAGGATGGTTGCCAGGTACTCTACTAACGTTACTACACTACATGAGCTTAAGTATTTATATAACCTTAACCATCTTAAAGGCTATTGAGGTTAGCAGTCACATGACCTCTAATCATATGACGTCAACTTGTCTGCCATTTTGGATGTGTGACATTGTAGGGTGAAGTGAATAAGGCCCCAGTCACACACTGGCCTAAAGGCTGGTCCATGTCCACCTGGCATCCATTAGTTGTGCGGGAAAATGTAACAACTTGTCTGCAAACACTTGTAAGCTCTCTGCGTAGTGAAACGGTAAAGAAAGTAAAACGCAAACTGGTACGTTCACCTTCAAAGCAAAGGTTTTGCCTTTCAAAGCATGTTAGCTACAGTCCTGATGCACAACTTTGACCTGTTTGCATCACAGTTTAAGAGTTTTATCACAACTTGGCTAGTAGTTAGCAGGACAGTGTCCTGCATGCAAACTATGGGCGACTATGGCAGCCTGCTAAGGACAAAAGTCATCACAAGAAAGTTTTTGGAGCTTCACTCTCTTTGTGAACACATCAGTGGCAGCTGGTAACCTCTAGTAACCATTTACCAACCAGTTTGGGGATAATCATTGCTTCCTCCCAACCAGTGACTGTATCACAACCAAAATGGCAGACAAGCCTCAAGCATGCACATGATGTTACGTAAGAAACTTAAGAAGGATAATACTTTTGATGAGTCAGTTATCACCTGATTCCTACTTCCTTTCTAATGGGCAAGACACTTTATATGACAATGGGACTTTACAATACATAAAAATAAAGTATGCAGAATCTGAATACATAGGAAATGTACAGCTTCAATAATACACTATAGAATAAAGTGTTTTGTGAAACCCCATATTTTTCTTTTAAATTCAACAACTGAGTTCACACTATTTAACTGTAGACAAAGGTACTGGGATGAAGCTCAAATCACATGCTGAAGCAAGACAAACTCATTCCTCTGTCAGACTTTAGTGTTTTACTGTGCGATGTGACTGTTTAGTTCACATGTGACGGCTGTTTCGTGTAACTGAATGTTTTCATGATGATCCAAAGGTCAACCCTTTAGGGTGTCTGTGTTTCACACTCCACACATAAACTAATTTAAAGACATATCTGAAGAAATAAAGAAAGAGAAGAAAAATAACTTTTTTAAACTGCACGTGATAAATGAACCTTCACTGAGGCACTATGGCTCGTCTTTTTTAAAAGCGATTCTCTGTACAAAAATAATTAGGTTACAGAGACCAACACAAAAACCCAGAATTTACAGTTAGACAAACATTAAGGAAAGGAGGCCAAAAGGGCATTTAACACATCGGTTCTCAATGAAGAACCGAAAACTATAAATAAACACTTTCCCCATCTCACTCCTTGAAATATTTGTAACTTTGTGTCTAATAAATTAACAAATTTTTGTAGTTCAGTCCAAACAGATGGAGCTGCCCACATAAAAGCCCTTTCACTAAGCTCTGAATGGACCCTTGGTAAAGATAAGAGCAGAGAGCTTCGAGAGCACAGGCTGTAGCCTGACACTGGGGGTGGAAGTAAATATGAGGACAGATGTAATGGAAGCTGCTTAAAGATGGCCTTATAAGTGAGGGAGTGCCAGCAGATTTATCGTCACAAGCCAGAGATATAACAATATAGCAAAGATCAAACACCACAAATGTTTCAATGAAAGAAAACAACTTTCGAAACTGCCGGAGTCTTTTGCAAAAATTGGGATTTTTCTGCTAGATCACGCTGATTTCAGCTTCCCGGTTCATTCACTGTGTCTGTTATCTGTAGAACTGATGTAGATAACTGTACATGCAGTATGCAATGCGACTAGAACCAGTGAGCGCCAGTAAGTTAGAAATCACACAGAGGCCCCATGCAGTGAAAATATTATTCATAACCTCTTCTGGGAGTTGTCTGAACTTGGCGTGGTGACCAAGTTCACTGTGTCTCGCATGCCCCTCTCCATCTGTGTCTACAGTTCCAATGTCAAAGTGATAATGATGTGAGAAGTCTAATAAGGGTGACTTCGGGGCCTTTTATGAAAGAAAAAAAGAAAAACAGCCAACGTCTAGGAGAGAAATGTCTGAATGTCAGAATGGGTCAAGCCTAATGTTTATTAAAGTATGACTGCCGTATGGATTTTCTCACTTCCTGCAGGTGGGCTAGTATACCATCAGAACTGCTTGTTCAGTGACTTAAAAAAAACAAAAAACCTTTCTATTCCAGCTTATCCACATCTGACATTTGATGTTATTCTTCTAAAAAGAAGCAATCTGGTATTCAAATCTGACATCTTTTACGCTACGTGGCTCACCATGTGTGAGAACATCAGGCTCTCTTCCCTTCATAGCATTATTCTGAAAACCGATAAAAAATTATTATTGTAAACCTTTCAGTGTGATTTGGGACCTAGGGCAATAATAAGCAGGCTCGCTTTAGATGTCTTTCCACAAAATATTGAATAAAAACAGCTATTTTCCAGCACTCTATTTCTTCACCTGCCCATTCAAAAAAAAAAAACTTTAATGATGGACAGTTGGTTAACAGTGCACCAAATCTGCAGGCACGCTGTAAGATCACTTCAGAAAATGTCTTAAAGTTTGCAGATATGCAAAAAACTGCAGCTGTGAACTAACCCATTAGAAGTACTTTCCAGGCTACCCCTGGGAGGTTCCTCTTCCACTCTTCACCTGCAGTCAGTGGTGGGCATCAAAATATTCCACCCTGCTGCTCACTTACAGCTCTGCATGGTCAGAAAAATCTCTTGAGGGCTCTGAATATTTTATTTATTTTTCCTATTTTCAGTGGATTTTTCAAAGTATACCGTGAGTGCTTCAAAAAGGAGAGTGACCTGTGACCACCCCGCACTGTCCAACACACCGCTTTAGTATAAGTCAGACTAATCGGCTTCTTCTAATGTTTTTTTTTTTTTTTTTTCCAGGCGCATCGAGTTGCTGTAGTGTATTAAGGTGTATACAGAATGAGTCCTGGCAGAGAGACAGACAAAAAGTCAGACAGAGAGACTCCTAATCAATAGCCCTTTAATGGTCATCTTTATAGCAGGACCATTGTCCTCGCAGCCTGGCCCTCACTGCTCTCCCCTTTCGCACTCGGGGTGCGGTGGTAGCCGTCCTGCCTCTCTGAAGGACATCCGAAGAGTTTCAAAGGCGATAACAAATCAAACTGTTCCCTGAATCTAATATCAAACAGGCCTGGTGTCAGCATTTATTAGAGAAATCAGATTCTCCCCCTCCTCCGTTCCCTCGTCTCCCCCCTTCACTCTCCCACTTGCAGTATTCCAACACACAGCGGCCCTTTGAAGTCGAAAGAATGCAGGATCGCAAATTACCCAGGAGACGTAGCTGATAGTCTTTGAAGCCCTCCTTTGATAGTGTTGTTTTCTGCTCTCCCCGAGCATCTCTCTCCCTCTATCTCTCACTTGCCTTTTCCTTCTTTCCACACACAGTGTAACTGACAAACCAATTTGGCCAATGGTGCGATTACACAAGTATACTATAATGCTTAATAATAAGCACGACCTTCTAGGAAGGGACAGAACCCTTTAATGTATCATTTGAAAGGAAACCTAATGAGGTTCACATGAAACCCAAAGCGTTATTATACATATTAACTCCACAAATTTGATGTTACAATAACATTTGTGCATTACACAATTTTTTAAAGGTTGCCGAAGCCTTTGTACCACATGCCAGCATGAGAATCTGAGCTCTGCTGTAACTAAAGCTCATGGCCTTTGGCACAGTAAGCTCTTTCTTTCCCGCAAAAAAGAAAAGATGCAAGTCCATGGGCATGATGTAATTTTCCCTTAGCCATAGTTTTTTCATAAGTTGCCTCAGAATTGTCTGCACAGATGTCGTTGTCACGGAGCACTTCTGTTTACTCTGGTCTCGACACAGTACATCTTTTAGGGGATCTAAAGACATCCAGACTTTTTATCTCCAAGTCAGACAGCCTGGCGTATAATGCATGGAAGCACCTGACAGGAAATTCCCACTTGTTAAACTACTGTTTGGGTGTAGAACTGACTAAACAACTTGCAGTACGTGTTAAAACTTCTTTCACATTTCAAAATGTATATTGGGAATTATGGTATTGTGAAATCCTGTTACTTAATATACATATTTGAAATAGCCGAGTGATTACTTTACTTACTTATTTTTGCATAAGTTTGCAAATGTGTACAAGTTTATCGAATCATATTAGTGCCGCTATTGATACCATATGGACATTTGAAAATGTTCTCACTCTCCCTTTGTGTTTAAAAAACAGGTAGAACCAACAAAATTGTTAAAAGCAAATAAATGCTAACATCCAAACCCAAAGCCCTATTAAACAATAGATCCAATGTTATTTAATGTCTATTTAATGCTATAAATTCATATATACAAGTTAAATATTTTGTTTAAAGGATTAGTTCTTAACTTGAAGTAAAGGTAATAGTTTTGCTACGCTATGCTAATGTTAGCTAGGTAAGTTAACCAGGTAACATGAACTGTGGCTCATTTATTGACAATGTTGCAGAAAATCTAAAACACAGCAATTATTCTTATACAACATTAAAAAATGTTTTTGCATAAAAAGCTACAGACAGACCATATCAGCAACAAATGAGGTAGCAGGTGCCAGGCTAGCAGCAAGCTGTGAAAAAAAATTAGTGCTGTCAGCGTTAATCTTGTTAAAATGACGTTAGTGCGGTTATCTCAGTTAGCGAGTTAGAGCGGATCGCCCTGTGTGTTGGGCTGCACTGCGCTAACGCGTTAATATAACCACGCTAACGTGTTGACGTATTGCAGCCCCACGCTAACTCGCTAACAGAGATTTGCAGTGTTAATGCGGTTATGGCGTTAACGTCATTTTAACAAGATTAACGCTTATAGCATTAAAACATTTTTAAAAAAAAATCGTTTCCTGTCATCATCTCTTGATAAACGTTTCTGACATAGAAATATTATATAGATAAATATTATATAGGTAAAGTTGGCACATGATGATGGCAGATTTTAAAATAATCTACTATTTGATCATTAAGTTCACTGAAAAGTTTTTAGAATAAGTTGAATTTGTGACTCTTTTGCACATCTCCAGGATCTCCCCATGTCTTCAATATGAACATGCAAGCAAACAAAGTTTATGCTTCAACATTTTAGTTTTTGTTTATCGTTGCCATATGGGTTGTTAATTTGATCTAATTGTAAACATGTATAGCTTCTTTTGTTTAATTGCTACATTTAAGTTTGATTCGCACAAAGACGGGTTGACTCAAGGAGGCTACTGTTTGAATGTAGGCACAAACATGCTAAGACGATATTTTCTTCGTCCACATGATAATTGTTCTGTATTGTTCGTATTAGCATAAAGTATTTTCCTTATTTTAATTCTATAAATTCATAAATGCAGCAGAGACATGGAATTATAAGTTAAAAGTACATAACCATCACAAATAGCCCACTGCGGAGTAGTCACATCTTTAGATCTTAATGATTTACACCTACTGGGAATGTTAAGAGACTAATTTATATTTAATAGGACACAGCAACTTTATTATGAGGCCCAAATATGTTAAGCAGCTATTTACATTTTTTAAAAAATAACTGTTTGAACTTAGATAGTTTAGACAATTGACTGTGCCAGCTGATATTTTGTGTGGAGGAAAACAATGACTGATTTAGGATTATAGAAAGGTTTTGATGCTTCATGTTATCATCTGTGACTTTTTTTAAAATAAGTGTCCAGGATGTTGGAAATAAACTAAGGATAACACCGAGTCCCTTGAACAGGCTGTCACTTATGAACACTGAAGCAGTACTATTTGGCAGTTGTACTTTGAAGACTTGATCAATGACTTTTTGCCAAAGGAAGCCAAAAAGGAGGCTGATACTTTAAGGAGGACATTTTCTCTAGGGTTTTATTTAGATTAAATTGTGTGTTTGTCTGCTTAAGATGTAGCTTATAATATAGTGCTGTATGGATTCAACATATTAAAATAACACAAGTAAGCACAAATAAATGCTGTGTTGTTAGAATAGAATAGAATAGAATGGCTTTATTGTCACTATACAGTTGTACAATGAGATACTGCTGTGTGCTAATAAATGATCAAATAGATGTGACGCTTACTCTTTTGCATGGGTAGGAAGGAGGACCGGTTATGGCCAGAACCCTTAGTCAGTGGTTGGTTTTATTTATCTAATTTTTCCTATGGTGTATTTAGATTTAACTTTTTTTTTATAATTATATAGTAAGAAGCTATTGAAAATAGAGTAGTAGTATTGGCAAAACAATAAAACATGTACAGTAATTGCCCACAGTGGTTTTTATTTTATTTTATTGGCAAACAATTAAAAAAAGATTGTAAGTAGTCTATCAGTGCTATGTTGCTAATGCAGTCAGTATTTCTGAGGTCATTTTGAGAACAATAGTCTCGTGCTTGGAGAGACTGAACTGTCATTGCTCACTAACACATAATATTGACTCATTATATAAATGATTTAATGGACTGAGGACACTTTTAAAGTTGGTGTGAGGAACTTTTTTTTAGGTCAACTTAGTTATAAGTTTCCTTCCTTTTCATGTCACAAGATCTAAAAACGTAGTAATAGTTCTGAGCATGAATAAAACTGATATCACACCATTCCTGTTCTTTACTTTTAATCACTGGGGAATTCAGTGCATCAGCTTCATAATGCAAGTACAGATCACTTCCTAAGAGATGATGCAACTATTTTGAATTCAAGTGTAATGACAGTCCATTGTAGTTGGATTTTTAAAACTCTTTCATAAATCTTAAATGGCCCCTGGTTCATTAAAGACATGCTATTCAAGAGTTCCTTGGTGCGCTGTTGTGTTTGACAGGTTTGACAAACTCAGCTTTGCTTTTGAAGGACGATGAAGAACACGCTTGCCTTCATGCGACCATGACGTGCACTTGAAGGGCAACATGTCACATGGTATCGATGATGGTAAGGCACAGATGCACATGAATACACAAGTACACCCACACTGATCTGGAAGCAAATATGCAGAACCTCCCTGATGTAGAGTGCTATAGCTGCATCGCTCTGGTGGTTTGGGAGCTTCACGTCCACTTAGATAATTAATAGTGATCAAGGGTCGTCCTGCCTGTCATAGTTGCCTCATGTTACTGCCTGTTCAAAAGGACTCAAACTCTCTGGCCTGAGCTAAAAGGAAAGCTACACACAGGCTCATATTCACATCTAATAAGCCCAAGTGTAAATGTGAGTATAGGTTTTTGAGGTGGGGGCTGGAATCTGACTTATTTAATATGAACAAGGGAAGATCAAGCGCTTTCCACCCACATCCAGGGAAGGCTTTGAAAGGGACCAAAAATATAAAACACACCCAAATGTGCCATTCAGCACTGCATTACTTAAAAATGTTCAATATTAGGACTTTAAGGGATTTGTACTTTTTTTCCCCCTCAGTCCATTTGTCCATTGGGTTATTTTTTTAATTTAGTAAACTGTGCAAAATTACAATACTGTATTAAATAAATGTCTGCCTGCACAGTGCTGTTCCTGTATGAATTGCACACCCCCACACATATACGTATATAAATAGATCAATGTATTCAAATACACATACACACAATCCTACCCACATCTAAAAAATCTGCATACCAAGATCCTCAGCAGTGGTGATTATGAAGGGTAACTCTCTACCAAAGAGGAAGTGCATCACAGCAGCACCACAGTGGCTTTTAAAATCTTCAAAGAAAATAAAATTAATCTAAGAAAGATCTTCAGGAAGGAAAACTATACAGAAATCATGTCCCTTCTGTCATTTTGGCCAGGTCATTGTGGACAGGTAAAAATTCATAAACCTCTGAATAAATGCTGGTCAGGGACACAAACCAAAATGCTATTGAATTAAATTTTAGATTTCTCAATATAATACAGTGCAACACTTCCAAATTGGATCAAGAATTCAAACATGAATTGTCACATGTTGGCCCGTTCCAAGAACCTCCTGCTTTCCAGTGTAACAATTTAATTTTTGTTATACGATTTAACTGATCTAAGCCATGAAACTGCTCCTGCAGTGTTGTATTGCCTATAAACAGCATGATGTTTACTTGTACAGTCACAATGATTTATTGGTGGGGCCAATATTACAACCTGGTCTCACAGGCAGTTTGTGATATAATCACAACCTTTAATTTATTTATTGATTCATGTTGCTGGAGTGGATATGCTGGATAACCTGGGTTTCACAACCTTATTTTATGCCCCTGAACGCAGCTCTACATCAGAATTTCATGACCCATATTTGAGTCATACATATAATTTGTGTGGCTGTTAAGCACGTTGTTAATTATTATTATCAGGTTTAGAAAAAAATAGTGGTTTGACTTTAAACACCATGATTTCTACTCTTTAAAAAAAAAAACTCGGTTGCCACGGTGACATCTCCTATTCTGTACAACAAAAGCTGTGTCCAAATTCAGAGGCTGCATCCTCCTGAGGCCGCATTTGTAGGCTGATTACTTAACAGCGACGCGACGGCTGTCCAAATTCGAAGACTCCTCTATATGCGGCTAACAAATGCGTCCTCCTTTTCCCCAGATTTTAAGGATGGGTCAGGTGTATCCTTCATGGCCTAACTTATCCCCAGAATTCATAGCGCGGCCCAGCCAATTCGTTTCTAACAATGGCGGCAACTACTTAGTTTTAATATTACTCTTTCTGGGTCACAAAATAAATTTTTAAGATATTTTCGGGAGTGAATGTGGCTGTGTAAACTTCAAATAGCTGCTCGTTTTATCAAGACATCTGTCATGGTCCGGAGTCTGTGACTCCGTGTTTATGTTTAGTCTATTAGTATTCTGTGGTTTTGGTTACCTTGGGTGTTTGTATTCTTCTGTTCATGTTCCTATGTTCTGTGTCCCCCAGTCTGTGTTAAGTTGGTGTGTTATGTCATTGCGTGTATGTGTTTCCTGTTTTATTGTGAAGGTCTGCGTCTTATGTGAGTGTTTTCAGTTTGCCTCCCTAGTCTCGTCACGATAATCACTCCCAGCTGTGTTCCCCACCTGCGTGTAATCTCCCTGTGTTCTCTGGGTGTATTTAAGTTGTGTCTTCTGTCATGGTAGTTGCTGGTTCGTCTGCGTTATTTTCCTCGCCGCCATTCTGTGTTTATTCCTCCAGTTTCCTGGTCATTCTCCCTGCAAGGTACCCTCGTTAGTGTTCTGGTTTCGTGTTTAGTTTAGTTTTCCCAGTTTAGAGTTATTACTGTTCTGTTTCTCGCCACCCCTTTTGTTGTTCTTATCCGGTTGTAAATAAAGCTCATCCTCCACTTAAGCAGTCTGCATTTTGGGTCCTATTTCATATTCCACACGGCTTGCCCCGGCAAACCGTGACAACATCACATATTTGCAAAAGTGCTATGAAGTTTTTGGAGACGTCTGTTACCCACAATCTCGAAGCTAACAGGAGGTCGAGGCCCACTACAGCTGGTGGGAACACCGCACTCCCGGCACATCGTGCCTCGTTGGCTTCAAGCTGGTGGCCTCCGAAGGATGCGTCCGAAACATCTGCGAGATTTCGCAAAGATTCATCTTAATTTTTTGTTTCTCCCATGTCCCTTGCAGGGCTTCATAATAAACAGCAAAGTCAGTATTTAGTTTTTTTTCCAGAGTTGTGATTTTTTTCTGTCACTTTTGGAAGATCTTCTTGTTTGCTGAGATGTGAGTAGTTTCTTTGTTATTCAGCTTAAATTTGTTTACTTAGAATTAGTTATTCAGCGCCATTTTATTGCTGTTTAATTTGCTTGTTTGCACTAGAAAAAGAGAAATGATCATCATTAGTGTGCCACACACTAATGATGATCATTTCTCTTTGCAGCTTTTAAAAATTGAAGTAAGAATATCCAGCCTTATTCTTTTTATTCATTGTTGTGTTTACCACAAATCTTATGAGATAGGGAGTCTTAAACTAATAACACGGTTTGTGTAAACAGTGGAATGCCTGGTCCATTTGAAAGATGTCCATATATTTTGTGTTGATGTGCGTGTGATGGGATATTCAACACTGTCAGCTGACTCTCTGCCTCTCTAGAGGCTTCATTGAAGTCACACATGTGACTTGAAGTCTTTAGAGTGCTACTTGCCCTTTACACAGCAGAAGAAGAGTCACTGAGACTGATTTTTATTTTTTTTTTAAGTAAAAGAACATCCATGTTTTGTAGTATTTTATTGTATAGTATGAGAAAAACAAATGCAGGTTTTTTTAGGAGTTTTCTGGCATTGTCTAGACAAAACATCAAAATATTCAGAAAATTGTTGCCATAGAAAATAGTTGGTCACAACTTCATGTTCTAGGGCAATAATAACAATACTACTACTACTACTACTACTAATACTAATAATAATAAATTAGACCATAGGAAAATACATAATTTGATAATAATTATATATTGGTTGGTGCAGTAGTGTGATAATTCAAATACACTAACGAGACAAAGGCAAGGCTGTTTGTTCCAGTCATACACTGTCCTAAAGGAAACCAAAGTGTTCTCTCCCGGATGGACTGCAGTTTAAAACAATTGCATAATCACTGATGTGTGTCTCTCAAAGCTTCAGTGATATACATTCTCAGCCAGTACAAAACATAACAGGACACACAAGGGTGCAGGATCTTTTCATCTCCACATTATCAGTGAGATTGCTAATGAGAGCAGTTGTATGTGCTTATAACACCATCAGTTTCAGCCTATTGAGCCTTGTGAGCACACAGGCAGTTCTCTGCAACTGTGGGAGTTATCAAAGCGCGCGCGTGTGTGTGTGTGTGTGTGTGTGTGTGTGTGTGTGTGTGTGTGTGTGTGTGTGTGTATAATTAGTGTTGAGGAAGAGGGATAGTGGGGTTAAACTAAACACTATGGAGAACCATGAGATCTGGGAGAAAGGATGAGGGAAGGCTTTTCTCTCTGCACAGTCATGAACAGAAACAGAGACTTGGCTCTTATTCTTTGCCCCTTTCTTTCCCATTTCATCATCTTTTTAGAGCTATAGTGCACAGAGGGAGGAGAGGACCCCTCTGCTGGGACAAAAGCATCTCATCTTAAGGATGAGTGGGTGGAATTAATATGCATTGGAAATGGGGGGAATAGAAATTGAAATAAAAGGAAGTTAATTGTCCCATGACCTTGTTTGTCTTTACTTCACTTGTACAGATAAAGTGCTTAAAGACGAACTCTACTTTGAAACCTCAGTCCCGCCTCCTGTGTTACTGAGACTGTAAATGTCTGACACAGCCCTCACAATACATTGATAAGGCTATTGTACAGTTTCACAGTGTAAGCAACACCTCTTCGTCCCAAGGTGTCAAACTGCTGTTCTGTCAGGAGCTGACTGTGTGCGATACACACAAGCTGTCCTTTGTTGGCTCTGCCTTGACGCACTGGCCGTACAGGACCTCCTTTGAAGACTCCAGATTAGGAGAGTAAAGGGACTGGCATGGTTGTACACTGTTCCTACAAACTAGCTATTTACTGTCACCAGGAGGCACTATCAAAACTATGTGGAAAAACAGGTAAAGGATATCAAACACTTTGCAATGCAAGAAAAAATGACAGCAAATAGAAAAGTATTGCAACGCACACAAAACACAATGAAAAATGACTAAAACACTATGGAAGTAGAAAAAAAAAATCTCAAAAAACACACCGGAAGTGTTTTTTGGGGACACATTAGCTGAAACGAACAGCTGAAACCAAAATGTGAGCACTGAGACACGCTTAAAAGAAGTGGAGGACACTTTGGTTTTGTGAGAGAGGAAAAAATGTAAGGTAATGTGTGTTCTAATTGCATGATTTAAAACTGTTTTTAGTTTTTTATGGTTGCTAATAGCCGTTTATTGTTAGCTTGTCACTTCCGCAACTGAACGTCTCCAAAAACACTTCAGTTGTGTTTTGTTTTAGCTTTTTCAGTGTCTTTTCTACTTCTGTTGCGTTTTATTCAACTTTTGTTGTGTTTTGTGTTCTTTTACAGCATTGTTCTATTTGCTGGAGTTTTCTTACGTTGCAATGTGTTTGATCTTTCAGGGCCACCGTATATTTGGGTTAGCACTCCCTTAGCTAGCCCCTGCTGTGAAGGACAGTAGCTAACTAGCAAGTTCTGGAATGACTTCTTTATAGTAAAGTGAAACCTTACATTAAAAGCAACTGTCCAGTAAAGCAGAATTCTTCGTAAGCTAGCAGTCTAACACTGTTTGGTTTGCATTTTGCACCAACTGATTCAAAGAGATACTTTCACACAAAAATTTAAGCTAAACAAGCAATGCAACTTTTTTTTTTTTTTTTTACAAGCATCCAAAAATTATGAATTGTGTTCCATGAACTCAGTGCACCACCATACAGACACCAGCGACTTATTTATTATAAAAAGGCAGTGTTTGAAGTCCAAAGAATGAGAATAAGTGGTTTCACATGTTTAGAGAAAGCTTCTCAGCTCTAAACCTTTGTCCAGTCTTTTGTGCTGACACAGCATGTGTCACAGCAGATTCATCAGGCTTCAAGAAGCAGATATGTTTTATCAGCTCACCAGCTAAACAATATCATAATAATAATTTTGGTGCTGGTCTCAGTACGATCATTGTTGATCTGATGTGTTCCTTCTCACTGAATATGATTCAGAAAGTTGGATCATGCTTCGGTTCCTGAAATGTATTCTGAAGGAAGGTTTTACCTTTGTAGTTTGCACTCTTAGCGTAATCTGCAGAACACCCTGAAAGTATTTTCAACAAATGTTTCCTTGTATTAAAATTTCCCTGCTCTTTGTAGTCTCCCAGCGCCACCAAAAAGAGAAGCTTCCTTTGGTGTATTTCTGTGCTTTTGAATAAATATCTAGTCAGTGTGAGCTTACTGAACAGAACCGAGCTGTTAGCAGGACAGCCAGAATTTATGCAGGCTTGTTTATGCGTACTCCATAAGCTTATTTTCTAAAGATATTATAACAAACCGAACTCTCGCAGAAAGAGCCGGGGTGCAGTTAAAGGCAAGAAAACAAAAAAAAAAAAGCAGGGATACCATTAGGTTATTACATTTAGGTGTAGAAAAGTAGGTGTAATCTTGCAGTTTTGCAATCTAAAACTTTATCCATATTAGATAAGGCTCCACTTAGAAAAACATTCGGGGGAAAAAAACCAAGTCATTAAAGTTTCTTTTTATGCTACAAACTTGATTATCATGTGATACAAAAGTCAGCAGACTATATTAATGTATTCTGTATCTAAAGGTACTTTTTAAAGGCCGATCTTATACATACTATAGCTTTTCTTGTGTTTTTAATTTTATTTTGCACTCTACATGAGTAACACTTGAATCAGCACATCCATTTGTCATTAATTATGGCTGTTTTCTAAATTACTGTCATTTTATTAGTAATATAGAGGAATACTTAGCCTGTAAAAACATTTGTATAAAGATTTATTTTATGCTGCAGGTGTCAAGTCTTAGAAAATAAAGGAATTAAGGGGCATTTCAGACCACCCACTACTACTACTATTACTATTGTTATTAATTAATGAATTAATTAATAGATGTAATTAAATTATGTTGTTATGATGTTGTCAAGTTTGGAAGACATTCATATACTAGGCAGTGAATCCCTAAAAATAGAAGCTGCAGTGACTGGCATTATGGGAAATGTAGGATTTAGTACTGTTGGACCTTAAAGCCACTAAGATTGTATCTGGAAATACTATACACTTGGAATATGAGCTAAATTTACCCACCTGCAGTTTTTGTTTTTATCAAAGCTACTCTCATACGCACATTGCATTCACATTTACGCTTCATGGGGGAAAATATCAAAATAATCTTTAAATCTTTTTGAAAAAGAAAGATGAAAAAACAACAAACACACATGAAAGAAAGCAAACACTAACACTAAAAAAATACAAGACATATCTGCTAGGCGTCACTTTCACTGACTGATACATTTACCCATGCATATTTGTTCAAATATGAACTCATGTATGTGTAGGTCTAATTACATTAATATTCCATAAGAAGACATATAAGATGAGCAACGATATACTCTGTTAACTCCAACTGTTGGAAAATAATGTAACTACAATTTCCTATCTTTCAGTAGTATACCTTTACATATACAGTTTCCATTTTCCTCGTTTGTGGTCACAGATGGGCAGTAACGCGTTACTGTAATCCGATTACTTTTTTCAAGTAACGAGTAAAATAAGGGATTACTATTGCAAAAACGGTAATTAGATGCACCGGATGATACCTGGACCAGGGTAAACCTTCGCCTACCCTACTCCTGCTTTACAGGTGAAAATAAAGCAAAAGGACCGCTAGTCTTTGACTTTATTTATTTTCTGCTGTGTTTTACTTGCATCTATTTGAAAGACTGAGTGTAAACACACAAAAAAAAAATATTTTATGTGCTGGAATGTGCAGAAAATAGGTTTAAATATTAAACTAATTTCTTCCAGTCAGAGAATGTTGCATATAATTAAATTAAACCTAACTTATAAAATCACCTGCATTAAATGCATTAAACAGCATGCATGTGTTAACTACATTTATTTATAGTTGGAGAGTTTCACTATATATTTAAGTCACAGTGGAACAAAACCCATCTGTATTAATGCAATATCCATTATTCTTGTCAGCTGAATTCGAACTGCAAACATTTACTCAATGATTTTAGACCCCGCTGCTTATTCTGATATCATTTGTACTTCCTGACCTTGCTCTCTGTCATTTGTAGAAAAATGAATGCCAGCGTGTTGGTGATGACTATGTGACGATTTGTTTTTTGGTGTCTTACACAGTAGAGAGAGACAGAGAGAGAATCTGTGATAGTGTGTTTGCTCAGGTGTGACGTGACGATCACAGAGTTGTTACGCTGGTAACGATTCACAAGTGTCCAAAACCTGTAGCCAACAACAGAAGAAAATGGATAATATCAATATCAAAATCATTACCAGGAACTGTCAAACAAATTGTATCCATCCTTTTATGATTCCTAACTTTCCAGAAATGGATTGCTACAATGGTGAAAAATAGCCCTCCGTACTAAATGATTACAAATTTCAACCATGCTGCACCCTCTGTTATTCTCTTTTCCATAAAAAGTCATAAAAGTGATGCAGCTGACACCATCACAATCCCTGGATGCTAGACACCATCTGTTCAGACAGTTTTCAAAAGATTTTTGTAAAACTTTTTTTCTCTTTTCTACAAATCTTATACTTAATCCCACCACAATGCCACAGTGTAACACGCGATCTCTAAGGTATTCACTGAAGAATTTTGAATCTTCTGCTTCCTCTAATAGGAAACAATTTCAACACTTTCCTGTTGTAATAGTTGTCGCGCAGGACAAAGCTCGTCCTCGTCGTCTCGCTTTTAGCTGACTTCTCATCTTAATGCAGACTTTCATGATGGGACAAAGTGTGTGGCATCGATTTGAGGAGCCAAGCAACTTAGTATTGGTGACCTACTCAACCACACCGGGGCACACATGCTAAAAGGTAAATGTCCTCCACCAAAGAGAAATACCGCTTCAGCTTAACACATGACACAGCCTATTAAAACTGCGCAGCTCATTATGTCAGGCTGAGGGACGATGTCTATATAGAATTCAGCATCTTCTCTCAGAGCTCTGCTGGACTGTGCATTTCTGTTCTGAGTGGAGCGCGGGGAAATGCAAACCGAGCTATGAAGCCTGCTGAAGAAGATGCAGAAACAGTCATTCATATTTTATAAGCAAAGCCCCATCTATACCCCCCCACACACCCCTCACCTCCTACCTTTAACATTTGCTTATTAAATCTGCAGCTGTCAAAGCGTACCTCAAAGCCTTCGTGAGCGCACACACACACACACACACACACACACACACACACACACACACACACACACACACACACACACACACACACACACACACACACACACACACACACACACTCTTTCTATTGCCTTCCTGACACAGGCACTCTGACTTTAAACTCATTACTTTGGACAAGGCTTTTAATGGAGGCAAGAGCCAGACACACTAAGGTACAGAAATGAACGAGATGGGGAACAAAGGCAGAGGCAAGAGAGAGGTGTAAACTTTTATTCTTCATTCACACAGTGCCCTCGCTTGAATTGACCACAGCCCTGATTTGTATGAGGGAGTTTAGAAACAACTTGTTTAACTGGGATGAGCCAGAGGTGAGCGCCTGGAGGCCGCGGGGCGAACACGTCACCTGTAGCTCAGATACATTATCTTCAAGTTTGTCACTTTTCCGTGCCACATCCGCGTAAATCAAAGTTTGGCTGACCGGCCGGTCTCTTCTGTAACTCAGCAGACATTTGCCACCAGGGAGTCATTGAGCAGCACCGACGCCTGGGGTGTCATAATGACAATATTGCACCGGCAAAGCGCTAAATGACAGTGAGCTCACAGACAGAGTGGGGAAAGCGGCAGAAATGCACTGATCAATGAGCAATCGATACGACCCTGCCAGGTAATCACAAAACCACGGTGATTAACGGCGAGCAATCAATTGCCATTAACCCCTGCGTGTACCAGTTAAGCATCAGCGACAGTTTGTGTGATGAATGCTTGAAATTACTGGAGGCTTTTTAACTACCTTCTGTCTCTGAAATGTCACCAAGCTTAAATCTGTGATTCAGCGTGTTTAACCTGACTCCCATGTCTGGCCTGACTAATAGCACATTATGACATTTAAAATAAGCAAAAAGCAAAACTTGATTGCATAGAGCAAAACATTCTCGAAACAGGAGGCAAACATAAAGGAAAGGAGTGGAAGTCAAATTAGATATGAAGCTGGAGCGTTCCAGCATTCACACCCTTGCATTGCCCATACAGACAGGCGAGCACACACCCACGCACGGCCACACACACCCACACACACAGTTGCTGGATCATTCTCACATTGGCGGGTGTGACACTGATACGTGCAACAAGTGATGTTTTAGGATGTAATCCAACAGAATCGTGGCGTTAAAAAGGTGGGAAAAAAACCCAGAAAAAAATCTGATCTTTGTCACGAATGAGAGCATCTCTCAACCATTTCCTGCAATCAGAGTCATCAGCAGCTTCCGTGGGCTTCAGTCTGAAAAGTTAAATTCAGCCTGACAGCTGCTGTTAACGGGCAAAGTGATGGATGAGTGTGTTCAGAAGCAAGCAATTTGTAAAAAAAAAACTGACTTTCATTGCAGCTAATGAGGAATGAAAACACTTAATAGAGCTAGTTTCTGGTGGTGTTTCCGGTTTTGGACCAGAAGAGGGAGCTGCTAGTGGGGAAAGCTGGGGCCAAGCAGCATCCAAACTCTGTAAAATAGGTCAGTGAAATTTTTCTCCCTCACACACCTGGCTTGCTTTCTCTTGTCCTGTAAATCCAGTAAAACAGTAACACTGTTTGCTTTCTCTTCTCCCTCTTCGCCATTTTTTGCTCAGCCAACTTCACATTGCCGTTTTTTTGTACAGGCCACGTCCTGCTCCCCCACCCACCACCCCCTTCGTACCCCTTCTTCCTCTCCTCTTCACACTCCGTTTTGCCCCCTTCTTCCACGTTCTTCTCCTCTCTCATCTCTTTAGAAGGCCCCTCCCCGCCTTTATTGCACGCCTCAGCACAACTCCCAAACTTCAGCCGTTCACCAAACTCTGACAAATAATCCACACAACGAAGCACTCTCGCTTGCTGCTTACTTTTCGCTGCCGCGCTAACCTTGAGCTTGCAAAGGATGCACGACGCGCGATGGATGCGCGTGCACCACGTGTGAGTGACTGTGTGGGGTTTCGTCGAATGCAGATCAATATCATGGCAAGGTTACTTTAAAATTCAATTAATAACAAAGCGAACATCCCATGAGCTGTCACCACCCGTGGACGGCTGGTGGGGGTGTGCTGGACTAAAGTCAACGTGGTCCGATCCCAGGGGATGGGAATGAAAAGAAACGGATAAATTCATATCTGTATTATTAACCACATTTGTTTGGAGATGGGTTTGGCTGGGATGAATTTCTTACCAACTCCATGTTTTATTAACTGTCTCGGAGCGAGCCAGCAAAAGCATATTGTGTCTTGCGCCACCATCTGTGTGCATCTTTTATTTGCATGTGTTTGTGTGTGTGCGTGTACGTGCGCCTGTTTCCGTCGTTCGCCACGCTCGGCTCATTGAGGTCAGGTAAGTGGCTGCTTCGGATCAATCACAAAGTTGGAGCGCAAAGTTTTGTGCTGCCGAAAAACT
This sequence comes from Rhamphochromis longiceps, assembly GCF_057381845.1. Taxonomy (NCBI): domain Eukaryota; kingdom Metazoa; phylum Chordata; class Actinopteri; order Cichliformes; family Cichlidae; genus Rhamphochromis; species Rhamphochromis longiceps. Next base: position 51,943,812 of record NC_140563.1, read on the forward strand.
GGTCATGTGCCACTTCGTGCTTCCACACAAGGGCCCCGTATTAAAATATGCATGTTGAGCCACCACTCGGTCTTAATATTTAAACCAGCCTGGAGGTGAGGCCCGCTTTAACGCAGCCTGACAGACCGTGTGTACAAAACACTGGCTGCCTCCCATACAAACTCACCTAGCGCGCACGCACGCGCACACACCAGCAGCAGCAGTGCTGAGACAGACAAACACGTACAATCAAGAATAAACACAAGCTGGTTTAGACAGAGGAAGCCATAGATTTACCCATAAAGTGCGCGTCCCATATGGAAAGAGTGCTTTTATTGGCTCCGTCTGAGCTGCTGGGGAGGGTTACTGCTGGGAGGTCTCGGGGGTTTGGACCTCAGGGAGTGCGGCTGGTGAGAGTTTGTAAGTGAGGAGTGGAGCGTGGAGTGGCGGAGAGGGAGAAAGTGACCCACGGAGACCCAGGTGATCCGAGCGTTAATTACCGTCTGCTAATTACGAGAGAGACGCATCATTAAGCAGAGTGGGCCACCGGAGGGCTTGAGGACTCCCCGTCTCTCCTCTGCTCCTCTTCCCTTCTCCTCCTCTTTTCTTCCTGACCCCGATCTTCTGTCCCAATTAGCACTGTCCTGCTCTCCTCCCCGTCAGGGCCCCTTCCCTCCCTTGTGTGTTTCCATCAACACTGCTGCAGCCGCTGTCTAAACACACGCAGCATTGGCGGGACGTGCCATGTAGACTGTGGGCACTGCACCTCCTCACACGGCGCACACACACACAGCCATTAGAGGAGACAGTGCTAAAGAGGCCGTGTAGACACCTCTGTCTTCTTGCACAGTGACTAATGCGGCGTCACAAGCTGTCATCCATGCCTCGCTGAATCTTCCTTTCCATTCTCCCTCCCTCATTGTCTTGAATTCTTCCTCACATTTCTATCTGTAATATGATCTGTCTGTTATTTTTCCTCCCCGTCTCCCTCCCTCAACTATTCAAGTCAGTTTTTTTTTCGTTGCGCAGCACTTGAGTGATAGCAAAGTGTGTATGCCTGTGCTTCAAACAACTCCAAAGTGCAGGCACTTTCAAAGAAACAGCCTTGCACTGTTTGAGGATGAGTTGCAGTAAATGACAGGTTCGGCTGTTATGTAATGCCCCTCCCCTCACCCCCCCAGTCCCTCTCCTGTCCTTTCCCCTCTCATGTTTCTTGATACACATGTTCCCTCCAAGACCCCCCGGGGTTTACAGGTAGGATGGGATCAGCTGCTGAGGTGTCAGTTCTGAACCTTCTGCCAGTCGGACCATCTGGAACCCCGTGACTGCTTGGTCTGGGCCGTACCTCCAACCACCAGGAAGACAGCGAGGAAAGGCAGGTGGAGAGCTAAAGATATAGATGAGAGAGAGAGAATCTGCAAAGGAGGGAGGGGCTAATGAAGACAAGGCAGGGAGAAAAGCAAGAGAGAAAGATGGTAAAGATGAGAGATGATGGAGATGAAGGGGAATAAGCCAGGAATTACTTTCTGTAACAAGGCTGAGAGCAGACTTTGTTGTGACACCGAGGAGATGGTCTCAGACTAAGCGCCAATGAAAGGCTTCACTGCAAATTATGTAGTGTGAATGTGAGTGTAATTCTATTTAACATACCATTTAGGTCTCCACAATGTAGTGGTAAACTTCATGTGTACAGCACAGAAATATTTAAAAGACAGGTCACACATAGCATGTAACATAGGTCAACAGAATTATATGCTTGCTGTCTCGTTTATTTTATTGGTCACTAGGACTGGTGAATGATATGTCTTTTAAAGCTGGTAACCCGAATATTACACAGATTCACTGCATACTTTATTAGCTAAAACTTCCCAATACAGGGTTCAACCACTTTTTGACTTCAGTACTGCCTTAGTTATTCATTGCACAGATTCAACAAAGTGCTAAAAACATTCCTCAGAGAGTTTTGGTCCAAATTGGTTTCATTGCTCTGATGGATTTATCCCACCTAAGACGTCATCCACTGGTTTGTAAAATCAAATTTTAAGGCCTTAACTTTAAATGAAGATCCAAATGAAGTTAAATACTGGACTGAAACTTACAGGTGGCTGAAATCAAAGAATATGTGAATCTGCTGGAGATGTAATAACCTTAGTGAATGATGTCCTGTTTAGTTACAAGCTAAAGTTACAAGCTAAACACACATTTACTAAAAACAGAAGCCTGAATATGTTTGTGCAAGTGTAAAAGAAACGGGCATGTGAATGTATCAGTGGCACCTGTGTACCTCCAGTTTGGTACAATGAGCCTGATTGTTTCTCTGTTTTGGCCGCACTATGCTAGCATTTCTCAAACATATCCAGATAAAAATGTGTGTGGTCGGATTTTTGGCTGTGGCGAATGGAGCTCTTGGAAAACAATGACTCACTTGCTTCTTGTTCAGTGAGCACTAATTTACTGATTTGTTTTGTTTTGTTGTCAAAAGAGGAGAAACTCAAGAAACTGAGAAGTTTTTTAACATGACCTGAAACTTAATCTGACCATCATTTCACACTCCACCAGTCTTGTAAATCTTGATCATATTAGGTTGCATGTTTAAATTTATGTTACACAAGCCACTAAGAGAAATCTATCGATATCTATCCATCCTTCCATCAATTTTCTGCCGCTTATCTAACTGAGGGCTGTGAGGGTTCAGAGGTAGTGTACACAAGAAGTGGTGTACACCTCACTTCTCTAGACAGGTTGACAGTCTATCGCAGGTCTAAAATATACATAGAACTGTCAAAAGCATTCACTTATCTCCAGTGTTGGGTAAGTTACTTTAAATTAGTAACTTAGTTACATTACTAGTTACTTCTATCAAAAGTAACTCAGTTACTTCAAGTTACTCGTTACTTTCAGAGTAACTAGTTACTAGGGAAAGTAACTTTGGTTTTACTCAGAATTCTCTTGTTAATGTGTTGCTTCTGTAACCCAGCAAGATTGCCAGTCTTCTAGCTTGCTTACTTGCCACAAGTGCACTGTGCCACCTACCAATAGAAAGGAAAAAATAATGTGCACATTTCCACGAGAGAAATCCCACGCCTGATTCTATCCTAGCCTGCTTTTTACATCCAACACAAAAACTGCAGTCGTGGTGCTTTCGATTGTACTCAGAACTCGGAAATTCTGCCTTCTGAATAGGAAGATGTAGGTAACACCAGACTGCAGATGAGCTGCATACAGGGCTGGACTGGGACAAAAAAATCGTCCCGGGCATTTTGACTAGAGACCAGCCCACCATTATAGGAAAAATCATAAAGCCTTTGAATGAAAATAAACACTGTTGTGACAGTGATGTACACTGTTCTGATGGTATATATGCATCAATCTATCAATCGTTTGTTGCAAGACTCAGATAATAATTTTTTTTAAAAGTGAGACATTTTAAATGAGAATAAGAAAGTATTTCTTTGTGCCCCCCCTTTCCCTTTTAATGCCCTACATGGACCCCTGGCAACACTTTGCTAGACCCGCTCCTGCACAGTTACCAGCTGTCAGCTACTTAGAAAAGGATCCTGGGGTTATTTGTCTCTCAGAAACAGTTCATAACTTCCCTTCAACTCATTCATGTCACCTAAAAGGTAAACCTGTTTCTCCATCACCTGTTCAGCTCTGATGATTCAGTAAGGACATCTCCTGGTTTCATCTTCATGTTTCCCTCTCATCACATAACCAAACCGACATCATGACCAGCAGCTTAACAGCTGTGGCTCCAGCAAACATCAGCTGATACTAGAAATTAATATTAAATAAATTCTAACAACAGCTGATCAAGCTTAAATGTGCTGCTGTTGTTTACTGCAACATCCGCTGGTTTCCTCTTTCTGGCGCAAAGTGGGCGATAAACAAACAAGAGAGAAAAGCCGATCAGCTGATCATTGATCAGTTTCATGATTGAAGTAGAAACAGGAGAGGGAGGATGAGAGGATGAGAGAAGAAGAGGCAGCTGTGCAGTGTAAACACAGAATAACTCCAGCTTTGTGTTTCAACTACAATGAAAAAGACACAAACTGTGTTCCTTTTCACCTCAATACGAAACGCATGATATTTTCTCTGAATACGAGACAATTCCGTTTTTTACGGGAGGGTTGGCAGCTCTAATAATTAACCTTATGAACAAAATAAAGTTCAACATCATTAACTTCATAGCTCCCACCCAGCTGTATAGAAACTCCGTCATGCTAGCTAGCACGCAGTACGAAAAAGTCAGCATAACGAAAATAAACTCCACCTTAACTTGGTTCATATCTGACCCAGATGGACTGCAGGTTATAACTTCTTACCTGAAGTTCAGTTCAGCTGACACTCTCGGACCAGCGGCCGCCTCGGGTCTCTCCCCTTGCCTTCCTTTTCCTTCATCCACCTGCTGGCCTCCACCACTTGCTAATGTTATTGAATCTGTGGAAGCTCGCGATAGCCACCACACGAAGTAACGAATAACGAGCCCATCTAAATCTCAGTAACGACTAACGCGTTCCTGATTTTGGCATAATAACTAGTTACCGTGCTCGTTACCACAATAATAACGTTCTGTCAGCGGTGTGTGTGGAGGCGTGGAAGAGATGACCCAAACGCTGGACTCACGGTGCAGAAATGAAGAGGATTTATTGGAGGGTGAATGAATAAAGCAGGAACGATGGAGTGGCTGGCTGACTGACTGATTAACTGAACATACTGGCGGAGAGACACATTACCATCAGACGTACATCAACATCAATGACACGACCGAGAACTGGTGAAACCGAGGAACTTAAATACACAGGTTGAATGATGACAATGATTGGAAACAGGTGAGAACGGGGCTGAACATAATCTGACTAATGACACGGGAGACAAGCTGACACGGGGAAAAAAAAAAAAAAACAGGAAGTGAGAACATTAATGTGGCGAACTAAACTGAACATGAACAAACTGAAATCACTGGGTCAACGACCCAGGAACCCTGACAGTACCCCCCCCCCCCCCTTCAAAGGCCAGCACCCGACGGCCAAAAGAAAAAAAAAAAAACCAGAACAGGGCGGGCGGAGGGGGCCCAGGACGGAGGGACGGAGTCCACACAGAGACAGTTCAGGTGGGCGGCCACATGGCCCGAGGCCGAGACGAGACAGTTCAGGTGGGCGGCCACGTGGAAGGCAGCAGCGACCACTGAGCCGGTCCGGTGGACGGCTGCGGTGGTTGAGATGAGACTGTTCCGGTGGGCGGCCGCGTGGTCCGCGGCTGAGACAAGACAGTTCAGGGGGCCGACCGTGCGGATGGCAACGGCGGCGACGTGGACATAGTTCGGGGGGCCGACCGTGCGGAAGGCAACAGCGACGTGGACACAGTTCGGGAGGCCGACCGTGCGGAAGGCAACGGCGGCCACTCAGGCGAAGGCGGTCCGGGGGCCGGCCGTGCGGAAGGCAACGGCGGCCACTCAGGCGAAGGCGGTCCGGGGGCCGGCCGTGCGGAAGGCAACGGCGGCCATTGAGCCGGTCCGGTGGTCGACCACGCCGGCGACGAGGAGAAGGTGGCCGAGGAGCAGCTGCAGGAGGCGGCACGGGAGCCGGCGGAGACTGAGGAGCAGCTGTAGGACCAGGCGAAGCAGAAGCAGAGGCCGAGGCCAGACCAGGCGAGGATGAAGCCGAAGCAGACGCCGGACCAGGCGAGGCAGTGGCTGAATCTGATGCAGGGCCAGTAGGCGCGGAAGCCTCTGGCTGGAGACAGGCAGGGCCAGTAGGCGCGGAAGCCTCTGGCTGGAGACAGGCAGGGCCAGTAGGCGCGGAAGCCCCTGGCTGAGGAGCAGGAGAGCTCACAGCTGGCTCTGGGTGCTGTGGCTGCAGGTCCGGGAACTGAACAGGATGGTAGACCGGCGACTGGGAGACAGGAGGCGACTGGACTACAGACTGGACTGACTGGAGTGGAAGCTGAACAGCAGGTGAGGGAACTGGCTGGAGTGGAAGCTGAACAGCAGGTGAGGCTGACGACGGAGCTGAGGTTGGTGTGGCCGATGGCTGAGCTAAAGACTGAGCTAGACAGGGAGATAGAGCTACAGCCTGGGCTAGTAAAGCTGGTGCCTGAGCAGGGGACACTTCAGCTAGCCTAACCAGGGATAGTGCGAGGGCGTGAAAAGCTGGATCAGGAGGTGGATGAAAAGGTGAAGTAGCAGGTGGACCGGTTAGCTCTTCCAAGCCTCCAGGGAGGTCAAGCTGGGTTCTGGTTGCCCTCAGCCTGGGTGCTGGGACAGGCCGGAAGGTGGCTGGACACCAGTCACCCCCACCCGTGAAACAGGAGCGGGTGTGGAGGTGGACTGGGTCGCAGCTGCCCTCCTCCTGGGAGCTGGCACTGGTGTGGGCTGGGCCCTAGTCCTCTGAGGAGGTGAAACGGCTGAAGAGGAAGGCCGAATCTGGGCCGCTGTGCTGGTAGGAAAAGGCTGAATGATGGGTGTGGAAACGGTGACTGGGTGTGTGGTACTGGAAGGTTTCTCTGGGATTATTCTGGTCCTCCTGCCACCACTATTTACAGTCTTTAATTGAACGGTCGTCGAGGGTGTTGAAGTGCGGATATTGTCCTTAATAAATCCCAGCTCAGAGGGAGCAGAGCTGAAAAATTCTTCCCAGTCTACATCCTCCTCCAGGAGGGAAACACCCCATGGATCAGGGATAAGTTTGCTATTTGTTTTAAGTGAAGAGTCGAATGTGGAGGGTGGAAGACAGTCGCTGGAACTCACCATCTGAAAACAGTCCATGTTATGGCGGAGTGTGCGCCGCCTTCTCCGGGAAGAGGCAGCGGGCGGGGTACACAGCCGAGCCTCTGGCACGGGAGCCTCCATTGAGCCGAGGTGCGAGGCGGAGCCGCCGTGCCATGGCGAGGTTGAAGGTCCGGTGAGTAAAACGGCTGGCGGGCGAGCGAGGAGCGGAGCAGCGGGAGAGCGAGCGGCCGAAGCTTAGCCTGTGACGCCCACTCTCTGAGGCGAATGCTCCGATGCAGCAGGTGGAGGACCGCGGCGTCTCCGAGGCCCGCCCAGAGCCAGACGAGTCCCCTCAAAGATGTGCTCCCTCTCTGAGAAGAACCGCTGTTTCCACCTGAGCTTCTCCGCCCAAATGGAGAGCGCTGCGTCCTGCCGCTCGAAAAGGTCTGAGTCCGCTGGGTCAAAAGCATGTCTTCTTGGCACGGGTCGTGTCATTCTGTCAGCGGTGTGTGTGGAGGCGTGGAAGAGATGACCCAAACGCTGGACTCACGGTGCAGAAATGAAGAGGATTTATTGGAGGGTGAATGAATAAAGCAGGAACGATGGAGTAGCTGACTGACTGACTGACTGACTGAACATACTGGCGGAGAGACACATTACCATCAGACGTACATCAACATCAATGACACGGCCGAGAACTGGTGAAACCGAGGAACTTAAATACACAGGTTGAATTATGACAATGATTGGAAACAGGTGAGCACGGGGCTGAACATAATCTGACTAATGACACGGGAGACAAGCTGACAGAGGGGAAAAAACAGGAAGTGAGAACATTAATGTGGCGAACTAAACTGAACATGAACAAACTGAAATCACTGGGTCAACGACCCAGGAACCCTGACACGTAGTTACTGTAACGTGTTACTTAATAACGCGTTAGTCCCAATACTGCTTATCTCACATGCATATGAACTTGAGTTCATATGCTTGTGAGATATGACATGCAGACACGCAGGTCCTGTTCTAAATCCATAGGGTTTAATATTATATCGGCCCACTTATTGGAGCTATAAAAACTTCAAGTCCTCTGGGAAGACTTTCCACAAGGTTTAGGAGTGTGTTAGTGAAATTTTTGACTATTCTTCCAGAACTGTATTTGTGATGTTAGACAACAACGTCTGGCTTGTAGTCTCCGCTCTAATTTATCCCAAAGGTGTTCGCATTTGAGGTCAAGACTCTGTGCAGGCTAGTCAAGTTCTTCTACACCAAACTCGCTCATCCATGTCTTTATAGACCTTGAGTTGTGCACTGGTGCGCAGTCATGCTGGAACAGGAAGGTGCCATCCTCAAACCGTTCCCTCAAAGTTGTGAGCATTAAATCATCTAAAATATCTTGGTATGCTAAATCATTAAGTGTTCCTTTAACTGGAACTAAGAACTGAGTCCAACTTCTGAAGAACAACCATATCATAATCCCACCTCCACCAAACTTTACACTTGGCATATTGAAATCAGACAAGTATTGTTCTCCTGAAAACTGCGAGTGGTGGCGTGCTTTAAACCATTGCATCTAAAGCTTTGCAAAGTGTTTGGCTTGGATACAGCTGCTGAGCCATGAAAACCCATCTCATGAAACTCTCTATGCACTCTTGAGATGATTGGAAGTTTGGAGGTCTGCAGATATTGACTGGCCTACCGCTTCACAATGTCTACTTTGTTATAATACCACTAACAGCTGACTGCGGAATATTTAGTAGTGAGGAAATGTCACGACTGGACTGCACAGCTGATCATGGCACCACGATGGAATTCACTGAGCTCCTGAGAGTGAGCCATTTTTTGAAAAATGTTTGTTGAATCAGTCATGCTGCATGCCTAGGTGCTTCATTTTGCACACATGTGGCAATCCAGTATCACATTAAAAAAAAGGACTGATGAGCTACAATACATGCTTTTATTAAAAATTTAGTTTCCTGCTGCTTTAAAAGTCTTCGCTGGTCAAAAGCAGTAGAAATCCTAAAAAAGTGTGACCTTGAGTTACTTCACTCTTAGAACAAATTACAACAATTCAATCAAAATTATTTGTTTTGATCACAAATACAAGTCACTTCAGCTAGCAGCGGCTGGACTGCCAAGGACTCTACCACCAACCACTACCCAATCCACATTATACAATATTTGAGGCATGTCCAAGTGGGAGGAGGCCCCAGGGTAGACCCAGCACACATTCGAGAGATTATGTGCCTGAATGTCGTCCTCAAAGGGTGGCTGAGAACAGGGGAAGGTCTGGGCGTCTCCACTTAGACTGCTGTTCTCACAACCTGGACCTGATAAATGGCATATCACTAATGGATGAATGGATGAGTCACTTTAAACTGAATCATTAAACAGTCACCATTTGTTTCAGCCAAAGTTGATGCAACTAGACTGAATGAAAAGAAAATGAACTCTTCTTTACATGCTGATAACGCAGTTTGTATATGCTGCAGCCTATTGACTAAATTATAATAGTAAAATATTGATTTGTTTAAAGCATGCCTGAGTCAGACTGACTATTCTCTTTTAGGAGATAACAAACAACAAAGACATGTGCCTATCAAAGACTGCGCAAGGGAGAGTGAAGATGGTTCGGGGGCGAAAGAGCTAACCTGTTTGTCTTTTGCTGCATTTTTGAATTGGAGACCACAAGTTATATTTAAGAGGAAACAGACTTATACTTATAGGACAAACATTTTACCCATGATGTACAGTACTGTGTTGACAGATGCTATGCTAATGGTTGTTGTGTAAGACGCATGCTGGTGCATAAATTAGACTACAGCAGAAGTTGATCAGACAGAATCTGGGCTACTCACAGGAGCGAGGCAAAGAGATGGTGTGCTCATACTGCAGACGCTCCCACCAGTACGGGTCAGTCAAGGATGGCTCGATAGCAGGCTTAATATTGCAACAGAGAACATGAATAAAACAAATCTGATAAAGACAGCACCACTCTCTCCATCCATTACTTACAGCAGTAAGACATTAGAGTAATCTTCAGGCCTGGGCAACCAGAAACCCTCACGAGTTGAGGCACTCGTTAGTCCCTCAAAGTTAGCATGCATGTCATGTAAACACAATGACTGAACGTATTACATCTTACTCAAACTGACCTGTCAATCAGTGGTGGTCCTTGACCCTAGTTGGTTGACGAGGTTTCTCCAGAGGCCAGGCTGCGGTGGCCGTCCTGGGCTAGTTGGACAGTTGGCTGTCAGAACTGTGCTCATCAACCGTGGGGCAGCATTACAAACAAAGAACAGCTGGAACATCAGGAGAATGACACTGACAGATTAATGCACCCGTACTTACATTATAAGTAGCCACAATTACATCCAGACAGAGAGTCGAAATAGTCAGAGAGCCAGTAAGGACACGGATGCTTAAGTTTTTTCAGAGCTTGATCAGAGATTTTTTTTTCCCCTTTGCATTTATCATACTCTGTGTGTCGTGTGTGTGTGGGTGGATGTGGGAGTGAACGCACAGACCTGATGATATTTAAATGTTGACAGCATGCCTAGTGCTCGTGTCCTCCGTCACTCTGTCTTCATTTCAGCTCACTCCTCCAAACACACTGCATGAAATCAATGCGCATAAGGCCTACTCGTGCCTAATGACAAACCAGCAGCACAATTTGTCTGATTCTTGGAAAACGCTCTCATTTGTGTAATTACAGCATTCATCAGCAGCCTTTAATCATATTTTATTGAGATGCAAAGAAGTGGCTAAATAACTGATACTGTAGCTCATGCTGTAATGACTGAATCTGGAGCCCCTTTTATAAAATGGGCACTCTGAGAGTTTTAGCTCGATGATGGTTAAAAAGCACTCGGCGGGAATTTTTACCATTAAACCATTATGTCACAGTCTATCCCCTTACTTGTCCTCTCACCTGACTCATTTCCTTTCAATATGCGACTCCCCTTGTCACCGATGTCCTTGTTGGTGTGTGCATGTGTGCACGAGTGAGGTGTCAGCATTTTATCAGTAATCGTTCAGCGAGTGGCTTGTCACCCCCCCCCCCACCTTAAGGACGTGGCGAGGAGAGGCAAGGCTCACCTTTGCCATCACTGACATTTTAATTTGTCACTGCTAGCCATCCTGTTTCTATCAATAGCACATCAATGCCTCAGAACAAATGCCATGGGACAGAGATTTCTGGGTTCAATAGTATTGATACTCACCGCTGATTAGGGCTTCTGTATTGCAGCTACCGAGCAGCCGTCCCTGGCTGTGGGTGTGTCAGGTGAGGACAAGGAAAAGAGAGGAGAGTGGGAAAGAGGGAGATGACAACGCATGGCAGGTTAAATCTTCAAACGGACGAGCACGGGCATGTTTTGTGAAGTTATTAAGATGCCACTGAGAGATTTACAAAAGTTTTCCAAGGCAATTCTTCTTTTCAGTGGATTTTTTTTTATATTTTAGTAACCTCTGCTCATACGAATTCATGGACAGTTAACCAAAATCACTGCTGCATATCCTCACTGCAGTGACTCACTAAACATGCACTCGCAAAAACAGGAGCAAGCTTCGATCATAGAGCACCTACTTTGAAAGCTAATGGTCAAAAATTCAATTTCAGCCGTATATATTAGATAATCTGAGTGTTTTTCATCGCACTGAGTGGATAAAGTCATGCTGCACTACAGGGCTCCACATTAACTTTTTAAAACACGGGTTATTTGGACAAATATCTCTCCTTTTACTTGCATAGGCACAAGTCTTTTGTCCAGGTGACGGGACAATGGTTTACTTCATTTGACTTTGGTTGGGAATGCAAACTTCTGATGAACAAATAATGGAAAACATCATTTAACCTTTTATCCAATAAGGTCACGATGGGTATAGATACCCCAAATGACCCTCGATTAGATATAGTACCAGAAGATGGATGGATATAGATATAGACAGGCCACCAGTCGATCTGAGAGCTAACAAAGAGAGAAATGTTGTAGGTTAATTTAACCTACAACATACATGTCAGTGGACTGTGGGAGGTTACTCAGATACACGCGGAGTATGCTGTCAGCAAATTTAATTTAATTTATTTTAATATTAATATTGATGCCAACAGGCAGTGCAGAGTGATACAGCTGAATGTTAAAGGTAAGCCTACACATACAGTAGCAGAAATAATTATTTGGTTCCCTGCTGAGTTTGTTTCCTCATTTACAAAGAAATGAACGGTCTCTCATTTTTATGGTGGTTTATCAAACATCCAGAAAAAACACGTTACATGAATATCATAAATTCATTTACATGTCACTGAGTAAAATAAGTATTTGATCCTCAAAATATGACTTAGTACTTGGTGGAGAAACCCTTGTTGGTAAGCACAGCGGTGACACATTTCTTGCAGTTGGTCACCAGGTTTCTCACATCTCAAGAAGGATTTTGGCCCACTACTCTTTACAGAAACTCTTTAAATCCTTTAGGTTTCTTGGCTGCTGCTTTGCAACTTAAAGGTTTGGCTCCCACCACATATTTTCTATCAGACTGAGGTCTGGAGACTGGCTAGGCTACTCCCTGACCTCAATGCGCTTGTTCTTTAACCACGCATTTTTGCCTTGGCGGTTTGTTTTTGGTCACTGGCAAGCCGGAAGACCTATTAATGACCTATCTTCAGTGTTCTGACCGAGGGAAGGAGGTTATCATCCAAGATTTTATGGCCCCATCCTCTGGCTACTCAGTACACTGAAGTCATTCTGTATCCTCAGCAGAAAAAGAGCCCCACAGCATAATGTTTCCACTTCCATGCTTGACTGTGGGGATGGTGTTCTTTTGGGCCACATTTACCATTTTTCTTCCTTTAATAATAATGGATTGCATTTATACAGCGCTTTTCGGGACTCCTCAAAGCGCTTTACAATACCACTATTCAGTCACTCTCACATTCACACACTTGTGAAGGCAAACTACAGTTGTAGCCACAGCTGCCCTGGGGCAGACTGACAGAAGCGAGGCTGCCATATTGTGCCATCGGCCCCTCTGGCCACCACCAGTAGGCAGTAGGTGAAGTGTCTTGCCCAAGGACACAACGATCGAGACTGTCCGAGCCGGGGCTCGAACCGGCAACCTTCCGATTACAAGACAAACACCCAACTCTTGAGCCACGATCGCAGCACTTTCTTTCAACCCTTCAAAAGAAGTTCATTGGCCATCTTAAGACGAGCCTTCTCTTACTACGGTGACCTTGCGGGCACAGCAACATATCAATCCATTACGGTGTAGAGTGTTACCAATGGTGTTCTTGGTGATTGTGGTCCCAGCTGCCTTCAGATCAATAACAAGCTCTTCCTGTGTAGTTTTGGGCATATCCACCACCGTTCCCATGAGCCTCCTCACCCTATGTGGCAAAATCTTGCATAGAGCTCCAGTTCAAGGGCAACTGATTGTCATTTTATCCTTCTTTCATTTCTAAATAACCACACCAACAGTTGTCACCTTCTCACCAAGCCTCTTGGCGATGGTCTTGTAGCCCATTCCAGCTTTGTGCATGTCTACAATCTTATCCCTGACATCGTTTGAGAGATCTTTGGTCTTGCACATGGAGAGGTTGGAATGGAAGAAATTGTTTCTGTGGACAGGTGTGTTTTATATACATATCAAGTTGAAATCAGGAGGACCTCTAATTGATTGAGTGATTGTAACCTGTGTGCCACAGCTAATCAGTGGCACCCGGTCAATTTTATGTAATGCATTTTTCCCCCTAGATTTTTTTGTTGATATTTTTCTCAACAGAGTAATTAAAGACTGTTCATTTTTTGGAAGTTGACAAACTTCCAAATCCAGCAAAGGATCTAATGATCATTCCCCACTCTGTATGCCCTCTAGACTAAACAGAGTAGCCATCAATAATGTGCAAATATAAGGTGAGCGATATAACTGTCCAGTTATCCCTTGTTTGTGTTTGCTAACATTTTTAACTATTTACCCTTTTATTGTTGTCAAAGTTTGGCATAATCTATAAATTTTTAACTGCTATTGAATTATTTTTCATTTTTCTGTATTATATTCTGTCTGTGAAGCATTTGGGACTGCATGCATACAGGAAAGTTGCCACATAAATAAAGATGAGTTGAGTTGGAGTTGTTTTCCAGTTTTCCAGATTGTGTCATTAATTTGCAGTCTACACGATTCTGTAAAATGTAACTTGCATTCATAAGCTGCATTTTAAATTATTTATAAGCAATACAGCTTATTCCTTTAATTTACATTCAAGCCATAACTTCTCTGTTAATGAACTTTTCCTTTAATGCAGAATTGCTGTAAAGTACACTTCAGTAAGAGCTCTGCAGATTAATCACTGGCTATCTTTTTGCCATTTAACAATTATGACAGATATTAGAAATTAGAGCGATGGTGTTCTACTGGTACAGGTGGTTAATTAATGGCATATTTCCAGCCGATTTTTTCTTTTGTGAAAGCGGAAATAAAGAGATTTGTAAAACCTCTGTGGGTGAGAGAATCCAAACACAGGATTGTAACAAATCCGGTTTGTTACTTTTAAATGTGCTGATTGGGACACAACAACAAGACTGGGGCAAAAAAATGTCACCTAACACTAATGTTCCCTGTAATTTTTCATGTGTCTGAGAAAACACACAAACTCCCTGAGCGATCTCGTGGACCACTGTGAGCAACAGCAGACGTGTGCACTGTGGTCACGGCAGCATCGTATCCATCCAAGTTACATGGTTTATAAAATAATCAAATTACAGCATTTGCATTTATGTTAGACTACTTTTAATTAACTGCTTTAGCCCACTTACAATGAAAATTAAAAAAAAATCTTGTTCATGACCTTGTGTAGTATGTTAACACTATTGGAAGTAAAAATAACTCCAATTTTGAAAACAACTTTCTGACTTGTATTATGAGTCTGAGTCTGTGGTCTGGGAGAGAGTCCTGTCTGCAAAATACAGTATATAATGACCAGTGTTGGGCAATTAATTATATAGTTACTTCTTCAAAAAAAGTTACTGAGTTTTGCAAACAATAAAGTTCAGACCTATGTGACTGGGGCCTGCAGACAGCTTCCAATCTCAGTTTGGGAAGACGCTAACAAGCTAAGCTCTGAGCTAAGCCTCAAACAAAAAGAGTTTCGACTGACATGAATTACTTTTATTTCTATGTCATTTCTATTTACTTTATTTTTCTATTTACTATTTCTATTTACTTTAAATAATCCAAGGAACAGAACAAAGAAAACATTTGATGTATTTTTACTTGAGAGATTTAACCATCAGCAAGACTATTGACTTGACGTCTGTGTGTCAGTGTGATGTACCAACTGATAGGCATTCCTAAATCGCATTTACCTTTAGATCCAAATAACAGTTTCCAAAAATGATGCGGGATTTCTCCTTTTCCTCTCTCTAAGAGTCACACAGCAGAGTGCTAAAGGCACACATACATTTATACATCCTTGGGTGGGACAGTCATTAAGCCCTCATAGTCGCGTCTGACAGCGAGGCCGAGACAACTCTCCCAAACGTCAATACAGGTTTGACACACCTTGGCCCGCGGTGCCCTCTGAGACCCCACGACTGTCCTGTGTGTGTCAGCAGAAACAGAAGTCACTGTGTCAGGCTGCTCTTGCCTCTGTCCCTCCCTTCCTCGAAAGACCTCCATCTATCCCTCGCCACGTCCAGTCCCAGGGGCAGCAGGTCAGTCCTAATTGTATGCTAATCAGGGCACTGCGCCGCCTTTCCAACTGCTGACAATCGATGGGTGACATCAAGGTATTGTAGCCAATTCGAAAGAGAGCCTTCAGAGTAAACAAGTAGGAAAGGATGTGCCTGTCACTCCTGCCCATATGGATTTCTGTATTCTTTATTCACATTTTCATAACTGCGACATATTTCACATGACAGATGATTGTAAAAGAAATGTTTTATTTTCTGCATGAAAGACTAAACTTTAACATGAAGTGTTATCCATCTACCACCTACGAGAGAAACAATAGATAGTTTAAGTGCCACTTTTATGAATATGCTCTTACTCATCGTCAATGACTGTTGATGTGAGTGAATGATGGTGATGGCTCAAGGTCTCCATCCACTACCACTGTAGTGTCTACCCATTTGCTTCCGTTCTCTCACTTTCTCCCTCTGTACTCACACACATTATAATGACACGCTGTTAAATCTGTTCTGACTTCCAGTTAAACCAAAACTGGCAGCTCTAAATGAATGAAACATGGATAAGCGGAGATGACACAGACTCTGATGAATAAATCCCTCAATATGGGATATTTGTAATGAACCACTCTGTATGGGCATATGTGTTCGTGTGTGGATGTGCAAGTGCCTGTGCATGTGAGAAGCGGAAAGTGTTAGCATGCAAAAGTTCGCCGACTGTAGTGTAACTTTTAATGTGAAATGTGATGATTTAAAGTATTTTGCTAATTCTAATGTGTGTTTTGGTGTGATGTAATTATGACTGGGAAAATGTGATGGAAGAAATAAAGATATGAGAAGCACTAGCAAAGAAAGAATATTCAGTGTAGTAGTCTAAGTACAGTTAGGCGAATATGAAAGATCATCACAGGACTTGAAGTACACCTTATGGTTCAGTAGCTTGTAGAACCCCTTTAGCAGCAATAACTTGAAGTAATTGTGTTCTGTGTGACTTTATCAGTCTCACAGCTTTCTGGAGGAATTGCGCTCGCTCTTCTTTGTAATATTGCTTCAGTTCATTGAGGTTCGTTTTATGCACCGCTCTCTTGAGGTCCTACCACAACATTTCAGGCAGGTTGAGGTCTGGACTTTGACTGGACCATTGCAACACCTTGATTCTTTTCTTTTTCAGCCATCCAGTTGTAGATTTGCTGCGATGCTTGGGATTATTGTCCTATTCATGCCTCAGGCTGAGCCAAGCTTTAGCTGTCAGACAGATGGCCTCACACTTGACTCTAGAATACTCTTGTATATAGATGACCTCATGGTCAGCTCACTGACTGCAAGATGCCAGGGTCCTGTGGTTGCAAAACCAGCCTAAATCATCACCCCTCCATCCCTGGGGAGACAGTTGGTATGAGGTGTTTGTGCTGATCTGTTATGTTTTGATTTTCAAGCATGACGCTGTGCATTATGACCAAACATCTCCGCTTTAGTCTGTCCAATGGAGATTGTTCCAGAAGTCTTGTGGCTTGTTCTGATACAACTTTGCATAACTAAACCACGCTGCCATGTTCTTTTTTACAAAGAAGAGGCTTTCTCCTGGCAACCCTTCCAAACATCCACACTTCTCTGTCTTTTTCTAACTGTTCTGTCATGAACTTTAAAGTTTAACATGCTAACTGAGGCGAGCAGAGTCAGAATCTGGGTTTTTTGTTGTTGCTCCAAGCATTGTGCGGTCACACCTTGGGGTGAATTTGTTGGGACGTCCACTCTGAGCAATGTTGTGACATTGTATTAACACACTTGAATGCTCCAGACTAGCAAACTCCCTTTATAGGAGTGCTCACACTTGCTGATGAGCAGTTAATCAAGGACATTTGATTAGCAACACCTGGCTGTGACATAAATAAGGATGTACTAAATTTTTCAAAGGACTGCATAGTGTCCTCTGAAAAACTGTATCTCTAAGCCTGTATGAGTGGAGTCATCCAGTCTGACTACATAATAATGTGCACTGAACATTCATTCTTTAATTTATTATTGATACCTTTTTGCATGTTTTATCCACTTTAAAGTTGACTGTGTTATGTTATGTTTTGTGTTTAGTGGGACAGTTTCCAATTTTGTTGTACTATTCTATAAGTATGAATGTGCAATGACAATAAAGACTTATCTTATCATATCTTACAGAGACTGCATCACTATAGACTTGATGATTCTAAAATATAAAGTAAATCTACTACAGAAGTTCAACTCGGGATTGCTGTGAGGGATTGGAGCCTATCCCAGCTGCCATAGGGTGAGAGGTGGGGTACACTCTGGACAGGTCTGTCGCAAGGTGACTGTTTTCTCAAATGCCAAATATTATAAAATAGAACAAGAACATCAGGCATTGAACAACAGCAGTTCAGTATTGGCAGAACTGCAACATTTTTCAGCACCTTCCACCACTGTCACACATCGCTGTTTTGAAAATATAATTTAGTTCTCTTAAAGTAATATGGTTATCATTTAATTAGGTTTGGACAAAAAACAAGCAAACAAAACTTAAAAACAAACAAACAACATTGTCATGTTTCACAAAAAAGATCTACTAATGACAGTTGGGGCTAACGATTAAAAGAACATTGACTTATAAAAAAACTGAATCCATCCATCAAACCATAAGCAGGTTTCCATCTATGACTTATGTAAAGGGCTAATTAAAAGAAAAAGACAATCCACGTTTTCCATTTGACTCTTATGAACAAATTACTGAAGGTAAAGGAGCTCTAATTTCCATTTTCTATTAACTAATGATCATATTAAGAAAAAATTATATTCAGGGATCTCTCTCTACTGCTGGGGTTTTATCTTTGAACATGCGCTGCAGAGATACTGCTTATACTTTACAGAGTTCTGGTCATTAATACAGACAGTATTAATGACCAGAACTCCAAATATAAAAGTAAAAGCATAATCCAAAATTATCCTTTAGCCATCTCCATGTGTCACCCCTCCAAAAAACAGTATCATCTTCCTCCTTTTCCTTTCACATGAACCCAAGTCTTACAAGTCTTTCCCTCCGTCAATCCACCATCTTTTCCATTCCTCGCACATCTCTCAGTCATTATGTTCCAAATCTCAACCTCTCGTTTTTTCCCCTCCCATCTCTCTCTCTTGTTCTTATCTTTCATCCAACCCAACAGGTCCCATGGCTGCTCTGATTCCCTTTCTGCACTCCTTCCCCCTCATCCCGTCCCAGAGGCCACACGATATCGGGGTCAGTGTAATCCCGCCATACGTAATCTCCTGCTTAATCCTTTCAATCTCCCACGATTAAACACAAAAAGATGTCCAAACATGAGCTGGAAAAAAAAATTACGGTCCATTGCGCAACAAGCTTTGCTCCGGGAGGAGAGCAGAGGGTGAGAATGAGAGGAAAAGATGAGTGAAACAGGGTTATAGCAGTAAATTAGAGGGGGTGTCCTGTGAAGAAGGTTCAACATCAACTTTCATTGTTAAGCCAGGATTTCTAAATCTCACAAAAGGGTGTGTTTGAGAAAGAACGCTGGCAGACATTATTCATCTAGTTTACGTGTACTGCTTCATTTTATAGCACTGCTAATGTGGACTTCAACACTTCTTACTGCAGCTAAGAATCTGTATCACTCAAACACAATATCATCAAGGAGGACTTAACGCTGGTGCTGTATATCGTTCACTGTAATCCAAAGATCTGATCATAACCTTCTCTGGAGCAGGTTAAATATGCAGCATAAGCCAGGTTTAAACAGAGCCATATCGGTGACATTGAAAACTTAAAGCTAAACAGACCCCACACTACACCCGTGCACATAACTTTGCAAACCTGTGCCTAAATACATTAGAGAAATGTATGAGCTTGAGCATTCTTGGGGCACCAGTGGGTCTGGTAAGATTTTGGGAATCAATGTAAGGCAGCACGTCTACAATGCTGTGTGGTTAACAATGCAGAAATCCTAACAGTCTCTAACTTGTCTTTCATCTCTTTGTCCTTTTAACCCCCTCCCCGCTTAAGAAAGCTGCACAAAAATCAGATCATCACGACGCTCTCTGTTCAACATTGTTGTCATTCTGCGTACAAAAGACCTCCGTGTTGTAAAAACAACAACGCGAGCGACACAGGCAGAATGTCAATCTTAGCTAAACTCAAATATTGCCCTTGAAGAACGAAAGGGGTAAACTTATTCGCTGCAAGCGGTGATGAAAAAGCTCCCCAGTGCACGAGCCTTCTGTCATCCCAGAGGAACAAACGAGGTCATAAACCCTGGCTGCGTGAATCCCCACACTGTCACCCAATGGGACTTTGCTGCTGCCGTCGTGTGTGCTGCTGTTGCTGAAGATGTGGCAGTTGGGCCAGATCACATGCGTCCTGGAACGGGACCCTAAACAGAAGTTGGGGAAATGTTCTGCTGTTAGGAACGTCTGGATTCCCGGCTGACAGTGGCACAGCGAACAATGCCACTCTGGATCGATCCCGCAAGGACAAAGCAGATGCTTTAAGAGAGAGATGAAAATGGCCTTGGTTACTGGCCTGCAGGTGACTTCCCAGCACACTACAGGAGAGGGAGGTGACCTTGTTTGTCTCTGGATTCTAGCAGCTTCTGAGATTTCTAACTCGTTACAGTCAAGTTAAGGGGCATTGTTTTGTACTGCTTACAGCAATTAAGGGATAATTAATTTCCACTACTCACAGATGTTACCTCCATAGTCACCCAGCGTGGTCTAAAAAGTAGTGATATAAATATCGCCTTATAGGTATGGTTAGCTGTTCAAAAAATGAGGACCCTAATGCAGGCAAAACACACTTAATAGGATTGCAGGATTAGCCTGGAAATGTAAAGAGTCCCAAAAACAATGAGGAGCACTGGGAAAACTAGGAATAACAGGAGCAGGGGAAATAGAGGCTGTTAAACAGATTATCTGACAGAGACAAAAAGAAAGACTAAATACACACAGAGGACTGATTAGGGAATGAGACACAGGTAGGCTGGAAGTGCAACACGGAACAAAAGCCAGCAAAGATAACAAGGACTACCACAGTGTTCCTCTGGTGACATGGTTCCTTATATGGCGAGAAGTGTTTCCCCCCCTCCTAGATCAACTATGAGTGGTATTAATGCAAAGTGGAAGCATTTAGGAACCACAGCAACTCAGCAGCAAAGCGAATTACAGAGCGTGGTCATCGAGGGCGGAGGCACATAATGCATATAAGTCGCCAGCACTCTGCTGACTCAGTGACAGCAGAACTCCAAACCTCTTCTGAGATTAACATCAGTGCAAAAGCTGTGCGCCAAGTGCGTCGTGGCATGGGTTTCCATGGACACACAGGTTTATGTAAGCCTTATATCACCAAGTGCATTGGACAGAGTAGTTTACACAATGCCGCTCTGGAGCAGTGGCAATGGCTGTCACCTATAGGGAATGGGGCACATCGGTGCAGGTGGGATAACATTTTTCTGGGCTTTGTCCTGGGCACCATAGTTCCTCCCACTTTGGACAGCTCTAACTTTGTGGGAACAGTTTGGCACTTTTCTATCCCAGCGCACAATGCAAGGTCCATAAAGCCAGAGTTAGCCGAGCTGGAACAGAAGAACTTGAATGGCCAACACAGAGCCCTGACCCTCAAACCCCATCCAAAACCTTTGGGATGAACTAGAAAGGTGACTGCGAGTCAGGCACCTCCCATCCAACATCAGTGTCTGACCTCACAAGTGTTCTTCTGCATGAATGGGAAAAAAAACACTTTCCTTTCCTTTCCTTTCCTGTCTGTCTCATGTTCCTCATCCCTACCTTTCCAGGACTTGTTTGATTGAACACTTCCTTATAAAGTTTGCCCTCTCTTTATCATTCTGTAGGTTTAATAAACTTCCTGTTAAATCCCTTTTGGTCCATAATTCTGCATTTGAATTCCTATTTTGGTAAACCATAACAGCAAGTGGGAAAATTTAACAAGATAATCAATGATTAATTTGTCAGTGTGAAAAACGACAGCTCCCACGTCACCATAACCACTACCCCCCCCGATCCATCACATTCATCAACAGTCTCCCTAAATGCCAGCTTTTCAAGCCTGCAGAATACTTAACTAGAGTCGACTTGGAAACTATCTCCACTAAAGGCTGCAAAAGCATAAGTAAAGCATAAAAATTATTGGATTTTTTTTTAAAGTCACTCATTATTTTTGGTTATGTCCATTATTGTGATTGCAGATGATGTTTTCTTATGCCTTAAACACAAAGTGGGAGAAAAAAGTATTGCCGCTAGTCTAAAAATCCCAACAAATGTCGTGAAAAATCGTGAAAAGTTTCTTCACACAAAGTAGTTTTAATGACAGTGAATTTTATATGTATTTTTCAATGTTCCAAGAGGCTTAACAAACACACACAAAATCTATCACATCCTACCATCTCTCTCGCAAATCACAGTTTTATTGTTACGGCTTATTCTGGACATTTGTCATAGGCTTCTTTAATGGGGGAAACTTGAGTAGCGGGGGCAGATGACAAACAGCAATACTTCCGCATCTCTTATTTCACACACTTATGTGAATCCAATACCACTGGAGCAGCACCGGCCCCCTTTTTTTTCTCCCCCATTCCTCTGCTCAGCACTCCATCCACTGGAAAAAGTGAGCACAAACACAGAGAAAGAGTGAGAGAAGTGTGTGTCTGTGTGCGTGTGTGTAACATCAAGACAAAGATAAAGAGATGGAAAAAGGGTTAGTGGGTGCAGCAGAGAGCAGAACAGGAGAAGCGTGGGGAGCCCGAGGAGGGAGGGAGGGGGCTGGGGTGATGTTAGCGGTGGTGGGGCAGCATGCAGGAGAAGAGAGGGGGAGACTTACAGTTTTCTTCAGGAGACATGATATAAAGTGGTGGAAAAAGAAGATAGAAGCGTTTCAGATGAGAAGACGAGTTGAAAAGAGCGAAAGAGAGAGTGGAGGAGAAACAGAAAACAGCTGGCTTAGAGGAATGCGGCGGAGAAGGAGAAAAAACCCCTCGTGTGAAGGCGAACCTGCATAATTCATGTTCTGCTCCTTTTAGAAACAGCAGCTTCATCAGGACAGGGCTGCTTCACTGTAGCAATGCAGTGTGTGTGCGCATGTGTGTGTGTGTGTGAGAGAGAGAGAGAGAAACAGAGTATGTGATGCGCCGAATTCTGCTTGTAGTGGCATGTTTGTTAGTTGTGCGCTTTCTCTCATCGCTGTACTTTTTCCACCGCGCTTGTGTGCAGTGCATCTAAGCACACAGATGTTCACGTGCATGTGTGTGTGTTAATCTGGAAGTGGATGTGTGTGTCTTCACCTTGCTCTGCTCTTCACCCTCACTCTCCCTGACTGCACTCTACAAGGCCATTAGAGCTCTCTGAGGCCCACGGAGGCTGCTCGTCTCTGTGTCTGCTTTCATGTCAGTGAGTGGGCCCTAATGTGTGTGTGTGTGCACATGTGTGTGTATGTGTTCACAGCTGTGTGTCAACCCTACAAAGAAAGCATGGTAAAGCTAAACCGCGGTATGTTTAGCACGTGCCGGGCATATTTTATAATCAGAATATGGAAGTTTTCCTTTTTGTGTGCGTGAGAAATATCAATACACAGGTGTGCGAGTGTGTGAGAAGCACACAGTGAGAAACCTTGTGTGCGAGCATCTACTGATGCAGCGGCCTGTGCACACACTGCGTGCAGCTGCAAACCAGTCTCGGTAGGGTTGCGAAAGGGGGGCTCAGCAGGCAGCGCTGGTCTGATCAAAAGATCCCCGGGTCTGTGGAATACACGGCTCCAGCTTTACCACTGTTGACTGCTAGATTAGCACGCTGAGAAGAAACATCACCGTACAAATAGATGGATAAAAAAAAAAAAGTTCTTAAGAAGAATCAGCGCTCCCACCCACTCTTCTCACAACCAATATGTTAAAATGTGACAATGTTGTTACAGCTCTGCAACAAGGAAACAAAAGGGAGAGCAGAGGGTGAGCAAGAGAGACATCTTTTGGTTTGAGAAGAGTCACAGCAGTTAACTCGGATATATTACAGATGTCATCACAGCGGATCATGGGTACATGTTAGGAGTTTTCTCATCTGTATGTGATACACAGGTACTGAAATGGGCTATAAATTAACCATCTATACAGGGATGTCAAACATAAAGCTGGGGGCCAGAACTGGCCCTGCAAAGACTCAAATCTGGCCCAGTGTACTGCTTTAGAAAACATGAAGGAATGTATAGATTTTGAGGTTTCATAGTTTTTCCTACTGAGAAAGACCTCCACCCAATCACCATCACACTACATCAGAGTTATCAACTAACACATAAACAGGTAAAACCCCTTTAAAGCCTGAACCATGAAAAAATTGCCAGAAATTTAGAATTTTTTAAAAATAGAATCTTTATTGAACATCAAAGACTCGATAACACACTTCCCAAATGTGATACGTTAGGCTTTACTAATGATTAAATGTTTAAATGAATAAAATGAAAAAAACTAAAACAAAAAAACTTTATATACTTTATATGTACAGGACAGTCTGGGCATTGAACTACCAGAACTTTTTCTGTAATTTTTCATATTTATGCCTTTATTAAATACTTTCATTTCCACTGTTTATGTCCCATTATTTAAAAATGAGTTTGACACCCCTGCACGGTAGTGTGAATTTTCTTTTTCTTTCAAAAAAAAACCCCACCCTACTTTTTGAGAGCTTGGGGGTGTCCCTGTTGATATATCAGTCCCCACCTTCCCCCTTAACCAGAAATTAGTTTGCTGCCTCAGGCACAACAATGTGCCATAAGGGTACCAAAATGTCACAGTTTCCTGTCTGTACTCATGTAGTAGATCCATGAGAAAACTAAAAAATGTATTCCAATGATAAATAACAACCAATAAGAGTGTGTGTGTGTGTGTGTGTGTGTGTGTGTGTGTGTGTGTGTGTGTGTGTGTGTGTGTGTGTGTGTGTGTGTGTGTGTGATGTTTTAGCCTGTATGTCATCAAGTTACTGTTAGGGAGAGTGACCCTAACTGACCAATCACATTCTTTCCTCCGATAAAAACAATGATTTTGCCCATTTCCTGTAATTTGGTACAACTTCATGTCAGTTGTTGGTTTGCATAAAGAGGTTCTCCTCGTGATCCTGGTCCTTGCTCCAACAAATCAAATGACTTACTCAGCATCAAATGTTGATTCTGCCTGATGTCACGGTCCATTTGAATCAAGTGTTTTGAACCAGGTAAGCACCCAAAAACCTAAAGCAAGCAGCCCAAGGACCAAGCATGGCTTTACCATTATTGCCCAAGGAAAAGTGTAATAAAAGCATAAAGTTGGCCCGAGGCAGCAAACCAAAAAAATTAATATTTTAGTAAATGAATTAAGTCAAATTCTGTCTTTAAACAACTAAATATACTTCTTCACATATTCATGACATGTATATATGTATTTTTCATAGTTATTTTAATTAAAAATGCAGAAAAACAATATTAGTCTCAGCAGTAGCCCCATCACCACACCAAAGGTCAAACCCTCATCAGTAAAACTCCTCATTTTACTGATCAGTGCTGAGCCCTGTGTCTTTACATAAACTAAATAACTCAGTGTAATAACCAAAGATATGCCAAACAGGATTCATTATAGTTACAGAATAGCACAAAAAAGCCTTGTTTTCAATGCTTATACGAAGCAAATGATAAAAACTATGACCTGTTAACATTAACTTAGCCACATTCTGATAAAGCATTTTACCTTCAGCTGTGAAAACCTATTGACAGGAGGATTTTGGGCCATGATTTCCTGCAGCTCTACCCAGGTTGTCCATGAGTGATATTAGAGATGGTCTTCAGCTTTGTGCAGCTTTGACCAAAGTTTGCTTTCACTTTTGTAGTCAGTGTAATATGAGAAAGCTTTCTGTTTTTTTTTAAAGCGACCTAAACTATGACAAACTTTGAAGAGGATGCTAAAAACACTTAATGATCGGCAAACATTTGATGTACAATTTGCACAATCCATCTATCAAGTTTTTTTTAACCAGTGGGTCATAGGATAAAAGGCGGAGTACCCTTTGGACAGGAAGCCAGCCTGTCCATTTATGTCAACTTAAATTATCTCCCTTTCTCTATTTACTATTACCAAGCACAGGAACCTTGTGTATGATAAACTCCTTGGAAAGACAGAACAGGTTGACATTTTTTTCCCATCAATCGTACTGTAACAGTATTCACTATTGGTGTGATAAAGGGTTAAGGTGTGATTTTGGCAGGTGGGGAAAAAAATAATTAGAAAAAGTCCCACTGAAATTTCTGTTGTGAGCTGCAGTTTTGTTTTTAATTATTAAATGCAAAGTGATGTGTAAACACACAGAGCTTGAAAAGAGGTGAGTGAAGAAGAAACACGATGGGATGATGGGAAGCCCCCAGCATCAGCAGCAGGTTAGTTTTCACAGAACATGGGTTGTGTCGATTTTGTTATACATTTTTTACACTAGAATTGCATCAGAAAGAAACTTTTTCAGAGCCACACTGAGAAAACAAATAACTTAAGCCAACGATGTATCAGACATATATTAATATACTGCAGATGCGGGGAGGGGGCACTGTACGGGAAGAAGCTGAAAAGATATAAACCTGTCCTTTAGTGGTGTTTACGCAGTCATACCAAGTGCCTGTAAATATCCCACTGCCCAGCAAGAAACTCCAATCAAATATTAGTGTGATTAAATTTTCTTTTTAAAATGCTGCCTGTCGGCATAGCCACGTGCTAAAGCTTACTCCGGGGTTTTAAATATGTATTTTGAAGGTTGTTTGGGTTTTAATGTTATTCAACAGGGTGACTTGATTAGAGGAGTGTTTGTTGGATCCCTTCCTATTACTCTGGATTATGGCTCGGCCAAATACTTTCATTAGCGTGGACCTTTTGAGTTTTGATCTGAACACGGATTATAGGATATTTGCCACTTTTGCCCTCTTGACCCAGGTCACATCCCCCACCTGCTTTCATGCTGGAGTGAGTGCAATGGGGGTCATGGAGGAACACAGGAAGGCCCTACTCTGAGAGAGTACGCAACGCCCATAAAAATGGACTCAGATCGGCCACTAAACAAGCAGCTTTTTTGATTCTCACTAATTGTGAAATGGTTAAACATTCTATGCGTGTTTCTCTGCTGCGCTTAAGTTAAGCCTCCGTACAACCGCAGTCTTCCTCCAGCCCTCAGATGAGCTTCGTCAATTAGAGCACAGGCCAAAGCGCGGCATGTTAATTCACAGTAAAATATTCCTCCTCCGGCGCTAATTAGGTGCTAGCTGTGGTCGAGAAGCGCCGTACACTGAGCAGGAGCAGCCTGTGCTGCATAGCAGTCCCCCAGTATCGTTTGGCTGACCAAAGCAGCCGCGATAACAGGGAATTATTTTAATTAACTGGTGCCGCCTTCTGCAGCTAATGAGCCTAGTTAAAACGAATCCGACATCTTGCTGCAGCATGCGCACGTTCCTCGAATCTAGAACCAGGACCATGTACTCAAAAAGAAAAATGTGTGGATACATAAATTACAAGGTGAATACTTAAGAAACAGTACTTGCCTAGATAAGCAAGTACTTTGAGTACCGTGAGCAAAAACTGGCTCACCGGGAGACGATACAGTAAGCATCAGAGAGAGTCAAAGTTCTCATGTGCACCTGAACGCTACATGTGTGGCCTACCGTGACCGTGATATGCAGGTAGGTACAGCGTACTGAAGACGAGACAATGGCCTCTTGTTCATAGTCTACACTCAGACACCAGAATGATAAATTTCTAGCATGAATGTAGGAGAAGGACACTTTTTTCTTCCGACTGAGTCAGAGTGAGAAAAGAGTAGGCTTTGAAACTGTGCCCAGTCTCCTGTACAGCGCAGCAGAGGAGGGAGAAAAGAAAAAAAAAAACAAGCTGGCCCTCAACGTGGTTATTACTCTTCAGTTGTGTAACAGCGACATTTGCCCCCAGTCTGGAGCACATTCATCTCTACCTCCTAACCACCTGCATTTTAGAACTGCTGGCTATCACATCTTAACCCAAACCACTAAAAGAAAAGAAAAAAAATTTGCTTACATATTGTTTAACCTCCATCTGCTACACATGAATGGAGTGACGAGAGTAGCACAGTAGGCTCGGACACAGATGTTAACTGACCTACTGAGTTGCTGAGAGCAGGAGCCTGCAGCATCGCACTGTGACAATGTGTTATGTGTGTGTGTCTAGTGAGGAGAAAGCACGTTTGCATTGGGGAGGCCGCTGAATTCTAGTAGCTGACGCGGGAGATTAGGGCGACATCACCCTAATGAGGTAATCGTCATCAGGGCTGTAGCTAACTAGCTCCGAGGCAACCCGCACCACCCTCGTGTCCACTCGAGCACACTGCAGATGTCCGACCTCAAATCAGCAACCCTGGCCTCTTAGCGAGATGCTGTTGTTAGTACAGAGGCTCTCATTACCTTTACTTAGGAGCTGAACTTTAAATTAGTCAGCGTGGCATATTCATTAGCTTGCCCGAATTTAGCTCCTCTAACCCACTAAAGTGCAACAGCACACTTCATCTCCACATCACACATCTTGTCGTCATACTTAGCCTCTCATCTAAAACCAAGCGGCGGCAGCAGTCAAGGTCATTTGATGAGAGCGAGAGGTGTATGTGATGTGAATTCACTTGCCGGATTGATTCCTCCCGTACGTCCTAATGATCAAACCCTGGTGGATTTAGAGGATAGTCAGGCCCCTTAATGAGAGTGCGGAGGATACCGGTGTACAGGGAAATGAGATACTGTAAGGTACACGGTGTTACAGTAGGGAGTGCCAAATAAGAGGCTCTTTCATGGCGTGAACTGCTGATCGCGTTAGGAGTGAGAGAGGAAAAGCCCACCTTGTCTTGTTAAAAATCAAACTGATGAGCTTGAAGTTGAATTTCAAGAGCATCTTACAGCTTTCTGTTTTTAAGACACTGTATGTGATGCGTAAGCATTTCCAGTGGTAAGTAGTAGTCTTTCAAAATGACTACTGAATGCTGCTACTGTAGTTCAGTAAGCACATCAGGTTCACAATTTTAGAAAATTATTTTTCCCAGATTTTGAGATCACTGTCTTTAGTACCTTCTTCTGCACAGGCAGTAAAACTGGAGGTTAATGTAATTTTATTTGTAGCACTCAAAGTATTAGAGATAAACTGCCTTTCTAATCAGTTTGGATCAGAAAAACTTGGTAATTTGTTATTACATTTACATTTAAAAAAGTTCTTCTTTGTAAGAGGACTGATCTCACAAGCCATCACGTGGTTCAGCCTTCCATCTTGGGAACCACTGATATCGATTAGCAGCATCGGCTGCTTTTTTTTTGGATGTTTTTGAAAATCAGACAGTTTGTTCTTGTGATTAAATGGTCTTTCAACTGACCAGAAATTCAAGGAAATTTTTCTTATTCCGTAACGTTTACATAAGGTGTTTTAACTCTTTGGGTTCAGGCGATAAAAGGTACTTGTGTGGGGTGGGATTATAATCTGCCCCTTCACCACAGCAACGAAAACAAGCTGAGAGTGACCCAGTCTCTCTGAAGCCGTAACAGGCGCTGAAGGACACCTTGCGTGTTACCGAGACGCGCCAGCAGCTTTGAAATTGCGACAATAATTGACAAGACTGAATCAGAATGAGCTACTTGAACCATACATCCCATAATTACATGCTTTATATTCACCTCAAATGGAGTACATTTTGCTGATGTAGGCCATGCCTTTTTCACTTGTATTTTATTTTTTTTTGCAAACGATGTCTAGTCAAACTACCTGCAACCTCCCTATCATACCCTGGGGTACTTGTCTTGGGTCTAAATTGCGTGGGGCTGCTTGGACCCTATTATAATTGCTTGCAATTCTATTTTTTTCTGCTTTTACTCACTCATTTGCTGCAAGATAGTAACTTGCCAGGCAGGGAAGGGGGGCAATTAAGATCAACCCTAAAATGAGCAGAGGGAGAAGAAGCAGCACAGAGACAGAGAAAGGCAATGAAGTCCAGAATAATGGAATAACAACAAACCAGAAAAGAAACAAGCATAACAAATGTTGGCTCTGAGATGGAGGTCTGTGGTATTTCCTAGTTGGGTCCTCCATAAATCAGACTCCTCTGGATATGTGGACATGAGGGTTTTTGTAGCCCGGAACTCATTTTGGATTTAAACACGTCTTTGCTTGCTATGATTGAGCAAGTGGAGGTGTATGTGTGACAGTACAACACGGCACTAATGAGATCCCAAACCAGCACCAAGCAATGCTGGAATTAGTGCCTTTCACACCTCCTCCTCCTCTTCCCCCTCTACCCAACAGCCCCTTAATTCTCCCAACCCTTCGACTGGCTTTATTAAAACCTGGACATGAGGCAGAGTTGAAAAATGAGCTGAACTCAATCACGGCTTTAGACGGACGCAGTCGGGGTTGTGTGCTCTGAGGGGGGGGAGCGGAGGGAAATGACCTATGAAATACAGCCTCGTCTCAGCCCTCGCTACACACATGTAGAGTTAGAGTGTGGGCTGCGCACACACACACACACTCACACATGCTTGTGCAATCCTACGCGTATACATGCGCATGCCAAGCATCGGAGCAATTATGTGATCTGTGTTTCGTGTAAGAGATGGAAGCGGGCAGGGTGCCGTTTCATAACGAAGTCTTTGCTCAAGACAAAGCCCGAGCGGCGACGAGCGCTCTGATTTAACAGATTACAACTGAGTAAACAGCCGCACGCGAAGAAAAAAAATATAATGAAGCAGTTATGAAAATGATACATTTTAAATAAGATATATCAACACAATCTCCTGGTGTCGGCAGCCAACTCACACAGTGGGCCTTACCAGATGACAGCGCTTAGAGAAGTAAAGCAAACACTGTGCTGCTTCTTATCAAAGAGCTCCTGCTGTCTCTGACTGGTTTTAATGAGAGATTAGCAGTAAAAGATAAATAAACAAATTCTGATTTTACTATTCACTCGCGTCTTACAGTGTTCCATCGTTCTCTCGCCCATCAAAGACCTAAGCAGATCTGAGTGATGGAAGATTTTTTGTTTGTTTGTTTTGGGGGTTTTTTGTGTGTTTTTTGGTCAATGCCAAAGCTGTAAAATCTTACTGGCTCATTGGAGCTCATGCTTTGCTGTTTTCTCATTGATTTTTTTTTTTTTTTTTTTTTTTTGTGTGTGTGTGTGTGTGTGTGTGTGTGTGTGTGTGTGTGTGTGTGTGTGTGTGTGTGTGTGTGTGTGTGTGTGTGTGTGTGTGTGTGTGTGTGAGTTTGCTTGTGTCAAAATTGGGGACTTCTATCAGCTCACACACCAGTCAATTGGGGACACCTCTCCCTTTGGGGACCAAAACCACCGTCCCCAATTAGATTTACCTCTAACAACGTTCAGCATGTTCTAAAACATATTTTAATCCAAAAATCTCACCTGACCCCAAAAGTGACATTTTTTAGATTTTTTGTGTATGTGTATGACATTGCCCCCAAAAATTTTTGCAATCTGTGTATAACTCTATGTTGCCCCTAGTGGAAGTGTGTGAAATTGCAAGAATTTCCACTGTCCCCAAAAGTGACATTTCTTGGATTTTTTTGTGTGTGTATTACCTCTCCCTAACCCTTATATTATTATAGTGTAAGATTTCTTTTAATATACTGATCTTTGTTGAAAATCTTATTCAACATTCTTTTGTATGAATGGTTTTATATAAACAAACATTTGTTCTCTTGACTAAATAATAGAAATCAGTCGACTATTTAGTAGATTATATTTTCAAAAGGGTAAAGAAGACACTAGAAAATACAAAAGAGTCATATTTCACGTAATTATGATATAAATAGTTTTAATATTTTTTAAAGAATTATTTGGCATGATGTGAAGCAGATGCATGAAGTAATGGAGCACTTTAGGTTCATATTTGCTTTCTGAACTGCAGCTTGACATAAATTACTCTAAATTCTTGATACTTGTATTGCAACATATTTAAGATGTTTCTTGAATTTCTGTTGAATGGTGCAGGGATCCAAAATTTGGTGAAACAGCTGAGCTAAATTTCAATGTTAATACCTTTTAGGCAGTATGTAAAATACTGCCTAAAAAGCATAAAAAGTCACAATCATATGGCATAAAACTTAATTCTCACCGAAGTCTCTTTAAGAGCTGATCAAAAACTGTAAGACAATGGTCATTACATATGGATCATGACAGAAAAAAAATTATATCCTGGATACAAGCGGGAAAGATTAGCTTCTGTAGCATGGTTGACTGGGCCTTAGAGATATGTCCAGAGCTTGACTCAAGTTAAATTCAAAGTCAGCTTTATTGTGGAGACGGCTTATGGTTGAGAAATGAACATTCAATGCACGGGCGACAGATCTGGTTGACATTCCTGCTGTCAGCATGCCAATTGCACGCTCCCTCATTGCATCTGTGGCATTTTGCTGTGAGACAAAACTGCACATTCCAGGGTGGCCTTTTGTTGTGGGCAGTCTGAGGTACACCTGTGCACTACTCATGATGTCAGATCAGCATCCTGATGTGGCACACCTGTGAGGTGGGATGGATTATCTCAATATAGCAGATGTGCCCACTACCACACATTTGGACTGATTTGTGACCACTGTTTGGGAGGGATGGTTATATTGTGTATCTGGGATGAATTTTAGGTCTCTACGTCCATCCCATGGGGAATGGGAGGAGTAACAAAGGTGTTGCGTTTATATTTTTGTTGAGTGTATATCATATAGGAGACAGTGATATTCCAGAAGTGAAAAGAAGTTTACTGGATTTACAAAAAGTGTGCAATAATTGTTTAAACAAAAATCAAGCAGGTGCATAAATTCGGGCACCACAAAGTTTAGTTGTCATGAAATCAATATACTTAGCATCCTTATTTTCCTATTATATTGTTTTATTTATTTCTCCACAAAAAGTGACCCGACTGCAAAATGACAGTTGCTCATCCACTTTCCAGGGGTGGGGCCATCTTCTGTGACGCATTGAGAGAAGGAAGACAGGATAAAGACATGTTGTGGAAGAGAGCCAGAAATTAAAGTATGATTCACACACAGTGAGTGAAGACAGTGACTGAAGAAGAAATAGTCAATGCATCATTGGAATCCCCCAGCGCCCTACGTCTATTGCAGCATAACTAAGAGAGGATTCAGGGTCACCTGATCCAGCCCTAACTATATGCTTTAGCAAAAAGGAAAGTTTGAAGCCTAATCTTGAAAGTAGAGATAGTGTCTGTCTCCCAAATCCAAACTGGAAGCTGGTTCCACAGAAGAGGGGCCTGAAAACTGAAGGCTCTCCCTCCCATTCTACTTTTAAATACTCTAGGAACAACAAGTCTGCAGTGTGAGAGCAAATTGCGCTAATGGGGTGATCTAGTATTATAAGGTCATTAAGATAAGGCCTGATTATTTAAGAACTTGTGTGTGAGGAGCAGGATTTTGAACTCTGGATTTAATAGGAAGTCCATGAAGGGAAGCCAAAGCAGGAGAAATCTGCTCTCTTTCTAGTCCCTGTCAGTATTCTTGCTGCAGCATTTTGGATTAGCTGAAGGCTTTTCAGGGAGTTTTTAGGACTTCCTGATAATAATGAATTACAGTCATCCAGCCTGGAAGTAATAAATGCATGAACTCGTTTTTCAGCGTCATTCTGAGACTGTTATGAAATGGCTTTGTGCAGGCTGGAAAAGGACCCAAGGTGCAGACACTGAGGCAAAACTTGGACTCAAAACAGCTTTAATGCTAAACTCAAATGTAACATAACTGGATCTATCAAAACAAACTTACCTGGGCCAACTCACAGCATGGCAAAAGGGTAGATCACAACACAGAGAAATACAGGGCTTAAATACACAGAGGGAGCAATCAGGGAATGGGTAACAGGAGGGAAACACAGCTGGGGCAAATCAGGCCTAACAAGACAAAGGAAGCAAAACCAGACGCATTTACATGACACAGACTTTCAAAGTAAAACAGGAAACATAACACAGAGACGCGAACTTGACAAGGGAATACAGCTGACAGGGGAGACAGCAACTAGAGAACACAGAGATGTAAACCATAAGGCAGAACTCAAAGAAACCAAAGACTAGAAATGATAAATAATATAATAAACTCAAAACCATGGGTCAACGACCCAGGCATCCTAACAGAGACAGGATATTTCTAATTTTAGAGATGTTGCACAAATGGAAGAAAGCAGTCTTACATATTTGTTTAATATGTCCGTTGAAAGACATATTCTGGTCAAAAATGACTCCAATGTTCCTCACACTGTTACTGGAGGCCAAGGTAATGCCATCCAGAGTAAGAATCTGCTTAGATACCATATTTCTAAGATTTTCAGGGCCGAGTACAATAACCTTTGTTTGATCTGAATTAAGAAGCAGAAAGTTAGCGGCCATCCAGGTCTTTATGTCTTTAAGACATTCCTGCAGTTTAACTAATTGGTGTGTGTTATCTGGCTTCATGGATAGATAAAGTTGGGTTTCATCAGCATAGCAGTGAAAATGTATGCTATGTCTTCTGATGATGCTGCCTAAGGGAAGCATGTATAATGTAAACAGAATTGGTCCTAGCACTGAACCCCATGGAACTCCATATTTAACCTCAGTGTGTGAAGACGACTCTCCATTCACGTGAACAAATTGGAGTCTATTAGTCTATTGACCTCCTGACCCAGTATTCAAGGTTCAAGGTTCTTTATTTGTCACACGCATAGTTATACAAGTATAACACACAGTGAAATGTAGCCTGACACGCTCCTCGACATGTGCAAATATTTGGGGGGGTGTAGAGGAAGAACATTATATATATATATATATATATATATATATATATATATATATATATATATATATATATATAGTATATACACTGGGTGAATGTGCAGTAGTAGCAGCAAGCAGGTGAATTCTGTACATTAATATGAATAGACATCTGACTATTTTACAGGATAGACAATATAAATATATTTAAAATTAAAGGAATTTGGAATGTACATTGTGCCTTGGTTTAGAGTGTCTGGAAGAGTCCTGTCTCAGTCAATTATAGATGATGTGAGAGGGCGGGTGTGTGTGTTTAGGGCACGGATGGCTTGGGGATAGAAGCTCCTCTTGAGTCTCTCTGTCCTTGCCCGGATGATGCGGAACCTTCTACCAGATTGCAGAAGTTGGAACAGTTTGTTGCCAGGATGGGACGGGTCCTTCAGTATCTGCGCTGCTCTAGTCCGGCATCTCCTGGTGTAGGTGTCCTGAAGCGGGGGGAGAGCAATCCTGCAGCAGCGTTCTGCTGTACGGATCACTCTCTGGAGAGCTTTTTGGTCCTTCACACAGCTGTTCCCGAACCACGATGTCATGTTCTGTGTGAGGATGCTCTCCACAGCGCCTGTATAGAAAATCCTGAGGATCTTTGGAGAGACCCTGAACTTCCTCAGTTGTCGTAGGTGATACAGGCGCTGCCTAGCCTTTTTGGTCTGGACCTGAATGTATGAACCTTCCAGATGCCTCAGGTCATCTGGATCCGTTTTTTTATCAGTTCCCAGAGTCAGAACCAGACACAGAGAAGCTGCATTCAGCTTTTATGCTCCATATATCTGGAACAAACTCCCAGAAAGCCTCAGATCAGCTGAAACACTCAGTTTATTTAAATCCAGGTTGAAGACTCACCTATTCTCAGCTGCATTTGAATAAAGCACCAAATCCACACTTTTAAGCTTAAATTTCAAAACTTATATTTTAACTACTGATTTTATCTAGTGTTCTGATTTTATCTACTGTTTTTTAACCAATTTTAAATCATGCTGTTTTTGTTTTTTAATTTCTCTTTAAAGCACTTTGAATCACCTTGTTGTTTAATTGTACTATATAAATAAACTTGCCTTCCCTATTGTTGCTGTATAAATAACATTGAATTGAATCAATCAAATCCACAAATCAAATCAATCATATGCAACTGGAAATCTGCAATTTCAACAAAGATCAGTATATCAATAGAAATCATTACCATCCAATATCTCCTAACATATTCTGAAATCTTTTTTCCTTGATCACAAATACTTGAGTCAAGATGAATATGTGGCTCTTTATATCTGTATTGATAAAAAGAGCCACTATAATGCTAATCTATGTTAAGATTACAAGGATGCACACTTACAAGTCCTCTCTTTCAAATCCTTCTGTGCTGCCATTTTAAGTATAAAGACTGCCGCTTCCTGATAGCACATCTCTGAAGAGTCTTCTTACAGCAGTTGTGCCAGCAAGTGAAATATAAAATAAAAAAATAAGAATTCTTTCTTTAACAACACTAATTTACTCATATGTTCCCATACATATCTGTTTTAATGTGTCATTTAATCACAGGAGAAGCCAATGTAAATTGTAGAGAGTCGTCTCTTCTGCCATGATCTGATAGAGTAGCAGCATTAGAGCCAGGGATTAAAAAAGTTCAACATGCATAAAGGTACCTGGTACTGGGGACAAAAAGGAGTTAGATCCCGTTCAATCGTCTGCAAGACAAGCTCACTAATATTAAGTCCTGGCATACATGGTATCCATAGAGACCTGTGAATCTCAGCTAAACGCTCATATTATCCATTTCTACCATTTCTACAACCACCAAACACAAACACAAAAGCAGTTACACCATTTCATGAAATGTCAGTAAACAAACACAGTGGAGCCTCATCAGCATGGAGCCTCAGCTAACCAATAAAACAATACATGGTTTTGAAAAGAAAGCTCTTACAGATTCCAGAACTGCAAGCTTCGTCACACTCTGACCAAAAATCAACGAACCAGCCGCAAAATCAGACCACAATATTTTTACGATCAATAATCAGTAACGTTATAATCGGACTTTGCTTGTTGTTTCCAATGTTTAAACATCTATATGGGACTACAGAATGTTTCCTTCTCCCACAATGCCTTGGAGATGTTTACTATTTTTAAAAAATATATAATTTTCTGCCCAGTTACAGACATTTGATTGGACCAGGGCGAGGTCACGCATTTTTCTTTGGCCTTGCAACTTCTGATTGGTGGGACTGACGTGAACATGGCCATATTACTGTGATTTTATTAGCTCAAACAATTAAAAAGAGATGTCAATCAACACAAATCGGACAATAGAAGCCGAAGTTACAGCCCCTCTGAATTTAGAGGGAAACCTTTTTAGGTATGTAAATAAAGTTAAATCATTTCTGTTCAATACCTAAGAAATTTCTACTCACAAAAGGTAACAAAATGTGCCAAATACCTGGCTTTCTATTCCTTTAAAGTGCTGTAATTTTTCACTGTTTTACTTCAGAAGTATTCATCTTTGCACAGATAATGTTAATACGTTGATTACTGTCTTGATGCATGCTCAAACATCCAGGTAAGTAATTCTTGATTCTATGGCTTACTGTTTATATGAACAGGGCGTACATTTAAGACCAATTTTCTGTATGATCAACATGGCCATCTCAAATTTTCTGGCTTCGATGCTCAACCCGTTGGTAGGCAGCTCTGAACACATCCAGAACAACTTGTCGAGAAAGTGAGAGATGCCATTATGGAGGCAGATGAAACAATGGTCTTGTACAATGTTACACCTCTTACTTCACTTGGGTTCCAGTCACTGAAGAATAGGTAGTTCATAACTTGTACATGGAAGAAGTGGAAAAGAGATCTTTGTTATCCTATCCTGGAACACCACCAAGTCATTGGTTCAGGTATGTGGATGACACCTAGCTGAAAATCAAATCTCAGGATGTACCACAAGTAATGGATCACATTAACTCAGTGGATTAACACATCAAATTCACCAGGGAGGATATGAGTGATAAAATGTTTCTCCCATTGAAAATGCTACGTCCAGAAGAACTTAATCAACCTTTTGGGATTTACTTATCTGGATGATCGAGCATGCATCAAGACATGCAAATAGCAGTTTTTCCCATAAAAAAAAGTAACCAATCTACTGCATTGACCTGTATGCACATGTTCAAAGGTGAACTCTTTTGATATCATTGTACACAGCATTTTTTGGAGTGATTTGTTCTCCACATCACCCTCAAAAACACTATGCAAAAAGAAAAGTTTGTACATTAAGACACTATGGAGGGGGCTGTCTTACACCATAAGGTAGTGGTAGACTTTATTTAATTGTAGGAAAAATGAATGGAGAAGTCTACCTGGACAGTTGTTCAAAAGAATCTGAAGAAAAGACAAGTGTGGATTTTCAGGCAAGACAATAATTCCAATCACAGAGGATAGAAAACTTTCAATTGGATTGAGAGAAATAAACCAATTATGAGCCCTCTGGTAACCTGATTTGTTTTGTATTCCCAAAGCGAGAGCTGTGTTTGCATTCTTGACACAAAGCTGAAGTTGTTCCCAGAGAAGGTTAAACTCTGCCTGGGCTGACCTTTGTCACTGATTCTGTTGGTGGTTTTCATGGATTAAATGGTGTCTGGTTTGTGAACCTTGGGGTCTCATCTTTGGCAAATGACATGGTACTTCAGGCTTCTTAAGGCCATGACCTTCAGTGTGTACTAGAGTGGTTTGCAGCTGAGTGTGAAGCAGCTGTGATTAGAGTTAGCTCCTCTAGGTCTATGGTACTGTGCAGAGCTCTGTCATCTGAGGGGTGCTTGAAAGAGAGACACTGCTCCACCACATCAAAATGACCAGCATGCCTACTGGGTGCCTCCCTGAGCATATTCCACTGACTGGGATCTCTCTGGGGAAGATCTAGAGCTTGTTGGAGAGACTAAGATAAAGTGTTTATTACCTAATTTCAGTCTTTACATATTTTAGACTGTTTTTAAACATAGAAAATAGTGTGAAATAAAATCCAGCAAAACAAAACAAAAATTATAATACTAGAACATTTAAAAGGTAAAAGTGATACTTAAATTAACAGTGGAATAGTAAGGCAGCTCGTATTTTTCTCATTTGACAATTTTATTCACTGTGTACAAAACCCCAAACATTAGTTCCTCTATACTTTAAAGCAAGGAAACTGAGAAATTTCATTTAGAAATTGATTTAATTTTTGCAGATTAATATATTGTTTTTTTTTAAGTTTTCATAAGATAAACAGTGATTAAAATAATAATTAATTAAATTAATAATTACAATAATACTGAACCGACTGATTGAACATCTTTAAGTGCATAATCATAATCTTGCCATTAGGCTTTGCAAAAAACGTTGGTTTCTCAGATTTTTTTTTTAGATATGTGGATGGGGCAGGGCCTGCCGGTAGGCGGGCGGGAGGCGCGCGAAAGGGAGAGGCGCGAAGGAGAGGCGCGAAAGAAGAGGCGGGTGGGGGAGGGTCACAATAGCTTTGGATCGCAGTCATGGAGGTAACCATCTGAGAGCAGCAGCGCATGGAGCAGCTTTAAAGGTATGAAAAGTAGCTTAAGACATTTAGTTTGTTATTGCCATGCCTTTAGGTTTCTGCTGAAAAGGAAATTACACGACAAAAAGAAATGTCAGTATTTTCTGTCTGAATGTAAGAAAGTTATTTCAAGATGAATGTTGATATTGGTTAGCTAGCTAGGTGTACCCTTGATAAAACTCAAATGAGCTAACATTGAAATCAGAGTACGTACTAAAATGTACGGGGGAATGATAACAAGACAATTTTCTCTAGATCGCTGATTTTTGCTGTCTTGTGAACAGCATTCCCGTGGTGACATTTATTTGTTAGCTGTTTTCGAGGTGGCCTCGACACCAGCCTGAGTTCTTTTTTTTTTTTTTTTTTTTTTTTCTTGACACCAGCCTGAGTTCGAGTCCTTTGCCCAGTGTCTTCCCCCCTCTTTTTCTGCCCCGCTTTCCTGACATTCTTTACTGAGTCAATCGAATAAAACAGAAAAAAGCCAAGAAAAAGTACAAATGTTAAATTTCAGTGTAATCTTTAATGTAATCATGAGAGTTGATAGTGTGCTTTAGTAATTAACAAATATTTTAAATAATTTATCAAATATTTATATTTTATTATAAGCATTTAAGAAAAGGCATACTGTATTTTAATTTGGAGTTGGTGAACACAGGGAATAATTAGGTATTTAAATCTCTTTTTACAGAAAAGAAATCTTGCATTTGATATTATGATGGAAACATCAGGTAGAAGAAGAAAAAGAGTTAATCCTCAACACGATGCAGAACACTATATTAAACTGAAAACTGACAAGACTGGTCTAACAGAGCAATTCATCAGCCCATGCAAAGGTATAGTGGTGTCATTTGTGCATTTTGATAATTACAGCACGCATAAACAGTAACACTTCGCTCCTGTATGCAAATTAGACATTCAGTACTGATAACCTTGCTCATGTCATTTGCATTTATCAAGCGTTTATGTTATAGTTTTTTAATAGGCTTTGTAAAGAAGAGTAACTTTATTCATAAGTTTTAAAATGTCTTACAATTGGTGGAAACATTTTTTTTTAAACTAGAGCAATATTTTCTTCTTTTAAAGGTCGTGGTGTAATTGCCTCGCAGTTTTTCAAACAGGGGGAATTTGTTCTTGAGTACCGTGGAGAACTTTGCAAAGCAGATCCTTATCTTGAAAAAAACAAGTTCAATGATACGGTGGAAGTATTCTTATTTGATTTCAAATGGAAAGGAACCTCTTGGTGGTAAGACAATATTTCATGTTACAGTGTATTTTGGATCTATGCTATACTTAATACACTACTACAAATATCTATTATTTATGTAACATGCCACACAGTATGTTGATTTACTCCACTGTTGATACTTTTTTTTCTTCAAGCATTGATGCTTCTGTTGAAGACAAGTCATTAGGAAGGCTTGTGAATGATGACCACCGAAGGCCTAGCTGTAAGATGAAAACAGTTGAAGTTGAAGGAAGGCCACATCTTTGCCTGTTTGCCTTACGTGACATTGACCCAGGAGAAGAAATAACTTATGACTACGGGAAAGCCGACTGGCCTTGGCGCAAGATGGTAAACTATTGCATTGCACTATTGCTGCACATGATGTCAAATAAGTCTAACTATATTTGATTTTGGCCCAAAGATATCACATAAACTACTGTTAAAACAGCTTAGATTTTAAACCTCTTCAAGTTTTTCTTAAACCTCTTCAGAACATGGTGTTGTTATTTTTGAGTTGAAATACAAAGTATGTTTTGTATTTCGATAAGATAATAGTATTTAATATCAGTGAATATACTGGTATGGTGGGGTGTGGTCTGTGGGGCCGCTGCATTGGCTCATCACGCTGTCCTTGCATTAAAGCCTGTACTGGGTCCTTACTGACTTGTTGTTGTCATTTTGTACAGGACACCACTGAAGAGCTGCTTCTGTGTTTGTTTATTGAGACGACAACCAGAAATAAAAATGTTGAGGGGTGGGGAGTAGGGCTCTAGCCACCTTGTCGGTCTTTTTATTTCTGGTTGTTGTCTCAACACACACAGCTTTTCAGGAGTGTCCTGCACATAATATGTTCTCATCACTCTGGACATGAGGCTTGTGTTTGCTCTGAGCAGTGAGGGGGAGGGGCAGTCGTTACACTCCCAGTGGCACATCAACAGAGCTGGAGGGAGAGAGAGAGAGATCCTTCTTATTGGATTCAAGTGCACATTTGAGTTCTGTGAGAATAGTTTGCAGCCTTGTCTTACTAGTCATTTCTACACAGACGCCATGAAATGCACAGACGCGGGCACGCACAACACGAAGCACATGGTCAATTTAGGGGAGGCTTAGGTTAAAGCAGAGTGTATTTGTGTTAGAAACTTCCCCAAAAGTTACAAGTGTGAGACCTAATGATGACTGTAGTTGGTGATGTTTTTGTAGTTGTAAGTGAAGTCATGTCTCTGTTTTTAGGATAAGTCTACTCTAGAGATCAGCAACCAAACCGGTGATCTTGAACACTGCATTCAGGTAAGTGTTATGTTCTCATCAGTATCTAATGAGTATCTAATGAGTGGCCTTAGTTCAGTTTGCCATTTACTGTCCTCACTTAGGTTAAAGCAGAGTGTATTTGTGTTAGAACCGTCCCCAAAAGTTATAAGTGTGAGGCCTAATGATGACTGTAGTTGGTGATGTTTTTGTTGTTGTTAGTATGGGTGGGTTTTAATAATCGATTCATTGATTAAAATCGGTTCAGGTTTGGATAATGTGATATCGATTCATTAAAATCCGGAATCGATTTTTTTTTTTTTTTTTTTTATATAAATGTATTTTGCCCAAAATCCTTCTCCTTCTTATTGGATTCAAGTGCACATTTGAGTTCTGTGAGAATAGTTTGCAGCCTTGTCTTACTAGTCATTTCTACACAGACGCCATGAAATGCACAGACGCGGGCACGCACAACACGAAGCACATGGTCAATTTAGGGGAGGCTTAGGTTAAAGCAGAGTGTATTTGTGTTAGAAACGTCCCCAAAAGTTACAAGTGTGAGACCTAATGATGACTGTAGTTGGTGATGTTTTTGTAGTTGTAAGTGAAGTCATGTCTCTGTTTTTAGGATAAGTCTACTCTAGAGATCAGCAACCGAACCGGTGATCTTGAACACTGCATTCAGGTAAGTGTTATGTTCTCATCAGTATCTAATGAGTATCTAATGAGTGGCCTTAGTTCAGTTTGCCATTTACTGTCCTCACTTAGGTTAAAGCAGAGTGTATTTGATCCCCTCTATGGTGTGGTGTATAGTAAAGGAGATTCACATGTGTACTACCTCCTGTTACCCTTGTACCATTTTGGGCCCCATTGACTTCCATTATAATCACATATTTTCCATATACTGTAATCCTGACATGTGATAAGGCTTTTCTCGTGGATACCTAATGGATCTAAGCCTCTGCCTTCAAAATAAAGGAAAAATAGGTTTTGGATCAAATGAGCACAATATTAGGCACAGCACCACCATAGACACTCAGTGGTTTTGAATGCAGGACATGGTTATCTTACCTTGCAAAATACATGGTAACAAAACGGCTAATCACCATAAAATAGTCTTGATGTAGTGGAACTGATATAAGAGAGTGGTGTGAATGTGATTGAGAATATATATATATATATATATATATATATATATATATATATATATATGTATATATGTATATATGTTTTTTTTTTTTTTTTGCTTCACTCTGGACATGAGGCTTGTGTTTGCTCTGAGCAGTGAGGGGGAGGGGCAGTCGTTACACTCCCAGTGGCACATCAACAGAGCTGGAGGGAGAGAGAGAGAGATCCTTCTTATTGGATTCAAGTGCACATTTGAGTTCTGTGAGAATAGTTTGCAGCCTTGTCTTACTAGTCATTTCTACACAGACGCCATGAAATGCACAGACGCGGGCACGCACAACACGAAGCACATGGTCAATTTAGGGGAGGCTTAGGTTAAAGCAGAGTGTATTTGTGTTAGAAACGTCCCCAAAAGTTACAAGTGTGAGACCTAATGATGACTGTAGTTGGTGATGTTTTTGTAGTTGTAAGTGAAGTCATGTCTCTGTTTTTAGGATAAGTCTACTCTAGAGATCAGCAACCAAACCGGTGATCTTGAACACTGCATTCAGGTAAGTGTTATGTTCTCATCAGTATCTAATGAGTATCTAATGAGTGGCCTTAGTTCAGTTTGCCGTTTACTGTCCTCACTTAGGTTAAAGCAGAGTGTATTTGTGTTAGAACCGTCCCCAAAAGTTATAAGTGTGAGGCCTAATGATGACTGTAGTTGGTGATGTTTTTGTTTTTGTTGTTGTTAGTATGGGTGGGTTTTAATAATCGATTCATTGATTAAAATCGATTCAGGTTTGGATAATGTGATATCGATTCATTAAAATCCGGAATCGATTTTTTTTTTTTTTATATAAATGTATTTTGCCCAAAATCCTTCTCCTTCT
The DNA here is from genome assembly GCF_057381845.1 of Rhamphochromis longiceps. NCBI lineage: Eukaryota > Metazoa > Chordata > Actinopteri > Cichliformes > Cichlidae > Rhamphochromis > Rhamphochromis longiceps. The sequence continues at coordinate 51,987,047 of NC_140563.1, forward strand.
TATTGGATTCAAGTGCACATTTGAGTTCTGTGAGAATAGTTTGCAGCCTTGTCTTACTAGTCATTTCTACACAGACGCCATGAAATGCACAGACGCGGGCACGCACAACACGAAGCACATGGTCAATTTAGGGGAGGCTTAGGTTAAAGCAGAGTGTATTTGTGTTAGAAACGTCCCCAAAAGTTACAAGTGTGAGACCTAATGATGACTGTAGTTGGTGATGTTTTTGTAGTTGTAAGTGAAGTCATGTCTCTGTTTTTAGGATAAGTCTACTCTAGAGATCAGCAACCAAACCGGTGATCTTGAACACTGCATTCAGGTAAGTGTTATGTTCTCATCAGTATCTAATGAGTATCTAATGAGTGGCCTTAGTTCAGTTTGCCATTTACTGTCCTCACTTAGGTTAAAGCAGAGTGTATTTGTGTTAGAACCGTCCCCAAAAGTTATAAGTGTGAGGCCTAATGATGACTGTAGTTGGTGATGTTTTTGTAGTTGTTAGTATGGGTGGGTTTTAATAATCGATTCATTGATTAAAATCGATTCAGGTTTGGATAATGTGATATCGATTCATTAAAATCCGGAATCGATTTTTCTTTTTTTATATAAATGTATTT